>NC_134689.1:162786841-163109341 GCF_050947455.1 Rhinoderma darwinii
CCAGCCTTGTGTAGGTCTATGATCTTGTCCCTGACATCCTTAGAAAGCTCTTTGGTCTTGCCCATGTTGTAGAGGTTAGAGTCAGACTGATTAATTGAGTCTGTGGACAGGAGTCTTTTATACAGGTGACCATATAAGACAGCTGTCTTTAATGCAGGCACCAAGTTGATTTGGAGCGTGTAACTGGTCTGGAGGAGGCTGAACTCTTAATGGTTGGTAGGGGATCAAATACTTATTTCTCTGTGCACAATGCAAATAAATATATATAATTGTGACTATGTGATTTTCAGTTTTTTTTTAAATATAATCTATCTCTCACTGGTAAAATTAACCTAGCCTAAAAATTCTAGACTGTTCATGTCTTTGACAGTGGGCAAACTTACAAAATCAGCAAGGGATCAAATACTTATTTCCTTCACTGTATATATATATATACATATATATATATATATATATATATACACACTACCATTCAAAAGTTTAGGGTCACTTAGAAATGTCCTTATTTTTGAAAGAAAAGCACAGTTTTTTTCAAAGATAACATTAAATTAATAAAAAATACACTCTATACATTGTTAATGTGCTAAATGACTATTCTAGCTGCAAACGTCTGGTTTTTAATGCAATATCCACATAGGTGTATAGAGGCCCATTTCCAGCAACCATCACTCCAGTGTTCTAATGGTACATTGTGTTTGCTAACTGTGTTAGAAGGCTAATGGATGATTAGAAAACACTTGAAAACCCATGTGCAATTATATTAGCATTACAGTTGTGGGTTCGATTAAACTCTCAAAATGGCTAGAAAAAGAGAGCTTTAATGTGAAACTCGACAGCCTATTCTTGTTCTTAGAAATGAAGGCTATTCCATGCGAGAAATTGCCAAGAAACTGAAGATTACCTACAACGGTGTGTACTATTCCCTTCAGAGGACAGAACAAACAGGCTCTAACCAGAGTAGAAAGAGAAGTGGGAGGCCCCGCTGCACAACTGAGCAACAAGACAAGTACATTAGAGTCTCTAGTTTGAGAAATAGACGCCTCACAGGTCTTCAACTGGCAGCTTCATTAAATAGTACCCGCAAAATGCCAGTGTCAACGTCTACAGTGAAGAGGCGACTCTGGGATGCTGGCCTTCAGGGCAGAGTGGCAAAGAAAAAGCCATATCTGAAACTGCCTAATAAAAGGAAAAGATTAATATGGGCAAAAGCACACAGACATTGGACAGAGGAAGATTGGAAAAAAGTGTTATGGACAGACGAATCGAAGTTTGAGGTGTTTGGATCACACAGAAGAACATTTGTGAGACGCAGAACAACTGAAAAGATGCTGGAAGAGTGCCTGACGCCATCTGTCAAGCATGGTGGAGGTAATGTAATGGTCTGGGGTTGCTTTGGTGCTGGTAAAGTGGGAGATTTGTACAAGGTAAAAGGGATTTTGAATAAGGAAGGCTATCACTCCATTTTGCAATGCCATGCCATACCCTGTGGAAAGCGCTTGATTGGAGCCAATTTCATCCTACAACAGGACAATGACCCAAAGCACACCTCCAAATTATGCAAGAACTATTTAGGGAAGAGGCAGGCAGCTGGTATTCTATCTGTAATGGAGTGGCCAGCGCAGTCACCAGATCTCAACCCCATAGAGCTGTTGTGGGAGCAGCTTGGCCGTATGGTACGCAAGAAGTGCCCATCAAGCCAATCCCACTTGTGGGAAGGGCTTCTGGAAGCATGGGGTGAAATTTCTCTCGATTACCTAAGCAAATTAACAGCTAGAATGCCAAAGGTCTGCAATGCTGTAATTGCTGCAAATGGAGCATTCTTTGACGAAAGCAAAGATTGAAGGAGAAAATTATTATTTCAAATAAAAATCATTATTTCTAACCTTGTCAATGTCTTGACTATATTTTCTAGTCATTTTGCAACTCATTTGATAAATATAAGTGTGAGTTTTCATGGAAAACACAAAATTGTCTGGGTGACCCAACCTTTGAACGGTAGTGTGTAAATATATATATATATATATATATATATATATACCATGTCTAGAACATGTTGGAAATGTGATCTAAATTGCTATAGTAAAATGTATATGATTTTACTGAGTCAACATGCTAGAATTCTTTGCATATTCTCTGCATTAACATTTTTAAATAATCGTCTGTTAGTCGAAATAAAAGGTAATTTCCATTGGTAGTTTATTTGAAATGGAATGTCTTTAAAAAATAAATCACATCTTTCAGATATCATGAATACTATTTACACACACAAAGTGGCAACAGCATTGTTTCTTTTTCACAGTAGGTGACATGATAAAACATTTGGCAGATGATTGCAGCTTTAAGATTCTCTCATTTGCATATCCTCCTAATTTGCATAATATGAATAAAAAGAAACAGAACAGCACAGGAACTCACACAGCCAGAATCCATGATTGTACAAGGGCATCATCATAAAAACACATTCACATGCATTTATTAGATAGTACCTTTCAGCAAGGGCAGCTAAAATGTCATTGTAATATAATTTGAACTTCAGAATATATTTATCATATTATGTTTGATGATTTATCTCTTATTCCACTTGTAATTATGTTAAGGTTTCTATACATAAGACATGATGTATTGCAGAGGGCTGTAAAAGACACAAGCCCTATTTATGCTACCTGTGAGTTTCATATCTACCCCTCTGCATATCTGCGCATCTATTTCTTAATGCGTGGGTCTACCATAAAATGCTGTAGGTGGATCACATTCCCATCCAGACATTTTTGGAGGGCACTTTTTTGGCTTGCAGCTATCATCAATACATCAACGAGTGAACTGACATCCATGACACTTGACAGAGCCCCAGAAGACCTAAGAGAGGAAGCTAAATTCATGCTTTAATGCTGTTCACGTACTGATCTGGTGACATCAGTACTGAACAACTGTATGAACACATTCTTCAAAACACTGCACTGAGCCAGCACAGGACATGTCACTGGAAAATATGTGCTGCCCACAAATTCTGCCCTTTGCCCATTGAGACATTCTAAATAGCTCAATGTTCCACTGTTGCTTGGCACTTTTATAGACTTACGGTTCTGGTGTTTTATAGTTATGAACACTTCTGAAAAAAGAGGAATCTGTATTTCTTTAGATATTGTCAAACTGCAAGTCTTCGCAGGTCCTACTGTCTATAAATTGACAAGTATACTGGGATTTTTAGTTTCCATATAGATGGTCAACCATAGCCAGCTGAGTTGTATTTTGCATTGTACTTCTTAATGTGTGCCATCTTAAAAAAAATAATAAAAAAGAAGAATGAACCCCCACTTAAAGAATGAACCCCTATATACAAGGGCATTATACAAATCCCAAAGATTTAAAGCAGCAAATACAAAGGGAAAAATTTTTTACATTTACACTTCATTTTAAACAAAGAAATATTATTTATGTGATTTGATGCATATAAATTATTACCAAAAGGTTTCCCCAAATAGGATCTCTCATAGAACAATCTAATATCAGGCTTTCTCTTGTGAGAGGAACATACGAGAAATCATTATCTAAAGGCAAGTACAACAATATGAATACAAACTGATACTGTACAAATAAATCCATCAAGGGTATATACATCACTGACACCTGATCAGGATCGCTATAAACTGGTCATGGATACAGGCACGTCCATACCTGAAAACCTATGTAGTAAGTGACAATTGAAAAGGCAAATTTTTCTAGAATGAAACTTTGCAGATTAAACAGTAACAATTGAAGTTTAGACTGCTTTAACACTTGGACTAAAATAGCATATGGCTTGGCAATGATACCCATTGTTGCCAGTTATGCCTTCTATCCTCCATAGAGGACAATGTAAGAAATACCGGAACCGAGATGAATTGCACAGTAAAGACTGATCCGAAAGCATCAGTCATAACAATCTGATGTACTAAAAGAGTGTACACTATATTATCACAAGTTTCAACAAGCCCTTACAAATCCTATGAGATGTGGCTACAGGGGACTGTAACAGTTATAATGGACTAGAGGCAGCTATAGAAATAACGGCGATCACAACAGTATTACCCCATTGTGAAAACCCTTTTCCCAAATAACTCACAAAATAACAAGCAGTATTTCTGTGCCTGTTGCAAACTTGTAAATTAGCGGCATCATTTCATATTTCTTTTCAAGCAGTGATGTTAAGCTTGCGCTTACTGTTACGGTTCTGTAGTAGATCTAGAGAATATGTTACTATGACTTACTGAAATAATATGGGTATTTATTGGCATTTATAGTCATAACAAAAGTGTATGATAATGGTATCTATTGGCAGGGCAGTTTCTATAAAATAACGGTCCCCAACCAGCGTCTTAGAAGCGACATATGGCTCTTAGGACCCCTGCATGCGGCTCCTCAGCTATTGGCAACTTCAGAGAGTATTGTGCACTAGTGGAGCCAAAGACGTCACAGCATTATTAAAACTAGGTACTAAGGTCCAAACTATATTACTAGCAGTTATCAATATCAATTTGGACATCTTTAAAATGCTTTTTACCTTTTAATACTCAGAGTGGCTCGACACAAACTGTTGGTTTTGAAAGAAAGTGTTTAGAGACCTACAAAAGGTTGGGGACCTCTGCTATAGTACATAATATTTGTCCCTTTTTGCCGTAGATATCTTTAAACCTTATCATTTAGATCATGTTATTATGATACATTTTAATTGAAACAGCCTAATATAAGCATATGTATGACAACAGGTGTACAACAAGTCAATTTTGTCTCTACCTCTGAACCAACATTCAGGTTTGACTCTCCTTTTTTACTATGAGGATGCTTCTCTTCAACGTGAAATTTACCCAGGTCGGGGAGTAACAGACATACATGGAGCACTCATCCGTGAAGTTCTCTCAACTTGAGCTAATGGAAGCTGCGTTCTGGCTACAAATATACAGCGGCTAAAAGTTGCAAATCCAGCTGACAACACAGAGATAGAAAACATCAGATGGGAATTATAAGCCTGACCAAACAGAACCATTAGATCCTATTGTTTGATTTTCATCTTCTTCTGTCTTTCAGGTTTATTCAGCTGAAAAAATAAATATTTCATCTGGTTTAACATCAGGTGTGGATTTCAGTAGAAAATGTCTGTGTCCTCCATAGTATGGAAAGCAAAGAAATACAACCTATCCTGTGCTTAGGTGAAGCGCTGATACATTAACACTTTCAGATCGGAGAAGCCAAGCAAGATGTGGAGCGGATTAGACATCATTACACTGGGCTGATCGCCTAATGTTTGGCACATAGCAAGAAAGGAAGAAATAAATAGAATACAGTAATTAAAAGTACATTGTGTCCCCTGTTTTTTCCATCCCCAGTGTACATCCTATGGTCCATAGATAACTGCAGACATTCCTGCATGTCTTCATCTGCAGCATTGTGTTCTTAGTCCAGCATAGTCATATCCAAATGTTTTAATATATTAGTAGAGTTGAGCAAAAGACTTCTTGTACCCAGTAAAGTGCGTCCTTAATTCAACCTGTAAAACAGCAAATACACAGTTAAATTGTGACATATGCAGATATTGTAATATCCATAAGCCCCCCCTAGTGGTGTCCTGAATTTTATCTTTTAACCCTATGGCTGTAGGAGGGGCGCTCTGTAACAGAAAAACAGCTCTGACCCATATAAAGATATAGGGGTCATAAAATGAAGAACAATAGAAAAGATAAAGAATTTAGTAAAAGAAAAAAAAAATACTATATCAGTTATAACTGTGCTATTGGAGAGTTTCGCACTTATAACTCACACAGTATCATCATTAAATGTTTGTCAGCTTCCAGGGACATTGCTGGTCAAGTCATATGCATCAATCTATACTTGACCTCAGTATGTCCAAGGCCAAAATACAAACTGCTGAAGTCAGTAAAACAAAAATTGGGTTAATCTACTTTCAGCCTTCAAAGTCTGAGAAAATATCGCCTTGCAAGATAGAAGTAAAGAGAAATAAGGCATTTTTAGCAGATTTCACATGCCTGGGCGAGAAGAAACATAGTACTAAGTATCAGTGTATTAAATTAATTATATTTAGCAGAGTAAGGCTTCGTTCACATCTGCGTCGGGGTTCCGTTCATGGGTTCCGTCAGACCTTTCTGTTAGGGGAACCCATGAACAGAAACTATAGCTTTCCGTTTGCATTACCATTGATTTCAATGGTAATGCTCCTGTTGCAAATGGTTTCCGTTTGTCTCCGTTCCATAAGGTTTCCCTTTTTTTGGCGGAAACAATAGCGCAGTCGACTACTGATTCTGCCAAAACAGCAGAAAGCTTACTGAATGGAGACACATGGAAACTATCAGCAACGGAAGCATTACCATTGAAATCAATGGTAATGCAAACAGAAAGCTATAGTTTCCGTTTGGTTTCCGTTCATGGGTTCCCCTGATGGAAAGGTCTGACGGAACCCACACGCAGATGTGAACGAAGCCTAAGGGCCTGTTCACATCACTGTTCGCTTTCTGTTCCGGTGTTCCGTCTGAGGTTTCCGTCGTGTGAACCCTGCAACGGAAAGTGAAACCACAGCTTCCGTTTCATTCGCCATTGATCTCAATGGTGACGGAAATATCGCTAATGGTTTCCGTTCGTCACCATTCCGGCAGTTTTCCGGTTTTCTGACGGAATCAATAGCGGAGTCGACTGCGCTATTGATTCCGTCGGAAAACCGGAAACCTGCCAGAATGGTGACGAATGGAAACCATTAGCGATGTTTCCGTCACCATTGAGATCAATGGTGACTGAAACGGAAGCTGTGGTTTCACTTTCACTTTCCATTGCAGGGTTCACCCGACGGAACCCCGGAACGGAAAGCGAATGGTGATGTGAACAGGCCCTAACTTTCCTTTATATGGATACTACATGCTTGTGCATGTCATGTGAATTATTCTGCTTCAAGATTTCATTCGGCTTCAAGATTTCATTTGAATAATGTACTACTCACAAGTAAATAAGATACAATAAATTTACTTATGACTTTAGGATTAAAGGAATATCCCAACTCATAACAGAGTGTGTTAGGGCCCATTCACACGAACGTGAATAACGTCCGTGTGTTGTGCATGGAAATCACGTGCAGCACCAGGCCCCATTGATTTCAATGGGGCCGTTCACACATGCAGGAGTATTCGCGCAGCGAGAGTCCGTTGCGTGAAAAATAGCATGTCCTATATTGGAGCGTTATCACGCACCTAAGCGCCCATTGAAGTTAATGGGTACGTGAAAACCATTCAGCGCACACGGATTTGCATCATAATAATAAAAAAAAAGATGTGCTTTGCGAGTGCGTGAATAACTGATGCATAGAGCAAGACACACAGGTTTTTCACGTGCGTGAATCTGATACGCTCGTGTGAATGTAGCCTTAATGTGTTAAATCAAAAACAATGTTCCACAAACGTAAGATGACCATATATCTATATTATAATCTTGAAGCACACACCACCTAAACACTAATGATGCCACCATACATCATGATGTCACACTAAATAGCATCTATATGCTATCTATATACTAGAACAATTAAGTATATAGGATATATAGGATATATGGATATAGGTTCGACTAGCGTCATTCCATTATTGAGAAACTGGAATAATATGTCCTATCTCCATGTAAAACCCCCTCAAAAAACAAGGGGGCACTCCCTCCGTCTGGAGAAAAAAAGGTTCAACCTGCAGAGGCGACGAGCCTTCTTTACTGTGAGAACTGTGAATCTATGGAATAGCCTACCACAGGAGCTGGTCACAGCAGGGACAGTACATGGCTTTAAAAAAGGCTTAGATAATTTCCTAGAACAAAAAAATATCAACTGCTATGTGTAGAAATTTTTTACTTCCCCTTTCCCATCCCACTTCCCCTTTCCCATCCCTTGGTTGAACTTGATGGACATGTGTCTTTTTTCAACCGTACAAACTATGTAAGGGCGGGTTCACACATGGCGGAATTTCACTTAAATTCCGCTGCGGACACTCCGCAGCGTTAATCCGCAGCGGAGCCGTTTCTCCATTGACTTTCACTTTAATTTAGCAGTGTTCGTTTACACGATGCGTACAATTCCGCTGCGGAGCATAGGCTGCGGAGCGGAATTTGGTGTCCGCAGCATGCTCTGTCTGTTGCGGAGCAGTGGCGGACTGGTTGCGGACTCATGGCGGAATTTCTCCATTGACTTCAATGGAGAGTCAAAATTCCGCAATGAAGTCCGCAGATCTTATGTGTGCTGCGGAGCGTATTGTTTTTACTACCATGACATTTCTTCATTCTGGCTGGACCTATGTATTTCTAGGTCTACAGCCAGACTGAGGAAGTCAATGGGGCTCCCGTAATGACGGGAGCGTTGCTAGGAGACGTCTGTAAATAGTCACTGTCCAGGGTGCTGAAAGAGTTACGCGATCGGCAGTAACTGTTTCTGCACCCGGGACAGTGACTACCGATCTCAATATACATGTATCTGTAAAAAAAAATATAAGTTCATACTTACCGAGAACTCCTTGCGTCTGTCTCCAGTCCGGCCTCCCAGGATGACGTTTCAGTGTAAGTGACGGCTGCAGCCAATCACAGGCCAAGCACAGGCTGCAGCGGTCACATGGACTGGAGCGTCATCCAGGGAGGTCGGGCCGGATGCCGAAAGAGGGACGCGTCACCAAGACAACGGGCGGTAAGTATGAATTTCTTTGACTTTCACTAGGGAAAGTGCTGTCCCTTCTCTCTATCCTGCACTGAATAGGGAGAAGAGAAGCACTTTTCCTGCAGTCCGCAGCGGCCAGTCCGCATCAATTTTCTGCACATTTTGTGCAGATCCGCTGCAGAATCTGCAACGCAGATTCTGTGCGGCATTGATGCGGACAGTTGCGGAGGAATTCCGCCATGTGTGGTCATGCCCTAACTATGTAACTATGAACCTCTGCAATCCCCAATTGCAGAGTTGAAGTTCGTTTAAGTTGCAAAGGGAATCTTAGGTCTTATGGGCCAATAGCAATGTTATAATGTGAAAGTCCTATGCTTCACCAGTTATATGTTAATGCTTACATATGGAGACACCACTAAGGTTCTGTTTACAATGGTGTTATGATCTGTTTAACGGATCCATTACTATCTGTTTTTATTCCCACTAACTTATATTGGATCTGTCAGGTTATCATTTTTCTACTGGATAAAATAGCACAGCATGCTAAACTATTCTAACCATCAATAAGCAACAAAAACCTGACTTGAAAATAACTAACACAAGTATGAACAGAGCCTAACAATGCCAAAGCACAGAGTGAGAAGATCCGCATAGGAGAATACTGGAAAGAACAAACTCCTTTTTAGCCTACATTTGGGAATTGCTTAATAGTATGAATCCCAATAACCTTCCACAGTATAAGAGATTCATATTTCTTTTATACTTCCAAATAGGTTAGAAAATATTGAGAAAAAATATGCATTTGATATTTAAAATGGAGAATTAAATGAAGACTCGTATATAAGGAAATTAGATCCTTGATCTGAAGTCTGAGGTTAAAATTAAAATTACGGGTATGTATTTGGTTTGAAGTATTCACCAGAGATGTTCCTTAATACTTGCTAATACTAGTGGATTATCTCTCAAAGATGTGCATAATTTACCTGAAGAAATAGTTATTAAATTATAAAAGCAATTTTCTCGTTACAATTCTCTACACTACCTAGAACAATATGTGGGATGCAGCATATCTTCATATGAGACCTTTCTCTATGATAACACATAGATTAACCCATAAAAGTCAAATGACATAAATGTACGTCATCCCGCACAATGCAATACATGCACATGTACATCATCACTGCAGCAATTCCGTTACGTGTGAACAAAACCTATCCCTTGCTATGGCACAACCCTCCTTCTATGAAAGACCCTGATTTCATCATTAGGCTCCTTTAGATGAACGGAGTGGTGTTTGCTACAGTGAAACATCGTGGTATTTTGGTGTATCCAACTTGGATATGACACAATAATAGGCTTGGAAATAAAGACATATGTGCCAGGAGCTGGACATGATAATAGACGCTGTGTTAGCTCACATCTTTAGCACCCAAAGACTATACAAAGCATAGCATAAACTTAGATGAAAGGAAATACAGTGAAACTTCTTTGAGATGACCATCCAAAATTGCTTTAAAATGTGGTCTTCTAAGGGGGTGGTCTTCTCAAAGAAGATGGGCTGTATGCATAGTATATGGTGGAACTGAAAATCGGTCACAGGAAATCTGGTTTGGATAAGGGGTGGTCTTCTCAAAGAGGTGGTCTTTTGGAGAGGTTTCACTAATACATAGTGTGTTCTACCATAATCATCTATGATGTCATCATTACATTGTTATATGACCATCAGCAGCTTTGTTATTAAATGAAGAAAAGGCTAATATTTAACAAATACCACAAATGCAGTTAAAAATAGCAGGCGATCCAGTATTTGTTTACCACTTCCGATATTACAGAAGATAAATAAGGAAAGTATCAAGTGAATCATTCCGCCACTCCTCTGTTTTGCATTTCAAAGCATTCATGTAGCAACACTGAGAATACACACCAGGGGAAACATTTATAAAACAAGCAGGCACATTAAAAGCTTATACTGAATGTGTAAGACTAGAGGAATATTATTTTTAACCTTGCAAACCATAACTGAGGTGGAACATCATGTCCCATGACCCTCAGAATGCCAATATTTAAGAGTCAACACTTTGAATAGCCAACATAACGCTTAAAGGGTCATTCTTTATCCAATCAAACAGAATAGAATAGAACCAAATAGTGCTTATTACAGGGATGGACACAATTCTGTAGACTTCAGGAACTACTGGACTTAGACCACAGAGAAGCCAATGTAACTTTGTTGGTGCCCTGGAAATAAGAACTTTCATAGACTTTAGTACAAACAGTTAAAAAATTTAGGCACCATTTGCAAATTTCCAGATTCATTTGCTACCTTGCTCTTGGTTTTTGCCAGCTTTAGTATACTGCCCTTTTCAAGTGTTAGCCATAATCCTCATATTAACAAATATACAGAAATGAATGTCCTTACTTAAAAACCAATTCAACTCAAACTTACAATATGCAATTTCTACCCAGTTAAAATCTATTCTCATATCCCTATTAAACTCTAAACTCCATTAAAAGGTTTTCCAGGTCATGTAAAATAGTGGCACTGGGAACTGTCAGTCGTGAAGTTAAAAGTGGCACAGATACAGACAGAGCCCTCAAGAAGACAACCCCTTTCCATACCTCCCATGAAGGCATATGGACATTATAGGGTATATGAATGAGACCTCCTTCTATAAGCCTGAACGAGAGCAACTAGTAAAGTTAGGCTACTGCTTGGGTAGACTCACCCTGGCCATGTAATACATGGTTGCCCATTCACTTGAATGGGTGCCATGTAATACTGGATTTCTCCTGCAGTGACCGTAACTTACCCTGGCGATATCAGCTGTGGCTCAGTGGTTAGCACTCTTGCCTTGCAGCGCTGGGGTCCGCGTGGAGTTTGTATGTTCTCCCTGTGTTTGCGTGGGTTTCCTCCGGTTTCCTCCCACACCCCAAAAAAACATACCAATAGGGAATTTAGTTTGAGAACCCCAATGAGGACAGCAAAAGAGGACCTCTGTACAGCGCTGTGTAATATGTTGGGGCTATATAAGTAACTGAAATAATAATAATATGTGGAAACATACAATAGATAATGGGCATAAGGGGCTTTGTGTGTGGCATATCTATGAATATCATACACTACCAGGACTTTTTGTATACATTTTATAGTTTCACGTAACATCCACACTTTCTATATATACAGAATAGTACTAAATGTGGATTCTCCTATCATTTGTAATGTTTTCCACCTCTACCTAATGTTGGAGGATATTAGGTTATATATGTGAAGATACGAATTGTCTTGCCTATGAGCAATATAACCCCCATAAAGAACATATACAAAGGTTCCCCATGAAATGTATGAGGAGCAGTGAAATGAAGCATGGGCTCCCTTGCTGTGGCAGTGTTATTCTTAGTACTGTGCAGATGTGTAACCAGATGATTGTAGCGTATACTGTGACAGGACAAGAGTATCATTAAGCAGAACAAAGAACAGCACCACTATCCAGGTGCAGCAGCCACAAGTATATAGTATACAGCCAACACATAGCACGAGGGTAGTGTAAAGTGCTCAGTACAACTACTATTAAGCTTTGTAGAACAGAGACCTTGCTCATTTAGCTAAATACTTTCCTCTAATCATCACTAAGGGCTCATTCAGACGAGCGTAATACTTATCCGTGTGCTGTGCGTTGAAAAATGCATGTTACATGCATGCAATGTAGGAAAAACACATGTTACATGCATGCAATGTAGGAAAAACACATGTTACATGCATGCAATGTAGGAAAAACACATGTTACATGCATGCAATGTAGGAAAAACACGTTACATGCATGCAATGTAGGAAAAACACATGTTACATGCATGCAATGTAGGAAAAACACGTTACATGCATGCAATGTAGGAAAAACACATGATACATGCAAGCAATGTAGGAAAAACACATGATACATGCAAGCAATGTAGGAAAAACACGTTACATGCATGCAATGTAGGAAAAACGCATGTTACATGCATGCAATGTGGGGAAAACGCATGTAATGTAGGAAAATGCTGCATTTTTACGTGCGCAAATCGTACACGCTCGTCTGAATGTAACCTTAGGCTTACTTTAATTTGTGGGTTTCTATAACGCCCTTTGAATTCAATAGAGAAATAGCCATGTATGTGCAGTTATCTCTGAGGCCTCTTCTTTTTGAATATTGGTGGTGGTCCAACAACGGGACCTCTCTGATATATCTGAGGGACATGTCAGAACATGCTACAATGTTAAACCCAGGCACAAAACGTATTACCCTTCCTCTAAGCGTATGACTTCTCTGCAAATGTATCCCAAGCAATAATATACAAGAAACAAATGACAAATGTGAACTAGGAATAAAAAACATATCCAGACTATAGCACAGTATTTGTATTAATGTAAAGTATTACTTCTAAATACTAAAACGCCCAAACATAATACTATATATGTAACAATATGATCCTATGCGCATGTTTTTAAAAGTTTTTACAGACTGCAGAGCTAAAACTATTCTATTTTCTACAACTTTTATATCAATAATGTTAAATTAAATAAACATTAGCTCCAGACAACAGAATATTCCTAAACAAAAAATAAGAGACTCGTCTATTGGAGAATACTTATTTATACAACAAAGCTGGATGTGAGATGTCTTTAGTGTCACATATATGTGAATACATTGTAACAGAAGCCCAGCTGAGGTAAAAGCTGTCCCTATGTGGCTCGCGTGGCCCTTATTGTGGGTGTTACCTGGAATCAGATGGAAATGCCGGGGTTATGCCGAGTTGGAGGTGCTCCTGATGCGGTGGCCATGCTGCTGGACCAGGTGCTGCTGCTTTTGGCGGGTGGACTTGACAGCCAGGATCGCTTGTCTGTTCTTATATTGCACCATCTGCAATGTGATCTCTGCATTCCAGCCCTCGTCCTGTGGACACCGAAAATCAATCTCCCGGCCCTCTGCCATGACCACCGTGAAATAGACATATTTGCCTTTTCTCTCCACACAGTCCACCGTCTTCATGTTCGAGAAATGCAGCTCTTTGATCCTGGCAGGTTCAGTAGGAGAGCCCGGTTGCTGCGGCTGCTGCTGCTGCTGGTCCAGCTGTTTGGGTGGGATGAGCAGAAGACCTTCCTCGGTCAGCAGGCACCTCTTCTTTTTCCAGAGCTGCAGCAAGCCATCGCTCCTCTTCTCCAGAAGTCCTTCCTTCACCACCTTACAGCTGCTCTCCAACATGCTACCCAATGATGGACCCAAGTGCCAACTGTGAAGCCCTGCTGAGCCTGAAAGGGTATAGGATAACGATCCAATGCGAGAGCAGACTCTGAAAAGGAATCATTAACAGTGAGGCAGTGACAATGCAATATGCCAGGCAGACAGCAACACTGTGGGCAGAGTGTGACGGCAGCAGCTGCAATCTACTCTGACTCGCTGCTTCTGCTGCTGCTGCTGATTTCCAGAATATGGCGTTTATTAGAGGTTACAAATGAGCGCCACCTGCTGGCTACTTTGCGGCGTTAAAACTTTCTATTTTTTTTTTTATAGGGAAGACCGTCTCCTTATAGAGTACTGCACTATCCCTAAACTTTGCAGCTTGTAAAAATGCTGGCATTATAAATATTTTTCTAGATCGGTAATCCCACTTTGGAATACTAAAGTCACCCCCCCCCCCCCCCCACTCCCAGCCTGAAAATTGCTGCTCACTTATGCAGCAAATGTACATAAGGACTTTAGGTTTACTGTTCATTTAATTATTTTTTTTAAAAACACCCCTAAATTTTTTAATGTCAGCATCAAAGAGTGCGGAAACAAGTATTTTGTTATTTTGAAGTAATAGTAATTATATATATTATAATTATATACTCAGCAAATCTTCCAGTCATATTAATATTATACCCAATGCATGAATCTCTATAAATTCATATACATGATTTCTACCTCCACTTTTATTGGTCTACTTTACATTACAACGCTGCCACATATCCAGGCAATTAATATTCCTCACACAGGATAGTAAATGTATTTATTGCGTATTAGAATCTGGCATTTAGATAGAGATGTTTGATGAAGTAGCAGAATAATAATACTTCACCCAAGAACACATGACTCTAAGACATTTCAATCACAACTATAACCTTATTTAAAGTGATAGATAGCTTCAGAAGTTGAGCCTCATTGAATTCCATCAATAGATATATCTACATTGAACTAGCGATGTAGCAGAGCTGAATTTGTCAATTCATCATTGTGTTTTTCCATAGTGCTAAAGGTAAAGCTTGAGTTATCATAATGCAGCGCTATTTACATGACAGATACATTTGTATCTAAACACTAGTGCAAATAATAGAATGCAATACAATCCAGTTTACCCCCATTGATCATATTACAGACTACCCCAGACTAGTAGAATGCTACACTGTACCGGATTGATATTAATTTACAACTAAATCAAGTATTGTACTCTGTATCACTTGTACATGGAGTTTATTGGGGGATGGTATGCTATTAAATAACATCACAGAGAATAAATGGGATACTTACTTGCCTAGGAGGTCAGTAATGCGTGATGTCCCACCAGGCGGATATATAGATATATCAAATAAATCCTCCAGTAAATAATAGACAGGCTTGTAATAGGGAGAGCAACTCTATCCTGTGTGACTGCAACAGCTGCAGCCTTGAGCTTTCCCTGGAAAATCTTCCCCTCTGGCTTTTGAAGCAATTCCCGCCCACTGGCAGCAGCAATCCAGAGACATCAGAGCCTGGGATGGGATCTCGCAAGAACCGTTCAGCCACAGGCCTGGAAGTTGAGAGGAAGGAGAAGAGGGGGGAGAGACAATAGAAGCCGCACGCCATTCATCATTCCTGCACATGGCTTTATTATTAGATTACATGGAGCAAAAGAGCTCAAGTTGGGAAAATGTATCAACGAATGACCTTATTTTCTAACACGTACTGAAATTTCCGCCGTTTTTGTTATAGCGGAAGCATTATACCGCCTAACATTTGTATCCCCTTTTGTGAGATATGTTTAAGCCCCACCCCTGAACGATCATAAAACATCCCAAGAACACAAACTCATAGAAGGGCCTTTGGTTCGCTGCCTGCCCTGTTTCTGTATTATCATTTTGCATAAACTTTGCCAGCCCTGACCACATATTTCTACGTCGACGCTTCTGTTTATTGATTCTGTTACCTCACTTTAGAAATACCATCTGCTTGGCCGTCAGTGGTTGCTATTGGATAGTACCCAGGAGACACGAGGGATCCCCTGCTCAAAGTCCATGCGCCCCGTTTTAAGGCACAGATTGCAAATTCCCTTAGGCTACATTCACAAGACAGTGAAAAACGGCTGTGGGACGGACGTTTTTAGAACAATGATGTTCTATGGGTGTATTCACACGGCCGTTTTTTTAACGGCCCGTGAATATTGCCTGTCAAAAAACAGGACATGTCCTATTTTTGGCCATTTTCACGGCCAGATGGCCCCCATAGAAGTGAATGGATCCATTTTTAAAGGCCGTCAATACATGTAACAACCGTTAAAAACGGATCTGTGACATGGGGATTCAAGAGGCAATGGAACTATTGGTTCCCTTGCTGACTGTCGGGTGCGCGAGGACGCTGAATTCCATACACACCCACTGATGCAGCGCCGTCTTCTTCAGGTGTGGACTCTAGTCTTCATGGGTTCTACGAAAGGGGCGCGATGATGTAATCGACGCCGCCTTCGCAGATCCCGTGAAGATGAGAGACCACATGTGAAGACTAGAGACTACACCTGAAGAAGACGGCGCTGCATCGATGAGCGTGTAATCGCGCCGCCTTCGCAGTACCCGTGAAGACTAGAGACCACACCTGAAGACGGCGCTGCATCGGAGAGAGTGTAGGGCTGTGTGGCATCATCTACAGGGAGGCTGTGTGGCATAATCTACAGGAGACTGTGTGGCATCATCTACAGGGAGGCTGTGTGGCATCATCTACAGGGAGGCTGTGTGGCATCATCTACAGGGAGGCTTTGTGGCATTATCTACAGGGGGACTGTGTGGCATTATCTACAGGGGGGCCGCAAATAGTGTCTAGGTGAACATGTGACCATCCTTGGGTGTTTTCAGGGGGTTGGGACAAAAAAAGTCTGACAAATGAAATTCATTAGTTTTTTAACGGCGATGAAATACGGATGTAAAACGGATGTCAAACGGCCATTAAAAACAGACAGATGCAAATAGATGAAAATTTAGAGACACACTCATGCAAAACAGCCATGAAAAACTGACAGTTGATCCGTTTTTAATGGCCATTTTTTTTCACTGTCGTGTGAATAAGGCCTTAGGCTATATTCACACGACAGTGAAAAAAAATATCCATTAAAAACTGATCAACTGTCAGCTTTTCATGGCCGTTTTGCATGAGTGTGTCTCTAAATTTTCATCCATTTCCAGTTCGTCTGTCGGTTTTTAATGGCCGTTTGACATCCGTTTTGTATCCATTTTTCATGGGCGTTAAAAAAACGGATGAATTTCATTTGTCAGGCTTTTTTTGTCCCAACCCCCTGAAAACACCCAAAAGAATGTCACATGTTCACCTAGACACTATTTACAGCCTCCCTGTATATGATGTCACACATGTTCCTGTATATGATGTCACACACGTCCCTGTATATGATGCCACACAACTCCCTGTATATGATGCCACAGCCCCCCTGTATATGATGCCACACAGCCCCCCTAGTATATGATGCCACACAGCCCCCCTGTATATGCCACACCTCCCTGTATATCCAACACACCTCCCTGTATATGCCACACACCTCCCTGTATAGGATGCCACACACCTCCCTGTATATGATGCCACACAGACCCCCTGTATATGATGCCACACAGCCTCCCTGTATATGATGACACACAGCCCCCCTGTATATGCCACAACTCTCTGTATATGCCACACACCTCCCTGTATATGCCATACACCTCCCTGTATAGGATGCCACACACCTCCCTGTATATGGCACACACCTCCCTGTATATGATACCACACAGACCCCCTGTATATGATGCTACAAACCCCCTGTATATGATGCCACACAGGCCCCCTGTAGATGATGCCACACAGACCCTCTGTATATGATGCCACACAGCCTCACTGTAGATGCCACACAGCCCCGATGTATATGATGCCACACGGCCCAACATGAATGGACTACATACTCACCGATACAGCGCTGTCTTCAGGTAAGGTCTCTCGTCTTCAGGGGATCTGCAAAGGCGACGTGATGACACTCACGATGCAGCGCTGTCTTCTGGTGTGGTTGCTAGTCTCACGGGATCTGCGAAGGCGGCGCAATGACGTCATCGCCTCCCCTTCGCAGAACCCGTGAGACTAGCGACCACTCCAGAAGAAGACAGTGCCGTATCGGTGAGTATGTGTCATCACGCCACAGATAGCCAGCAAGGAAACTAGTAGTTCCCTTGCAAATCCTCATGTCACAGATCCATTTTTAACGGTTGTTACATGTATTGACAGCCATTAAAAATGGATTCATTGACTTCTATGGGGGCCGTCAGGCCGTTAAAACGGCAAAAAATAGGCCATTATTCACGGGCCGTTAAAAAAACGGTTGTGTGAATGCACCCATAGAACACCCATGCAGAGAACATGGAGAAGAACTACAACGCTAAGCACAGCTGCGTCATCAGCTTTAGCCCAAAAAAAGCCACGTTCCTGTCTGCACAATGAGGCCGAGTCTGGCGACTTCTGTATATTGAAAAGATGGCCGCTCTTAGTATGTGATATTGCACTATATTGTAAACGTAAGATGCTCTAAAGGACAGATATTATATTTTTCTGAACAGGGCTACATATTAAAGGGTTATGCCCATCATATAAGGTAATGGCATATCGCTCAG
The DNA here is from genome assembly GCF_050947455.1 of Rhinoderma darwinii. NCBI lineage: Eukaryota > Metazoa > Chordata > Amphibia > Anura > Rhinodermatidae > Rhinoderma > Rhinoderma darwinii. The sequence goes on from NC_134689.1 coordinate 162,805,417, forward strand.
ACATATCATCACTTTACGCTGAGTGGAGGTCCAACCACTGAGACCCCCACTGATCCTGGGAAGGAAGGGGTCACAGTGCTGATTTAGCACTACGTCCCCTGGCCACCCGCTGTGCTGGGAAATGAAACACAGTCCTATTTAAGTGAATGGAGACAGCTGCAGCTGGCCGAGAGCGCCACTTTGCGGGAAAATCTCAGTTGGGGCCGCAGCACTAAATTTGCACTGCGACCCCTTCATTCTCGGGATCGTTGGGAGTTTCAGTGGTCGGGGCCCGACAGATCATAAAGTTATGGCATATCCTAGCAATATTCCATGGCTTTATAAAATGGTAATAACCCTTTAAGCTTACATCAAACCACTCTTAGGACAGTGTGTTTTTCAATAGAAACTACTATACCATGCATCTAAATAGATTCAATTTATGAGATTACCAGGGGAGGATATGTGTCACGCACGGGGTCTGGACCCACTGGTCCATACTGCGTAACGGGATATTAGCTGGCCAACTAGGTACAAAACAATCTCTATAGTCCAGAAAGGGTACCTGAGGCAATGTAGACAGTAGCGGAGACACGACTTGACTTTCACCGTAGATTGCTCAATGGATGCAGCGGAAGACACAACTTGACTTTCACTGTAGATGGCTCAGTAGATACGACAGCACGGGATACAGGGTACAGGCAGCAGGAACGGGTAACACTGGGAACTGGAAAACACTGGGAGACCATTTGCAAGACAAACTTTAGGTATACAACTACGCTCAGGCAAGAATCAAGTGGGCAGAGTCCTTTTTATAGTCCAGCAGCATTCTCGGCTACTTATTGAATAATGACAGCTTGACGCGTTCTGGCCCTTTAAGGCCGTGCGCGCGCCCTGCGGGAAACAGTCCCCGAACCCGGAAGTGCGTGCCGGCCTCTCCCTGGAGGGAGATGTCGCCGAGAACACAGATGTCCATGGCCGGGACCGTCAGAGGGTAAGTCTGAACGATGGCCCTCGGTCATAGACGTTACAGTATCCCCCCTCTTACGTCCCCTCTTCTTGGAGCCAGAGCAGGAGAGAAATCTCTTCATGAGGACAGGGGCATCGATGTTCTTCTCTGGCTGCCAAGACCTCTCCTCTGGACCAAATCTCCTCCAATACACCAAATAAAACGTCCTTCCTCTCACTTTCTTGTTGGCCAGGATCTCCCTCACTTCGAAAGTCCCAGACGAACCGCCAGGAGCCACTCCGGAACTAGGAGTCCTGGAGTAGCTGTTCAGGACCACGGGCTTCAGCAAGTAGACATCGAAGGGATCTTGAGGGTAGGAGGCAGCCGAAGCCTGTACGACACAAGATTGATTTGTAGCAGAATTTTGAAGGGTCCGAGGCACCTGGGAGCAAACTTGCAAGACGGCACCCTCAGCTGAATATTCCTGGAAAACAGCCAGACCTTTGTACCTGGAAGAAACTGGGGAGGTTCTCGTCTTACAGTGTCTGCCTTTCTCTTCATGCGGTCCACCGCCAGCAGAATAGACGATCGTGTCTGTTGCCATATCTGCAGAAAGTCCCTGAAAGTAGAGCCAGCTGCAGGCACCTGGGACATAGTAGAGACAGGAAGAGGTATACGTGGATGTTGGCCGTAGACGATGAAGAACGGAATGGAGGTGGTGGACTCACTAGTATGGTTATTATAGGAGAACTCAGCCCACGGGAGCAGCTGCACCCAGTCATCATGCCGTCTGGAGACAAAGTGTCGCAGATAGTTCTCCATAATTTGGTTAACCCTTTCGACTTGTCCATTGGACAGAGGATGATAAGCCGAGGAGAAGTCTAACTTTACACCGAGGAGGCCGCAGAGTGCTCTCCAGAACTTTGAGGTGAACTGGACCTCTTGATCCGAGACAATATGCACAGGCAAGCCGTGCAGACGGAAGATGTGTTGAACGAAGAGGTCGGTCAGTCGAGCAGCAGAAGGCAGACCAGTCAGGGGAACAAAATGAGCCATTTTAGAAAATCGATCCACCACCACCCAGATCACACTGCATCCCGCAGAGAGGCAGAAAGTCCATAGCAACATGCTGCCAGGGGGCATCATGCACAGGCAGTGGTTGGAGCAGATCGGCTTGTCTGGAGTGGGCAACTTTGTTTGCTGCGCACGTCGTACAGGAGGAGACAAAGTCCATGACGTTTTTGGGTAGCGTGGGCCACCAGAACTGACGGGCAATTAGGTCTCGGGTCTTATGAGCACCCACATGACCTGCCAGCTTGGAACTGTGACCCCAGCGAAGGATTCTTCCCTTGTCTGCCAGACGTACAAAAGCCCTTCCCAGAGGAATGTCTCTAACTTGCAGAGGGTTAACAGAAAAGATGCAGGAAGGGTCGATAATATTCTGTGGGGACTCCACATTGTCCTCTGTATCAAATGACCTAGACAAGGCATCGGCCCTCACATTCTTGTCGGCAGGTCGGTAGTGGAGTTCGAACCGGAACTGAGCAAAGAACAACGACCACCTGGCTTGACAGGGATTCAGCCGTTGAGCCGTCTGTAGATAGGTCAGGTTCTTGTGGTCCGTGAAGACCTGGATAGGATAAGCTGCGCCTTCCAGTAGGTGTCTCCACTCCTGCAGGGCCAGCTTGATGGCCAGTAACTCCCTATCCCCAATTGTGTAGTTGCGCTCTGCGGGAGAAAACAGCTTAGAATAGTAGCCACATACCACAGTCTTGCCTTTCGAACCTCTCTGGAACAAAAGTGCACTGGCACCAACAGAGGAAGCGTCCACCTCTAATGAAAACTGTAGAGATACATCAGAGTGATGAAGAATAGAGGCTAACGTGAAGGCCTTTTTTAACACAATTTTTATTAAAGGTTTTTCAAAGTTATACAAAAATAAAGAAGACATTAACATCGGAAATAGTGAAATTTTTTTTTTTTTACAAATTTATGAGATCGCAAAAAGCATAAAGATTTAAAGTTAATCTAATAGTCAGTATACACATACATGTATTAGAAACATACTGGGTACATAATAAGATAATCATAGTGTCGTTAATTAATAATGTAACCAGAGTTGAACTTCCATAAGTTTAATTTTTACTATTTTACACCTTTCCATTGAAAAAAATAAATAAATAAAAAAAAAACATAAAAACATACAGACAAACATAAAGTCCCTGCTCTAGGATTTAGAATATACATAAGGACCCTAATACACTTTTATGAGGTCTTTCTATAAAGGAAGCTGTGAGCCATTAAAAGCAAGCCATTTAGACGATTTGTAAACAAATTCCTGTGTCTTATGTAGTCTTGTGGAAATTAAATGTTCCATAATACAATTATACTGAACCTTGTGCAAGATTTCTACCTTAGATGGAATAGAAGAGCTTTTCCATCTCTGAGCAATACTTGTTCTCGCTACAGTTAGCACATGTACCATAACCGTACTATTCTCAATGCCTATATCCTCTAATTTCAAAGAAAGCAGTGCTACTTCTGGTCCCCAAGGAACCGGAAAACCGATTATGCTGGTTAACATTCGTTGTATCTCTACCCAAAACGGAGGATGACATCGCAGCACCACCAGATATGTAATAATGAGCCAACAGAGCCCTTTCTATAGTCCAGCGGCATTCTGGGCTAATTATTGATTAATGACAGCTGGACGCGTACTGGCCCTTTAAGGTCGTCCACGCGCCGGCGCGCTGGCCCTGCGGGAAACAGTCCCAGAACCCGGAAGTGAGTGCCAGCGTCTCCCTGGAGGGAGATGTCGCCGAGAACACAGATGTCCATGGCCGGGACCGTCAGAGGGTCAGTCTGAACGACGCCCCTTGGCCATAGACGTTACAATATGGCTTCTACCTACAGACATTTTCAACTTTGAACTCAGGCTTCCTTTTCCGGCTTCCTTTTCCTTATTTCTGTAGAGGAATGTATAGAAAAGAATATGGCATAAATGTCTCATAATTAGGGGGTCCCACCTCTGAGACCCCTACCTATGGGAGAACAGCAGTCCCTTAACCCAGTTGTGCTGTTAAACTCAGCCGCTGCAGGCACAATAAGGAGAAGCAGGAAAGAGACTGCCGCTTATATGTGTAATAGTGTCACTTGACTAGATATGTCATAAGAGTTTGATTATATTGATCCAACCACTGAAACCCTTACTCATCCATGGAACCGGGGTGGCCGTCCCTGGCAAAGAAGAAGCCAAACATGCGCAGTCACTCTCCATTAAAATGAATGGGACATACAGAAACAACCAATAACACTCACTTCTTCTCATAGGCAAAATGCAGCTACTGAAATAGTACCAGCTTATCAAAATACAATTATACTGCATTGACACTGTGGTTGCGTCACTGTTGCTGCATGCGTTTTTCAGGAAATCCAGGACTAGATCCCAAAGAGAAGGATAAAGCCATTTTTTTAGTACTTATCTTTGTGATTGCCTCCAAAAAATAGCCATGAATATCCCTCTCGCCCTCGTTTCCCAACTTTAACACCGATGCTGTGTCCACTATGGGCGATTAAGAGCTACATACCATCCCTCCCAAGCTCTATCCTTCTGTTTTTTTCATAGTTATCTTTTTTTGCAGGATTAGAATCTAGCATTATGCGGATAACAGTATGTAAAGGTAAACTCAGGGCCGCACTGTCCTTGAGGCAAGATGAGTTTCTCGCTTCAGGCGACGGCCTGCTGCCATTCTGAGGGGCCGGCAGCGCCATTGAAACCAGGTCCCGCCACCGCCTTCTGCACTATAAGGGTGTCTGCGTCTATAGGATGCAGATACAATTACATGCATAAGCGCTGCATAAGCGCTGAATAGCAGGGTATGTTCCGTGTCCTGCTATTCAGCGACTTTCAATGATGCAAGTGGCGCAATGACATCAATGAAATGCGCTGATTGGCATTGCAGAATGACTTGCCCTGCCATTCAGTGCCTTTTAACGATGCAACCGGCACGATGACATCATTGCGGCACTTGCGTCATTCAGCCCCAGCAGACCTGCTCAGAAGAGAGCAGGCCTGCATTGCAAGAGGACAGAGCGGGAAAGGGATCAGGTGAGTATGCAAAGTTTTGTTTTTTTTCCTCTTAAAAATGTAAGTGCCATTATCTACAGTGGGGGCTATATGTGGGGCACTATCTACACGGGGGCTTTATGTGGAGCACTATCTACAGGGGCTTCTATCTACAGGGGGATCTATCTATAGGGGGTTGTATGGGGGCACTATCTACAGGGGGCTCTATCTACAGGGGACTCTATGGGGGCACTATCTACAGGAGCTCTATAGGGGCACCATCTACATGGTGCTCTATGGGGTCAGTATCTACAGGAAGCTCTACAGAGGTCACTATATATGTGGGACACTGTCTACAGGGGGCTTTATGTGGGGCACTGTCTACAGGGGGCTTTATCTGGGGCACCGTGTACTAGGGGCTCTAAGCGGGGCACTGTCTACAGGTGACTCTATGTGGGGCACTGTCTACAGGGGGCCCTATAAGGGGGCAAAATCTATAGGGTGTCACGGACACAGGGTATGTGGACCCACTAGGCCGCTCCGCCGTAGCGGGGAGGCAGCTGACCAGGTCACAGTCTATGCGAAAGTTAATGGCAGACAGTAATGCTTGGGTACCTAAAATAGTCCGGACGGTGGCTGTGGCTACAGCACAGATGGAGGCTGGTGCGGCAGGTGGCGCCAGACGTGGCGGGCAGTATGCGATGAAGCAGACGACACTGGACGTGGCAGACGACACTGGATGTGGCAGAAGATATTGGACATGGCAGAAGACACTGGACGTGGCAGAAGACACTGGACGTGGCAGAAGACACGACTCCAACGCTCGTGGGCACAGGAACTGGAACAACAGGAACGGGTAACAGGGCACGGGTAACAGCTGGAACGGGAAACACTAAGGGACAATTTGCAAGACAGACTGGGATAGACTAACAACGCTCTGGCAAGGATTAGAAGGTCTGGGGCCTTCTTATAGACCAGGAAATCGTGGTAGTTGATGATGATGACGACTTCCTATTTGCGCGCGCTGGCCCTTTAAGGCCGGGCGCGAGCGTGCGCACGCACCCTACGGGACACAGCCGAATGGAGTGGAAGTGAGCGCTGGCGTCTCCTAGGAGGGAGACGGGGACCAGCGCTCACGGATCCATGGCTGTGGACGTCGGGAGGTGAGTAAACCCAACGGCCTGCGGCCATGGACGCTACACAGGGGGCTCTATGGGGAGGAACTACCTACAGAGGGCTCAATGGGGGGGCACTATCTACATGGGGCACAGTGTGTGTGTGGGACACAGTGTATAGTGCTACTATAATCAGGTACACAGTGTATGGCGCTTTTATAATTAGAGGTGCAGGTTATGGTGCTATTATATTTAGGGACATAGAGTGTGGCATGAGAATTTTATCTTCATTTATAGGTGCAGGAATGTTTGAAAAGTGAGAAGCTGAAGACATCTGAGCAGCAAACTGCAGAAATGGGCTGCGGCCGGGAGAATTCATCATAGAGGTCTGGACTGGATGGAGAAGAAAAGAGAAAAATAACAACTAGAATCCGAATAGACGCCACATGTGTGTCAGATGCGCCATTGCCATGTACTACTTGGGCACACACCATGCAGCAATGAGTACTCTGACTGGCTTCATCGCTGCACCTCGCATATCAGGGGAGTACAAGGCAATGTTGGAGGAGGCTGGTAGTGAGGTAGAACAGCTAGGGGGATGTCAATCAAAATCTGGGGGGTGGCATTTAAATTTTCGCCTCAGACAGCAGAAAAGCTAGAATTGTCCCTGGGTAAACTATATACATTAGATGTATGTCGGCCGGCCATCTAACATGTATGCCGATATCCCGAATCTCCCCCAATGGCAATGAAGCCTTGGGCTGTGGGCATGTTGTATTTAAACATGCCCTATTCTTTTGTTCATAAGGAGATAAGACACAGCCAGAGTAGTCTGGCAACACCTTTGTCCCTTCTCCCTATTGTGAACATATGCACGCTCGGCCGAGTGTTTTGAGCTTGGCTTCCCTATTGTAAGCTGGAAAATTTCAACACAATGGGAAGACTAGATGACCATACCGGTTCTTCTCTGCCATCAACTTCTAGGTTGTTAAATTCATGTACTTAGTCATGAAAAGGTGTCATTAATATGACAATTGCATCGAAAACATTATCCTGTTACTCACAGAATGGAATGAATGATTTCCTTGTCTGCCCGATAAGTATAGCTCAATATTATTATATAAAAACTATCTAGTCATCACTTCAACATAATATTCCCAGGCTCTGACATATATTTCATTTATCAGGGTAGCAATTTTCTAGTAGGTGTGGACTATCCGTGGGAAAATTCTTAGTAACCAAATAATCTCAGTTACAGTCAGCAAGTATTAGTGTTCCTAAAGAAGAATGTCAGAGCTCCATCTATGGTTTCCTTTTAGAATTTACAATTCCAGTCTAAACAGCGTGAAATGTTTTCTCCTGAAATTACCTTGTTTCAATCATCATCCACTTTTCCTAAGTGGGGATCTTTAACACCAATAATAGATGTAGGTGTTGGCCTGTTCATTGCAGGTAAAGCCTTTTTAAAGATATTGATTACCTTTATTCTGCCTTTTTTTTTAAATATCCCATACGTGGCCTTAGTGTTCTACTCGACTGCAACACAAACCTCAGAAATGAAGAAGCACCTAGTGGATTTTTGGCCCTCAGATTTTGCTGGATTGGTTTCGGACGCCATGTTGCATTTGCAGAGCCCCTGAGGTACCAGTACAGTGGAAATCCCTAAGACGTGGCTCCATTTGGGAAGCAACACCCCTTGGGGAATTCATCTAGGGGTATAGTGAGCATTTTGACCACACAGGATTTTTGCTGAATTTATTAGAATTGGGCCGTGAAAATGAAAAAAAATTTTTTTTTCCCACTAAGATGAAGTTTCAGCTACATTGTTTTCCTTTACACAAGGAATAAAGGAGAAAAAACACTCCAACATTTGTAAAGCAATATTTCCCGAGTACACTATTACCGGTAGGGCTCAGAAAGAAAGGAGCACCATTTGGCTTTTGGATCGCAGATTTTGCTGGATTGCTTTCGGACGCCATGTTGCATTTGCAGAGCCCCCCGGAATCCGTAATTACAGATAAAATTGCAGACCCATTCATTTCTATTGGCCATGGACACCTTTTCGTATATTTACAGATGTGTATCCGTGCCGTAGAAATGACCTGCAAATTATAGAACATGTCCTATTCTTGTCCACAATTGCGGCACAAACTCACCCATAGAAGTCTATCGGTACTTCCACAATTGTGGACGGCTTCGGATGTGTATCCGTAGCGGGTGGATCCGTATCATCGGACAGTAAAATCTATTATGGTCGTGTTCATGAGGCCTTACTGTACAGTGGATCTTGCAGAGTGAAAATGGCAATTTTCCAAAAGATAATCTATTTCAGTGTCCAATATGTTGTGCCCAGCTTGTGCCTATGTGACAAGACAGTTTTCTTATTATTATGCTGTGTTTCCTGGTTTTAGAAACACCCTACATATGGCCCTAATCTTTTGCCTGGGTATATGACAGGACAGGCGTGTAAGAGCACGATGAGCATTTGAGGCTTAATTTAGTGATTTACGCAGCATTGGCCCACAATAGCAGAGGCTGTGAGGTCAAATAGTAAAAGAAAGAACCCAAGAAGTGACTCCACTTTGTAAACTACACCCCTCAAGGTATTTATCTATGGGTGTAGTGAGAATTTTTACCCCACAGGTGTTTTCCAGAAATGAACGCGCAACTAATTGTGCAAATTAAAAATTAAAATTTTTCCACAAACATGCCATTTCAGTGCCCAATATGTTGTACCCAGCTGATGCCACTGAAGGCACACTCCCCATAAATTGTTAAGAGAGTTCTCCCGGGTATGGTAATGACATGTATGTAGATGTAAACTGTTTGGGCACAGTGTAGGGCTCACAATGGAAGGAGCAACATTTGGCTTTTGGAGCGCAGATTTTGCTTAGTAGTAGTTTTGTTTAGGGTTTTACTGGCATTTCAGTTATAATGTGGGGGCATGTGTAAGCTGGGCAGAGTACATCAGGGCATGATAAAGTAGGGTAAATAAATATAAAATTATCCATAGATGTTGTGTACGCATTGAAGCAATCCTTTATGTACAGGCCAGTGTCACTGATAAATGGTGTCCTTTCTTATCCCCCTTTTGGTACACGCTCTGCAACATTGCAGTTTGTGGAATTTTGTTGGAAAAAGTGTTGCCCTGGTACAATGTGATTCCAGCAGATGTGCATAGGCCCTCCCCTTACTGGTCCCCAAATATTAAGTCATTGATAACTATCTCTTAGGCAGGGCTTTATAGGCTTCCATACATGACAGACCTAGAGGCCATTGTTAGGCCGATAGGCTACAAATCACTTTGATGCCACAGTCGCTATTGACCGCGGCATCTAAGGGGTTAATCAGCTGGAATCATAACTATCACCGATCCTGGCCATTACAGCAGAGTATCAGCTATTCTATATAGCTTCTGAGCTGGTGCCATCAGCTTGTCATAACTGTACAACGAATTGCGGCAACCCATTGCTGACCATGACGTACAGTTACAAAAAATGTCAGCGAGTGGTTAATATCGTAGTTCAAAATTCTGTCCCCTCCTTTTTTTTATTTTACCTTGGTGCCAGGACTCCACCCATTTGACCCAGGTGTTTTTTAATTAACAGGAAACTGCATAGGGTTTTCTATCGACTTGTTCTGATTCTGATGACTAAAGCCTGGGCCGGCTCCAGGTCTATGTGGGCCCTTGGGCGACACAGACTTATTGGGCCCCTTTGCATGGGAACTCACAGCAGCAGTAAAACCGCAGAAAACATCAGTTTCTGCCCCTATATAGAAGTTAGTCCCTATTTATGCCCCTATATAGAAGTTAGGCCACCAGTTTATGCCCCCATATAGAAGGTAGGCCCTGTTTATGCCCTATATAAAAGTTAGGCTGCCAGTTTGTGCCACCATATAAAAGTTAGACCCCCAGTTTGTGCCCCCATATATGCAGTGCCCTCTGTAGATAATGCCAGTGTCCTGTGTAGATAAGGCCACAGTGCCCTCTGTAGATAGTGCCACAGTGCCCTCCTTAGATAGTGCCACATACCCCCTGTAGATAATGCCAAACAGTCCCCTGTAAATAGTGCCACACAGCCCCTGTAGATAGTGCCACACTTCCCCTTGTAGATAGTGCCACACACACACCCCCCCTTTGTAGATAGTGCCACAAACATTCCCTTGTAGATAGTGCCACAAACATCCCCTTGTAGATAGTGCCACAAACATCCCTTTGTAGAAAGTGCCACAAACATCCCCTTGTAGAAAGTGCCACAAACATCCCCTTGTAGAAAGTGCCACAAACTTCCCCTTGTAGAAAGTGCCCCACCCCCCCCCCCCCCATGTAGATAGTGCTACACCCCTCCTCTCTGTAGATAGTGCCATTGGGGCTCCCTGTAGGGGTGCAATCCCCAGCCAGAGTGTTGCCAACACTCTGGATAGGGATTCCGTTCCATGAAGGAAGCCCCTGATGTCACTGGCCATATATGGACAGTGAGGTCAGGGGCTCCCTCCAAGAGCGGAATAAATGGCCAGAGTGTCGGCAACATTCTGGCAAGGGATTCTACTCCAGGAGGAGCCCCTGACTTCACTGTCCATATATGGCCAGTGACATCAGGGGCTTCCTCTAAGAGCGGAATCCCCGACGAGAGCGTTGGCAACACTCTGGCTGGGGATTCCTCTTCAGAAGGAGCCCAAGTGGACCCCCAAGGGTAGTGAGCCCCGGGTTTACTGGGTGCTGACGCCGGCCCTGACTAAAGCCACATGAAGAAGAGACATTTTTGGTCTGTTCACAGTGCTGTGGAGTGGTCCTTGTTGTTGTAGTTCTCTGCCGAAAGAGGATGTATTATAGAGACTAGCTTCGCAGTAGGGGTACTCTTGGGCCGCTTCCACTGCAGGTACTATGCTGCGTCTTCATTTATTCTAGCATTTCAGGACTGCTTAGTGATAGAGACCCACTTTAAAGAGGATGCCGTGAAGTGGCAAGTGGGCTTGCAGAGTTTGATAAAAAAAAGAACCTCATGTTCATTTTTTTTTAAATAAAATAAAATTTGCAGCAACAGATCAGTGTAAAAATTGGATGTGCGGACCATGTATATTTTTATTGCTTTAGATTACAAGTAATGCATGTCTACAATGCTATCATTATGCCTCATGCACACTTCCATCGGCCGTTGTACGGCTGCTAATGACGGTTCTGTCAAACACGGGCCACACACGGATGACTTCCATGTGCAGTCCGTTGTTTCACAGACCAAATTCAATGAAAAGACCGAGACTGTTCCGTCAAAGACGGGCAGGAGTAGGACCTGCACTACTTTTGACGGAACGGCCGCACGGTTCCGTTAAAACAACAGAAGTGTGCATGGCCCCATTGAAATGAATGTGTCAGGGTGCTCTCCGTTGAAAAAACGGATAGCACCCTGACAAAAAAAACTAAAGTGGGCATGAGGCCTAACTGATGCACAAAGCAAAACAAGTAGTAATATATATTGCCACTACTTTTGCAATAGTGGTGAAGAGCATTTAATACCTTTGAATAAATATGATTTAAAACAATTGCTAAACAAGCTATTATCTGTACATTAATGTGTATTTCAGATATAACAAACTTTTTAGTAAATGATAGAGTTTCCATATTACTGGTTAAGGTCGGTACAGATCTGTTCCCTGCTGCAGAAACTTTACATAGTCAAATATTCATATTCAGCATTTGTTTATTTTTGCATTAACCGTTGGTGCCAATGATAACCGTGGTCTTTCTTTGAATAAGAATGTCAAATCGTTCCGGAGACATGTTCCATACAGCTACCACCTGCTCCTCCTGTTTTCATTGTATATTGTTTTGCCATAATTATAATAGAGAAGTTCTCTAAAGAATAAGTTAATCTAACACAAATATTTGGCAGCAAATAACCAAGCAAAAAAAGTGGGTAAAGTGAGTAAACACATGTTGAAATATACTATAACAAAAGTAGTACACTACATTTACAAAAGCAAAAGGCTGATTGAGGAACACATTAAAGGAAAACTCCATCATTTTCTTGAAATTCTCTATAAGCTTATAGTGTTTTAACTCTGGTTCTGATAAACCGCGGGAAGCCCAGATATTGTGTCCGTAACACGGAAACAAAAAAAAAACATGCGTATTACATTAGTTTGAAAACAGCCTTATTTTGCATCAGTAATTGTAAGTTAAAACCAGGAGTGGATCCAAAACACGGAAGATTTACATCTCTTTCCATTATAGTTTTTATCTGTGTAGGTTCCACTTCTTATTTTGGCTCAGAAAAACTGATGCAAAATACTGACTAAAATACTGCTGTGTTGCAGTATTCTGCACTTGTACTACAATCGCAAAACCTGGTCTGACCATGTGCCCAGGGGCGGATTAAGGGTACCATGCCCCCCCCCCCCCCCCAACTCTGAAGACAGAACTTTGAAGACGCTGTACATATATAGATTTCTGTTTAGGCGGACACAGATCTGGCATGGTTTTAAATTAGCTGTAAAAGCAGAATGAGCCATACAGAAGAAAGAAAGCAGAATACTTTGAGACACTAAAGTGGTCAGGAGCTTTATAACTTTTTAATTTTTACGTCAATGGAGTGGTGTGTGAAGGACTCTTTTTTTTGCATAAGGAGTTGTAGTTTTTATTGGCACCATGTAAAGTACCATATAATGGGTGAATTGGAAAAAACTGAGATTCCTCCATATTTTTTGGGGGTTTAGTTTTTACTGTATATATTTACCTTCTCTTAAGGTAAAAGTAGATTAGTACAAATATACAGACCCAGAACCAAGCTCAGTACATATATACAGCTCCAGAACCAAGCTCAGTATATATATAAAGCACCAGAACCACGCTCAGTACATATATACATCCCCAGAACCAAGCTCAGTACATATATTTAACTCCAGAACCACGCTCAGTATATATACAGCGCCAGAACAAAGCTCAGTACATATATACAACACCAGCACCAAGCTCAGTACATATATACAGCCCCAGAACCAAGCTCAGTACATATATACAACACTAGAACCAAGCTCAGTACATAAATACAGCCCCAGAACCAAGCTCAGTACATAATTACAGCATCAGAACCAAGCTCAGTACATATATACAGCACTAGAACAAAACTCAGCACATTTATACATCCCCAGAACCAAGCTCATTACATATATACAGCACCAGAACAGAGCTCAGTACATATATACTGCACCAGAACCAAGCTCAGTATATAAATACATCCCCAGAACCAAGCTCTGTACATACATACAATGCCAGAACAAAGCTCATTACATATACATAACTCCAGAACCAAGCTCAGTATATATATATATATATATATATATATATATATATATAAAGCACCAGAACCAAGCTCAGTACATATATATATATAACTCCAGAACCAAGCTCAGTATATATACAGCACCAGAACCAAGCTCAGTACATATATACAGCACCAGAACAAATACAGTTCAGTACAGAGATCATTTGCAAATTCAGTTTAACCCCTGCTGTATAAATTTGTACGACATAAAATGACAGCTCCCAGTATAGCCTGAACAATGGTTAGGATATGCTGGGAGTTGCTATTTAACAAAAAAGAATGCTACCATCCGTCATCTCGCTGCAGATCATACAGTGACTACAGTACTGATCAGTCACAGGGAGAATAAACATTTACATTAAGTGACTCACAGGTGACGTCTCAGATTCTTTTTCGTTCTTTTACTCTTTTCTTCTCCATCCAGTCCAGACCTATATGATGACTTCTCACGGGCACGGCCCATTTCTGCAGTTCACAGCTCAGATGTCTTTGGCTCCTCACTTTTCCAACATTTCCGCATCTGTACACGAAGATAAAATTCTCATGATGCCACACTCTATGCCCCTAAGTATAATAGTATCATACAATGAATATAATAGGACTATACACTGTGCCACTGAATATAATAGTACCATACACTGCGCCCCTGAATATAATAGTACCATACACTGCGACCGTGAATATAATAGTACCATACACTGCGCTCCTGAATATAATAGTACTATACACTGCGCCTCTGAATATAATAGTACTATACACTGCGCTCCTGAATAAAATAGTATTATACACTGTGCCCCTGAATATAATAGTACTATACACTGCGCCCCTGAATATAATACTAATATACACTGCGCAGCTGAATATAATAGTATTATACACTGTGCCCCTGAATATAATAGTACTGTACACTGTGCCTCTGAATATAATAGTACTATACACTGCGCAGCTGAATATAATAGTATTATACACTGTGCCCCTGAATATAATAGTACTGTACACTGTGCCCCTGAATATAATAGTACTATACACTGCGCCCCTGAATATAATAGTACTATACACTGCGCCTCTGAATATAATAGTACCATACACTGTACTCCTGAATATAATAGTACCATACACTGCGCCCCTGAATATAATAGTACCATACACTGCGCCCCTGAATATAATAGTACCATACACTACGCCCCTGAATATAATAGCACCATACACTGTGCTCGTGTGTGTGTGTGTGTGTGTGTGTGTGTGTGTGTGTATGTGTGTGTATGTGTGTATGTATGTATGTGTATAGGAGACAGCATATCTATAGCACTACGACCCTATAAACTATGGATAGGATTAGATACAGTGGCTCAGCAGACCGTATCACACATGATAGCATTAGATGCAGTAGCTCATCAGACAGTATCACACATTATAGGATTAGATACAGTAGCTCAACAGACAGTATCACACATGATAGGGGTAGATATAGGGACCAGCTCGCTGACATTGCGGTTCCAGCGCTGGACACAGGAAAGGTAAGTCTAAGAATTGTTTTGCATTTTTATGTGTTACTAATTATTTTTGTGTGTTTGTGTTATTTTACAGGTTCGGTTGTTGCACTACGTCTGATTCGAGGACTACTTCAATGACAGCAGTTTTTGTATTCTTTATTTTTTTAAACTTTATTATCACCACCTTAGTAATGGCCGCTGGCTGATTGACTGCGTCCATAACTAAGGTGGGGCTTAATGTTAGCAGGTGCAGAGGCTAACACTAACCCCCATTATTACCCTGGTACCCACCGCCACCAGGGGTACTGGGAAGAGCCAGGTATGAACCAGCACCTGACCATCTGTAATGATGGTCGGGCACCGGGGAGGCCGCAGGCTGGTATTATTAGGCTGGGGAAGGCCAAAAACAGTGGCCCTCCCCACCTGGTAATGCTAGACTGCTACTGTTGTATCTGGCTGGTTAGGAAAATTGGGGGGGGGGGACCCCACATCGTTCTTTCCAATTATTATCATTTTTTTTTTTTTTAAATGACGTGGGGTACCCCCCCCTCCATTTTTCATAACCAGCCAGATACAATAAATCAGCAGCAGGTTAGCATTACCAGGGGGGGAAGGGCCACTGTTTTTGGCCTTTCCCAGCCTAATAACACCAGCCTGTGGCCGCACCATTACCAGACCATCACTACAGATGGTCGAGTACTGGATCGTACCCAGCTCTTCCCAGCACCCCTGGTGGCGGTGGGTACCTGGGTAATAATGGTTGTTAGGGTTAGCCTCTGCACATGCTAACACTAAGCCCCGCCTTAGTAATGGACGCAGTCAATCAGCCGGCGGCCATTACTAAGGCAGTAATAATAAAGTTTAAAAAAAAAAACAAAGACATAGAAAAAAAACTTTTATTGAAAAAAAATAAAAAACACAACCCTCATTAACCATTTTATTGATAATAAAAAAAGCCGTCATCGAAGTAGTCCTCGAATCCGACGTAGTCCAATGACCGAACCTGTAAGAAAACACAAACACAAAAAAAACTATTAGTAACACATGTGGTAGGCTTAGATACAGGGCCCATGTGTGATACTGTCTGTCAAGGTAGGCTTAGATACAGGGTCCAGCAGACAGCAATCTTATACAGTATAAGATTACTGTCTGCTGGAGCCTTGTATCTAAGCCTACCCTGTGGGTAGGCTTATATACATGGCCCTTCAGACAGGATCACACATGGGCCATGTATCTAAGCCAGGGGTCTCAAACTCGGCCGGGTAAGTGGGCCGCATATAGAAAAAATGGGAAGTTGACGGGCCGCATTACTTTCAAATTTGATACAATACAAAATTATTGTTAATCAATTAGTTATTTGAACTACTATAATACTATATTACTATAATAATAGCGCTAGGTTTAAAATTTGAGCTATTTCTCCACGTGCTTATTTCAACAATCCAGCTTTCCATTTTAAGTGTCGCTAAATGCAGTCCGGCGGCTCAGTTAGCACACATGTCGAGATTGAGCAGCCCCTTTTTAGATAGTGCCGCAGTGCCCTCTGTGGATGCTGCCGCAGTGCCCTCTGTGGATGCTGCCGCAGTGCCCTCTGTAGATAATGCAACACACCCCTAGATAAGGTCACAGTGCCCTCTGTAGATAAGGCCACAGTGCCCTCTGTAGATAATGCAACACACCCCTAGATAATGCCAGTGTCCTCTTCAGATACTGCCACACACCCACTTGTAGATAATGCCACAGTGCCCTCTGTAGAGGCTGCCACAGTGCCCTCTGTAGAGGCTGCCACAGTGCCCCCTGTAGAGGCTGCCACAGTGCCCCCTGTAGAGGCTGCCACAGTGCCCCCTGTAGAGGCTGCCACAGTGCCCCCTGTAGAGGCTGCCACAGTGCCCTCTGTAGAGGCTGCCACAGTGCCCTCTGTAGAGGCTGCCACAGTGCCCTCTGTAGAGGCTGCCACAGTGCCCTCTGTAGAGGCTGCCACAGTGCCCTCTGTAGAGGCTGCCGTAGTGCCCTCTGTAGATGCTGCCACAGTGCCCTTTGCAGATGCTACCACAGTGATGTCAGGGGCTTGCCCAGAGCTGGAGTCCCGGAGCAGAGCCGCTTCTGGCACTCTGCCTGGGATTCCAGCTCTGCTCCTGACATCACTGTCCATATATGGACAGAGATGTCAGGGGCAACCCCAGAGCTGGAGTCCCAGGCAGAGCGCTAGTAGGCTCTTCCTGGGACTCCAGCTGTGCTCCTGACATCACTGGGACTCCTGCTCTGGGGAAGCCCCTGACATCATTGTCGATGTATGGACAGCGATGTCAGAGGCTTCCCCAGAGTCCCGGAGCAGAGCCGATAAAAGCGCTCTGCCCGGGACTCCGCTCTTGGGAAGACCCTGACACACTGTCCATATATGGGCAGTGATGTCAGGGAATTCCATAGAGTCCCAGAGCAGAGCCGATACTAGCACTCTGCCCGGAACTCCTCTCTGGGGAAGACCCTGACACACTGTCCATATATGGGCAGTTATGTCAGGGAATTCCGCAGCGTCCCGGAGCAGAGCCTATACTAGCGCTCTGCCCGGGACTCTGCTCTGGGGAAGACCCTGACACACTGTCCACATATGGGCAGCGATGTCAGGGAATTCCGCAGCGTCCCGGAGCAGAGCCGACACCAGCGCTCTACACGGGACTCCGGCTCTGGGGAAGCCCCAGACGTCGCTGTTCATATGTGGACAGCGATGTCAGGGAAATCCACAGAGTCCAGGAGCAGAGCCGACACCAGCGCTCTGCTCCGCTCTGGGGAAGACCCTGACACATGACGTTGCGACGTCATGCGCTGCGCACAGCGCTGTGACGTCAGGACCTCTGCTGCGCTGCGAAAGCAGGAAGCTAAGTATTGTAGTTACTATAGTAACAGGGGCCCGCAGCCCCAGTTACTATAGTAACTTTTTATTAACGTAGCGCAGCCCCTGACTTTGGGTCCCGGTCGCAATTGCGACCGCTGCGACCCCTATAGCTACGCCACTAGTTGGGTGAGAGGCCTTGCTTCACTCCGGTTCTCTGAACTGGCTGTAATTTTAACAGCCGGTACGGGAGAACCGGGGCTAACTGGGCCCCCTTCCAGCCACGAGCCCGAGGCACTTGCCCAGATTGCCCTTATTATAATCTGCCCCTGCATGTGCCTTATGTGAGCATACAGCGCTATTTTTTTTAATGGAATCTGCCACAGAGGCCATCGGAGTAACTATAGTGCTTTTATACCTGAAAAGAGTAATTAAATTTGATTATTTCTATAATGTAAAACCACAAAATAAACATTACATTTCAAGGGGTAGGTGCCCACGCAGAGGAAAAATTGGCTCCATATCCGCCTGTGAATTTCACCGCATGTAGCATACAGATGTCACAGCAGATATCACCCCTTTCCATTGAACGGGGTGAAATCTGTTGTGGAAATCCACACCACAGGTCTGTAAGGAAAAATTCTGCACCATGTAGATGGTATTTGTGTGCAGCATTTCTTCTATGTGTGCACTTACCCTTAATATACTTTTACAATGGCAAATACCTAAATTGGGGCATACTTCTGCCAGCTTGTATTTTATTTACAGTAGAACGTTACCTCTTGGCCTTTCGTGTTTTGCTGTGCTCTGACATATAAACATCTCACTTCAAAGCTTATGCCATTTAAATCCAGGAAGTTGCTATAGTTATTTCTTTGAGCTGGCTCCAGCTGGATGACTGAGCAGGGAGACATGGGGCTATAATTAGTCAGCGAACCCATAACCCCACCCCATGGCATACATACAGAGGGTGCAATTGTATTGGTGCTTCCTTTGTGTCCTCAATGAAATTATTAAAAGTTACATGACAAAACCAATAGGGAACATTCTAGGTGGATAAATAGATTAGATGCAACCGCACATCATTGCCAGTACAGTACGTAATCCTTATACACCTGAGGATTTCAGAGTCTATGGCAAAAAAATGTCAAGAAGGCATGGGTGATGCCTAATTACTGCTACATAGACTGTGGTTTTGTTCAATCTTAGAGCTGTATATGTAGCATTGACCTTAAGTAGTTTGGGGCACCAGTTTCCAAAGCTGGCACCGATTTACATTAACCCCTTATAGACCAGCCTATTTTAAACCTTAATGACCAAGTAATTTTTTACGTTTTTCCATCGTCGCATTCCAAGAGCTATAACCTTTTTAGTTTTGCATCGACATAGCTGTATAAGGTCTTGTTTTTTGCGGGACAAGTTGTATTTTTTAATAGCACCATTTTGGGGGACATATTATTTATTGTTTAACTTTTATTAACTTTTTTTTGGGGAGGAATAGAAAAAAACCTGAGATTTCGCCACTCTTTTTCGCGTTATAAATCTACGCCGTTTACCGTGTGATATAAATAACACAATAACTTTATTCAGCGGGTTGTTACGATTGCAACAATACCAAAATTGTATCGTTTTTGTATGTTTTACTACTTTTACACAGTAAAACGCTTTTTTTTCAAAATTATTTGTTTTTGTGTCTCCATATTTGAAGAGCCGTAACGTTTTTATTTTTTCGCCGATGCGGTTGTGTGAGGGCTTTTTTTTTGCGGGAAGACTTGTAGTTTTTATTGGTACCATTTTGGAGTAGATGCGACTTTTTGATCACTTTTTATCACATTTTTTTAAAGTCAGGATTCACAGAAAACAGCAATCTTTCCATAGTTTTTTATTAAATTTTTTACGGCGTTCACCGTGCGGGTTAAATAATGGAATAGATTTATAGTCGGGGTCGTTACGGACGCGGTGATACCAAATATGTGTAACTTTTTTACTTTATTTAGTTTTTTTTAATAGTAAAGCATTTTGTAAGGGGAAAAGCTGGGTTTTTCATTTTTTTTCAAATTTTTTTTTAAATTAACTTCATTAAACTTTTTTTTTTACTTTTTTACTAGTCCCACTAGGGGAATTTAATATGCGATTCTCCGATCGCTATTATAATACACTGCAATACTTGTGTATTGCAGTGTATTACTGCCTGTCCGTTTAAAACGGACAGGCATCTGCTAGGTCATGCCTCCGGCATGATATAGCAGGCATTCGCTCCAGGCAGACCAGGGGGCCTTTATTAGGCCCCCGGCTGCCATTGGAGACACAGACACTCGGCGATCGTATCGCCAGGTGTCGGTGGGAGAGAGAGGGAGCTCCCTCCCTCTCTCCAAAACCACTCAGATGCGGTGCACGCTATTGTGCACCGCATCTGAGGGGTTAAACGGGTGAGAACGATACTTATTTGGATGGATTTTCTGGCTTGCACCCATTATATTATACCTTAGGCCCCATGCAGACGAACGTGCTTTTGCGGCCGCAATTCCCCAGAAAATCCATCCAAATAAGTCAGATACTATTGAACACTATGGCAGAGCAGGGAGGTATCTCCCCGCACTGCCATTAAAGGGGTTGTCCCACAAATAACATGAATCCTCTATCCACAGGATAGGCGATACATGTCTGATCGCTGGGGGTCCGACCGCTGTGACCCCCAGCGATAAGGAGAACAGGGGACTTTTGGGCTGAAGTTCTCCATGAGAAGAATGAGACTTCTGGAGTCTGTGTCTGGCAGCTCCGTAGAAATAAATGGAGCGCAAGTCGCTCTCGTGCCCATGCCTGGCCGGCGCTCCGTTTATTTCTATGGAGCTGCCGGACACACAAGCCGTATACAGACCCCGGAAGTCCCATGCTTCTCATAGAGCACTTCGTGGGACTTTCGGTTCCCCATTCTCCTTATCGCTGGGGGTCCCAGCGGTCGAACCCCCAGCGATCAAACATGTATCCCTATCCTGTGGATAGGGGATACATGTGTTTAGTGGGACAACCCCTTTAACTAGGCTACAGTTTTTAGAAATATCCCACATGCGGCCCTGGTGTGCTAATCGACTGAAACGCAGGCCTCCGAAGCAAAGAAGCACCTAGTGGATTTTCAGGCCTCCTTTCTACTAGAAAATATTTTAGGCACCATGTCAGGTTTGAAAAGGTCTTGTTGGTGCCAAAGCATAGGAAACACCCCAAAAAATACACCATTTTGGAAACTACCCCCCCCCCCCAAGGAATTAACTTAGGGGTATAGTGAGCCCTTTGAATCCACAGTTTTTTTGCAAAATTTCCTTGAATTAAGCCTTAAAAATGAAAATCCAAATTTTTTTCCTATAAAAACATAGTGTTTTCATTTTTACAAGGAATAAAGGAGAGAAAAAAAAACACCCAATACACCATATGTGGTCATAAACTGATGTTTGAACACATGGCAGCCCTCAGAAAGGAAGGAGCGCTATTTTGCTTTCGGAGCTGACTTTTATCTGCAAAGGTTTTCAGGCGCCATGTCGCATTTGCAAAGCCTCCAAGGGATCAATACAGTGGAAACCCCTCAAAAGTAACCCCATTTTGGAAACTACACCCCTTATGGAATTTATCTAGGGGTCTAGTGAGCATTTTGACTCCACAGGATTTTTTTGCAGAATTTATTGGTAGTAGGCCATGAAAATTAAAGTCTTCATTTTTTCCCATAAAAAGTAGTTTTAGATTAGTTTTTCATTTTCTCAAGGTCTAAAGGAGAAAAAGCACCCCAACATCTGTGAATTTCTCCTGAGCACGGAAATACCCCATATGTGGTCCTAAACTGCTGTTTGGGCACACGGTAGGGCTCAGAATGGAAGGAGTTTTTGCTGGATTGATTTTTAGGTTCCATGTTGCATTGGCAAAGCCCCTGATAGACCAAAACGGTAAAAAAAAGAACAAAAGTGATCCCATTTTAGAAAATACACTCCTTAGGGCATCTCTAGCTAGAGGTAAAAATTAGAAGTAGTACCTTTATTGGGGGGGGGGGGTTTGCTTGTATTTACATTTTTAATTGTTGGGGCATATGTAGGCTGTGCAGAGTACATCGGGGTAATAAGGTGGTATAAAAAAAAAGGGTACATGAATAATAAAATCAATAATCCATAGATGTGTGGTTACTTTGAAACACTCCTTTATGCACAGGCCAGATTTTTATGGGCAGGTATCGCGCTGCTAAGTGGTAACCGAAAAATTCAAAAGACAAGGCAGTACATCCAAGATAAATAGGACCTTGGTCCTGTTGGACTGAAACGTCGCACTTGTGGGTGAATAAATTCCTATTTATCTTGGATGTGCTGCCTTGTCCTTTGAATTTTTCGGTTTCCATTTATGGGACCTTGGATCAGGTTCCAGTGAGGCTTGCACCCATTATATTATACCTTAGGCCCCATGCACACTAACATGCTTTTGCGGCCGCAATTCCCCAGAAAATCCGCGGGAGAATTCATTTCATTCATTTCTATGGGGCCATGCACACGACCGTAGTTTTTACGGTCTGTGCATGACCCGGGAGCCCGCACCGCAGAAAGAACGGACATGTCTTATTACGGCCGTCTTCTGCAGTCCGGGATCATTGAAAATAATGGCCGCGGCCATGTGCATTGCCCGCGATATGCAGGCGTCTTGCGGCTGACAGTCCGCTGCCGGCCGATCCGAAAATCACGGCCGTGCACATTGCTACGGTCGTGTGCTTGAGGCCTTACTCTGAATCTCTGGTGCTGTGATTACTCTCTTTTTCTAGCACTGCTAAGTGGTGTCCTTTCTTATCCCCTTTTGGAACACACTCTGCACCTTTTTTGGGACCTTCCCTTCTGTGAAGTTTGGATAACATCGCTGGTAAAGTTATGCCCTGGTACAATACGGCTGCCCTCACTTCCTGCAGATGTGCTTGTGCCCTCCCCTTCCTGGTTTCCAAATAGAAGGGCTTTGATAACCACTTTTTGAAACTGAAGAAATGTCCGTCTACCCTGCACATCAGGATAGCACGTAAATGTTATACAATGCCATATGTACAGTGTGCACGGACACTTTTTTGTACCACACCCTTGTCTTTCGCATTGCACTATACGGCTTCAGCACTTGATCTGATAGATCAACAACTCCCATGTACCCCAGGATACAATCTGGCTTGGGGGTCACCGTACTGGTACAGGGACAGGGGTTCTGCCGTTCCCATGTATTGTGGTCAAGTGAAGGACATCCCTCTTGTCCTTGACGAACATGTTCTCGCTGCATACTGCCCTGCCCTCACCCCTTCTGAGACTTTGGCCAAGCAGTCTTTTAGTGTTTTTATGCTTGGTGAATAAATAAAATACACTTCATTGGATTATCTCTAGTGCTGCAGTTCCTTTCTTCGATTTGCATATTGATTGTTTCCCTTGGACCTGGGATTCTTTACTGCGTGCACCACCCTTGATTGGGGAGATGTCCTTTCCCGCTGGTGAAATTTTTATGGTCGTGCTGCTGTTTTCTTGAATATCTGTGGTCAGGGACAGCAGCCATCTTTACTCGGTCACCATTTTCTTAGACACGGTGACCGCTTAACGCTCCAACATAACTTTACATTGGATTGCGTTAAGACCTTGGCGACAACAACATAATAGTACGTGACATGTCGCCAAGTGGTTAATTTTGGTAATGCCAGGATCACATACACTGTTTTGTTGTAGGTTCAGTTTTTTTTTAGCCAAAGCCAGAAGTGGATCCAAAAGTTAGGAAAGGTATAAAGAAAAGACAGATGTATCTCCTTTCTTTTGTGTCCACTTTTGTGTTTGGCTTAAAAAAAAAAAATGCTAAAAACTGCCAGAAATATTGCATCAAAACTATGTGTGATCCTGGCCTAAATAAAGAAACCTCAGAAGTAAAGATGGTATTATATTAGGAACATTCGATCCTGAAGTACGATTCCATGGCCGTCAGTGTTTAGAGTTCACCCACACTTAGCAGATGTTCCTGCTGTAAGGGTAAGGCCAAACGGCGCAGTCATGGTGTGTTTATGTTGCAGTTTTAAACAGCAGCAAGTCATTTTTAAAAAGAAGTCAATGGTGAAATTTGTGTTATGGACAGACTGCTGCTATTATATTACAATGTGTTCTTCCTAATGTCCGACCGCATGCAGTTAATGACCGCGCTGCCAATGTTGTTGTTGTACGGCTTGCGTTTTTGCTACCAGTTCTGCAATGCCTTGTAATGAACTATATACTGGAAGCACCGAACAAACTTCAACACGGGTGAAAACTATGTCCATCAATTATTTCCTTTAAAAACGCAACAGAATTGCAGCATTACAGAGACAAAAAAAACGCATGCAGTTGACCGCATGCTGTTTTCAAACGCAACAAAACCACGTCAATGACGCATCGTGTGGCCTTACCCTTAGAAAACACATTTTCAAGGCATAATAATTTTAAAACCACCTCCTTAAGTGGGTCAAACAGCTGTTGACAAAGTTTATTCAGCACCAACGCTAAATCCCGATTTGGTGGGTCCTATTTTCTGTGTTGCTTTCAGAAATCATTGAGGCAACATGTGTTTAGACATGCTTGTAAAGATTGAGATTGCGGACACCCAAATCTTCAGTGTAGCATCCTGTAAAAAATCCAGAAGAAGGCTATACTGGCTATCATTTAGACTTGCACCAATCCTGGAAGATGTTTTTTACTTGAGCATATGCTCTGCTGGTTGTCTTGCACCTTGATTGAGAGTTCTTAATACAGACGATCAATAAGGAGTCGACAACATGAAGGACGTCATCTGAAGAGTTTCCAACTCATTACATGCTTGTAGACCCTGTATCAACAACCAAAGAAGCAATGGTCATTTCCACCATTGGCCAGAAGGGTGTGATGATTATTGCAGAGGCCTGGTGTGTTGGGTATTGGAGGAAACACGTAAAACATGGGTTTTACATGGAACAAGTTTTTACTATATTTCTTGTATGGGCCATTCATATATTTATATAAGTTAATCATATCCCCCTTAGAAGTCTCCTTTCAAGGCTAAATAGGTTTAATTTTTTAAATCTTTCCTCATAACTTAGATTCTTCATGCCCCTTATTAGTTTGGTTTCTCGTCTTTGTATTTTTTCCAACTCCAGGGTATCTATGAACTGGAGCCCAGAACTGAACTGCATATTCTAGATGAGGCCTCACTAATGCTTTGTAAAATGGTAATATTATATCCATGTCCTGCGAGTTCATACCACTTTTAATACACAACAAAATCTTGCTGGACTTAAAAGCAGCTGATGGACATTGCATACTGTAATTTATGATCTACAAGTACATCCAAATCCTTCTCAACAAGTGGCACTCCCAGTTTAGCTCCATCTAGGACATGTGATGCATGCAGGTTGTTGGTACCCAGATGCATAACTTTACATTTATCTACATTAAACCTAATTTGCCAAGTGGATACCCAAACACTCAGTAGGTCCAAATCGGCTTGTAATTTATGAACATCTTCCTTAGACTGAAAAATACTACATAGCGTGGTGTTATCTGCAAAATTAGAAACAGTGCTATTAATCCCATCCTCTATATCATTAATAAATAAGTTGAATAATAGTGATCCCAGCACTGAACCCTGGGGTACACCACTTATAACCGGTGTCCATTCTGAGTAGGAATCATTGACAACAACTCTCTGGATACAGTCCTTGAGCAAATTTTTAATTCAATTACAAACTATACTTTCTAAACCTATTTACCTTAATTTACACATTAGACATTTATGAGGGACAGTGTCAAATGCCTTTGCAAAGTCCAAAAACACTATATCCACAGCGGCCCCTCTGTCTAGGCTTCTACTCACCTCTTCATATAAACAAATCAGGTTGGTTTGACAACTTCTGTCCTTAGTAAAACTGTGCTGGCTGTCACTTATAATACTATTTTTTGTCACATAATCCTGTATATAGTCCCTTAATAGCCCCTCAAACTATTTTCCCACAATGGATTTTAAGCTTACTGGTCTATAATTACCCGGGGAAGAACTGGAGCCCTTTTCGAAAATAGGCACCACATTTGCCCTTCGCCAGTCCCTTGACACTATACCAGTCACTAGAGAATCCTTGAATATTATGAAGAGGGGGACATAAATAACTGAACTAAGTTCTTTAAGAACTCTTGAGTATAGCATGTACCATCTGGTCCCGGAACATGGTGCACAATTATTTTGTTTAACTTAGCTTGGACCATATCTACATTCAGTCAATTCATTATATTAACCCCTACCCGCACGAATCGGTAACTATACGTCGTCGCGGGAGGTTACTTTCCGCACGAGGACGTATAGTTACTGAGTCGTTTCCGGTGCACCCAGCCTCCGGCTGGACCTGATAGACGTCCTGTCAGAGTGACAGGAAGCCACTGAGTTGTTCCCGATGCACACTATCAGTGACAGTGTGCATCGGGAAGCGAGAGGTCAGCTGTCCCGACAGCTGACACTCCATTGTTGCTGATCAGCGGTTCATCGCCGCTGATTTTGGCCTTTAGGGGGGTTGTAGAATATCAGCAGCTCCCATGCAATCGTGGGGGTTGCAGATGGTTGTCATGGCAACCAGAGGCCACACGGCCTCTGTGTCTGCCATGTACGGAAGCTTAAGCCTTTGGCAGTTAAGTGACATCACACTGACAGTTGGAATACATTACATTACGTAGGAAGTGTAATGTATTCTAGCAGCGATCAGTGCTGCAGGCCAGAAAAAAAAAGTTAACAAAAAGTTAACAAAAATGTTTTATAAAAGTGTAATATAAAAGTTAAAAGTTAAAAAAAAAACTGTTTTTTTTCCTATAAGTTTTTTATTATAGGAAAAAAATGAAAACGTTGAAAAAAAAGTACACATATTTGATATCACCACGTTCGTAACGACCCAAACCATAAAACTATAATGTTATTTTTTAAGCGCGGTTAATACTGCAAAAAAAAACAAACTAAAAACAATGCCAGAATCGCTATTTTTTGGTCACCATCCCTCCCAAGATATAAGATAAAAACTGATCAAAAAGCGTCATTTACCCCAAAATAGTACCAATAAAAACTACAACCGTCCAGCAAAAAATAAGCCCTTACACAGCTTTTTTGACTGAAAAAAAAATACGTTATGGCTCTCAGAATATGGCGACACAAAAATATTATTTTATAAAAGCGATTTGTTTTGTGCAAACACTGAAAAACATAAAAAAAACTATATACATATGGTATCGCCGTAATCGTACCGATTTGCAGTATAAAGCAAAAAGTAATTTATAGCGCACAGTGAATGCCGTAAGAAATAAAGAATTTAAAACGATAAAACCAATAAAAACTACAGCTCGTCCCGCCAAAAATGAGCCCTCACACCACTCAATCGACAAAAATATAAAAAAAAGTTATGGCTCTCAGAATATGGCGATACAAAACAATTTTTTAACAAACAGTTTTTTCTTTGTAAAAGTAGTAAAATGTAAAAAAACCTATATAAAATTTGGTATCACTGTAATAGTATGGAGACGCAGAACAAAGTTCAGTTGTCGTTTTTACTGCAAGGTGAAAGCCGTAAAAACGAAACCCAAAAAACAATGGCGAAATCAGTTTTTTCCAACTTCAGCCCGCAAATAATTTTATTTTAATTTTCCCAGTACATTATATGTTACTTTAATGGTGTCAATATAAACTACAACCCCTCCTGCAAAAAATAAGCCCTCACACCTCTCTATTGACGGAAAAATAAAAAAGTTATGGCTCTTGGAAGGCGGGGACTGAGAAACGAAAAAGTCAAAAAGGATGAGTCCTGAAAGGGTTAATTAATTTCTAATAAGAAAACATTTATAACCACATGTGGGGTATAGCCGCACTAGGAAGAAATTGCTTTACAAATGTTGGCGTGCTTTTTCTCCTTTATCCCTTGTGAAAATAAAAAAATTAAACGTTTTAGTGGACAAAAACGTTGATATTCATTTTCACTTTATTTGGCATTATTTTGGCATTTTTATCTTCAATGTTGTTTTGTAACAAGAGGATCTCCTTATCCTGTTGCCTAATCCTATTCCCACAGTCTATTTCTCCCCTCACCAATATAGTCTGACCCCTCCCTAACCTAACTACCCAATTATTTTCTACATTGACCTCCTCCTCAGCCCTAGTTTAAATACTCTGCCACCCCAGCTAGAATTCTCTCCCCCAGCACAGCAGACCTCCTTCCATTTAGATGCAAATCATCTGCAGAATACAGTTTGTACCCCAAAGAAAAAAGTCAGCCCAGTGCTCTAGGAACCCAAAGCCTTCTCCTCTACACCAAGACTTCAGCTGTCTTTCCTGACATGCGCATGGCACAGGCAATATTCCTGAGAATACAACCTTGGAGGTCCTTCCCTTCAGCTTGTAGCCTATTTCTTTAAAATTATTCTTAAGGCTCCTCCACCTACCATTTATTCTGTCATTGGTTCCCACATGGACCACGACAGCTGGATCATCACCAGCCCCTCCCAGTAATTTATCCCCCCTTTCACCACATGCCGAACCCTGGCACCAGGGAGACAGCAAACCATTCGGTTGAGTCGGTCTTGATGACAAATTATTCTATCCGTCTTCCCGATCATAGAATCCCCTGCAAAAACAAATCGTCATGCCTTACCTAAATTACCATCACGGCGACTACTAGCTGGGCTGTTCTCCCGGCTGTTAGGGAGATCAGTATCCACTAGGGCTGCCATTTCTAAGACAGACACCCTCGCATCATTACCCAATTTGGCAATCTTGCTTGGAATGACAGAAACAGGATTGGCCTTCCTTTTCTTTGACCCCTTTCTACTGCCCCTAACTACATTAACCCAGCTACTTGCCTAATCCTGCTGACCCATTTCTTCACCCTCCAGTTCTACCCCACTAACTGCGTGCTCCGTGAGCAGCAAGCTCCGCTCAAGATTGTCTATCACCCTCAGTGTTGCATTCCGTTCCTCCAGATCTCTAATGCGAGCTTTCAGATGAACAACATGCTCACATCTGCCACAGAGGTATTCACTCTGAACTCCGGCTCCAGTCGTGCATACATATGCTCCAATCTTGCTGTCCATTATCCCAGTTACAAAAAACAGTGAACAATTAATTGATAAAGTAAAAGTAATGAAGAAGAGTACTTACAAATACTTTAACTCCTCTTTTTAACTCCACTCAGTCCACCAAGCACAATGAGCGCAAGCTGGTTAATTTAAATCACCTGAGAGCAATTAACCCCTCCCCTTAATTAGGTACACAGCAGAAAAAGAAAAAAAGGGTTTTAAAAATGGTGTCATTAGTTAGCACACGAGCTGCACACAACAAAAAAGGTTGCTCATTTCTATTTGCAAGCACTCAATCCGTTCACAATATCACACAACTGCAAACTCCAGTTTATTAAAGGAAAGGTGTCGTGAACATTTTTTTTTTATATATCAATTTGCTTTTAGTGTCTTATTAAAATAAATTGTATTTATTTGTGTGTTTGTGTTTAACTTTTTTTTTTTCTCTCTTTTACTTCACTATGGGGGCTGCCATTTTTTTTTCATCTCTGTATGTGTCGATTAACGACACATACAGAGATGGAATACGGCACATACATCCCCATAGAGAATGCGAACGGTCGCGGCTTCCGGACATGTGATTAGAAGCAAGCACTAGGAACGGACGGAACGGAGGCAGCGGCGGCGGCTGGAGCAGGTAAGTTATGTTTGTGTATGTTCGTATTTTACTGTGTGATTACCACTGTATGTAAGCCTACTACACAGTGTATTCGCTCAAAAAATGGCGACACACAGTGTAGGAGGTTTAAACATTCAATCCCCTCCTTTCTCCTGGCACTAGCCAGGATAAAGGAGGGGGGATTGTTTGAGGACGCTAGAGTGAGTGTGTCTTCTCAAATTTTGCAGCATAAAGCAATGTGGTTGCTTTACCAATTTGCCAATGCTGCAATTTTGGGAATTGCTCCCTCTAGTGACCAGCACAGGGAAATGTTATAAATTAGAATCTAATTTATAATATTTCCTGACTTGTGAAAAAATTAGAACAATGTCTAATCATGTATATAGTAACTGTTTAACTAAAAAAAAAACTCCACTTATTTCACAGCCACTTAGTCCACCAAGTACAATGAGATCAAGCTCTCTGACGCATTTTTCGTGCTTTTAACGAGCCAAAAAACTCGTCAGGTACACGCCGTGTGAACAGGGCCTTTTTACGCCATAGATGTGCTCACCATGCACCCAGATGCAGTGTTAGAGCCTTTGCAGGTGACTCCTGGGTAGGGATTGATGTTATACCAGTAATGATAATTTTGCTAACCCAACTTTTTCATTTTGCACTTGCTCAATTTTTAACGATACTTTTTTATAACATAATATATGAAATAAAGTTGACATGAACTTTAATTCTATTGGCCAAGCACTTTTTCTTCTTTTGTGTTTGTTTAATGCTGGGTGCAGTATCAACCAGTGAACAAATAGGGAAAATACACTATGAGGACTCAAGTATTGGGACATCTACAGGAGATTTTATGACATCCCGTTCTAAATCCAAAGGCATTAATAAGGAGCAGTTTCCCCACTTTACAGCTTCCACTGTTCTGGGAATATTTTCTACAAGATTTTGGAGCGTGTCTGTGGGAATTTTTGGCCATTCACCCAGAAGAGCATTTGTGAGGTCAGACACTGATGTCAGGCTAGATGGCCTGGCTCAAAATCCATTCTAGTTTATCCCAAAGGTGTTCGATGGGGTTGAGGTCTGGGCTCTGTGCGGGCCAGTCAAGTTCTTCTACACCAAACTCACTCAACCGTGTCTTTATAGACCTTTCTTTGTGCACTGGAGAACAGTCATGTTGGATCAGAAAATGGCCTTTCCCAAACGGTGCACAAAGTTGGAAGCATACAATTGTCCAAAATGTCTTGATATGCTGAAGCTTTAAGATTTCCCTTCACTGCATTTTAAAATGCAAATAAATCTGCGTGTGAAGGAAGCTTTAGGCCGGGTTCCCACGTAGCATAAACACTGCAGAATTTCCGCAACAGTATTCTGTGCGGAAATTCCACAGCATTTAGAGTAGCAGCGAAGTGAATGAGATTTAGAAAAGCTCATGCCCACGCTGCGGGGAAAAAACACAGAGAAATGCCGTGCGGAAGGTTTCTGCGGTGCGTTTTTCAATTCCGCAGCATGTAAACTTATGGTGCGGGTTCTGTGCGATGTTGCTTCTGGTTCAGCCCATAGACTTCAATTGGGAGCAGAAATTCCACAACAGATTTATGTTGTTGCGGTTTTTACAGCTTTTTTTACGCAGTAAAAACTGCTGGAAATTCGCAGGTGCACTTATACTTTGCTAAAACCAATGTTTAACACTAAATCCACAGGTAAAACCACTGCGAAAAAAAGTGTTTCTGCAGCATTATGAGAAGGAAAACCGCACTATTTGGTACGGATTTCTGTGGAGGATTTAACAGCGTTTTTTCTAGTGATTCTGCAACATATCCTGTGTGTAGGAACCAGCCCTTAAAAAGATCTGTCTGATGAGTTGCTCTGTAAATTTGTGCTATACTAGTGAGACCACAGATTTGTTTTGGAAATATCTAATGAAAGGACCTTTGAATATTTCTAGTCATGTTTGAGCCACGTAGTGGATTGTGCTTCTGTATTGTGTCCGCTGGCATTTCCTGTCAGCTGTGTAAATCAGACTATCTCCTTGACATCTGAAACACAATATCTAGCTCACACTTATGTATAGAAATACCTCCTGTAAAACACAATGTCACATAACACACATTAAGTTTTTAGCTGCAGTAAAACACAACACTGTTCATCCTATCCGGTTGGCATCCTTAAAATGTCATTGGAGCAATGATTTCATTGAAGCACCGTTGAATAGCGCATGATGACATTTCATGGAATTTTTTAACTGAACATCCGATTCTTGGGTTCAAATCACATAACATTTGTTAACAATTATATTGTGAGTTCTCTCCCTGGTGACAGTCCAGTGAAATTCCTTTAATCAAGCATCCGATAATACAGAAATTCGGATAATTTTGCACTTGTTTCCATTGCAGGGCTGTATCATTTTGAATTTCCCAGGACCAGAACCAAAAGACTAAGCAGAGAGAACCAATAATATAGTGCATGTAGCACATTTTATATACTTTTCTGTGACCTGCAGTAATCCAAAACACTTGGTATTTCAGTGCTCAAATCCCATAAAAATATCAGATTGAAATGAGTATGTACCGCATGAATATATGCCGTAAAATTAGTTTAAAGTCACTTGATGCGTGAGCCAGTCTAGTGGTCTAGTCCCTAGTGATAAAGTCGATAAAGTCCCTAGTTGACAATGCAGTCCAATCTACAGGCAGATGGCAGAGCAGGAGGAGCTGAGAACATTGGATTATAGTTTTGTGGCAGAAGATTCAGTATAACTTGTTTTGATTAAAAAATTACCTCTGTTCATGTTGGGCATAGGATTCCAGTGGCTTGTCCTACTCAGTGATCTACAGCTCCCCCTGTATTCCCACATATAAGGTAGGCTGACAATCAGTGATTAGGACTCCACCCACTGGACGAAAACTTTTTGCACACAATTATAGATCAATCTGTCCATCTGTA
This sequence comes from Rhinoderma darwinii, assembly GCF_050947455.1. Classification (NCBI taxonomy): domain Eukaryota; kingdom Metazoa; phylum Chordata; class Amphibia; order Anura; family Rhinodermatidae; genus Rhinoderma; species Rhinoderma darwinii. The sequence continues at coordinate 162,837,817 of NC_134689.1, forward strand.
TAACATACAGACTAAAGACAAAAAGAGTACAATACCATGAAATTTTCGAGCACTTCATGCTCTGCTGACAGGCTTTATGGAGATGCGGATTTCATTTTCCAGCAGAACTTGGCACCTGCCCACACTGTCAAAAGTACCAATACCTGGTTTAATAACCACAGTATCACTGCGCTTGATTGGCCAGCAAACTCACCTGACCTAAACCATAGAGAATCTATGTGGTATTGTCAAGAGGAAGATGAGACACCAGACCCAACAATGCAGACGTGCCGAAGGCCGCTATCAAAGCAACCTGGGCTTCCATAACACCTCAGCAGTGCCACAGGCTGATCGCCTCCATGCCACGCCACGCCATATTGATGCAGTAATTCGTGTAAAAGGAGCCCCGACCAAGTATTGCGGGCATATACTGTACATACTTTTCAGTAGGCCAACATTTCTGTATTAAAAATAATTTTTGAAATTGGGCTTATATAACCCCTTAATTACAGTCTAGTTTTGTCCTTAAGGCTCAGAGCCCATTTTTCAAATCCGACGTGTCAATTTATGTGCTAATAACTCTGGAATGGTTATACCTATCCAAGCGATTCTGAGAATGTTTTCTCGTGACACATTGGACTTTATGTTAGTGCTAAAATGTGTCCAATATATTCAGTGTTTATTTGTGAAAAATAGCAAAATTTATAGAAAAGGTTGAAAAAAAAAAAATGGCATTTTTCGGATTTTAAATGTATCTGCTTGTAAGAGGATCGTAATTCCACACAAAATAGCTACTAGTTCACATTTCCCATATGTCTACCATATGTTGGCATAATTTTTTGAACATTCCTTTATTTTTCTAGGACACTACAAAGCTTAGAATATAAGCAGCAATTTCTCATATTTTGATGTAAATTTCAAAGCTTTTTTTTTTTTATACCAATTCAGTTAGAAATCACAATAAAATACCCCATTTTAAACTAGAGCCCTCAAAGTATTCAAAACCGCATTTAGAAAGTTTCTTAACCCTTTAGGCGTTTGACAGGAATTTAAAGCAAAGTACAGGTGAAATTTACACATTTCAGTTTTTATGCAGAGAATCCTTTTTATTCCATTTTTTTTTTCTATAAAACAGGTTTTAACAGATAAATGCAATTCAAGATTTATTGCCCAGAATCTGCAGTTTTTAGAAATACCCCATGTTGTCCTAGTGCGCTAATGGAATGAAACACAGACCTCAGAAGCAAAAGGAGCACCTGGTGGATTTTGAGGCCTCCTTTTTATTAGAACATATTTTAGGCACCATGTCAGGTTTTAAGAGGTTTAGTGGTGCCAAAACAGTGGAAACCCCACAAAAGCAACCCATTTGGCAAACTTCACCCCTCAAGGAATTTATTGAGGGGTATAGTGAGCATTTAGACCCCACATATGTTTTGCTGCATTTTGTGTAATTAGGCTGTGCAATTAAAAAAAATCACATTTTTCAGATAAAAGGTACACATTTTTAATTTTTACAAGGCATAAAGTAGAAAAAGCACTGCAACATTTCAAAAGCAGTTTCTCCCAATTACGGCACTACCCCACATGTGGTCATAAACTGCTGGTTGGACAAACGGCAGGGCTCAGAAAGGCAGGAGCGCTATTTGGCATGTAGATTTTGCTGGATTGGTTTCTGGGAGCCATGTCACATTTGCAGAGCTTTTGAGGTGCCAGTACAGTGGAAACCCATTAAAAGTGACTCCATTTTGGCATTAATATAATATGATAATGCCTCTATTCTTCCTCTTAGACGTAGTATGGTTTCCTTAGCTATGGTGCAACGTTGCATACCTAATTCAAATTTTTCAGAATGGACTACTAAAGGTATTAGTTCATTGGAATTATTATACGATAACAATTTATTGTTACCCTATTCTATAATTTCTTCTAAATATGATCTAAACCCTAAGGATTTTTATAAATATTTTCAGTTGAGACATTTTACAGTCAATTCTAATTATGAAAAATATTTTTATAACCCCAAGTTGATAACTAAAGGAATATCTAAAGCCTATGAGGCAATTCATCAGGATGAATCTTCTTTGCCTACCCTTAATTTTATACAAAAATGGGAATTGGAGTTGGGAGGTACATATAGTATTGAACAGTGGGAGGCGGCTTTTAAAATCTGTTCTAAGTCTTCCCACTGTGTAAATCATCTGGAAGCCTCTCGAAAATTGCTTTATAGATGGTACATGACTCCATACCGCCTATCCAAAATGTTTCCTATGGTGTCCTATATCTGTTGGCGATGCAACGCTTCTGTTGGCTCATTATTACATATTTGGTGGAGTTGTGATGTCATCGCTCCGTTTTGGGTAGAGATACAACGAATGTTAACCAGCATAATCGGTTTTCCGGTTCCTTGGGGACCAGAAGTAGAACTGCTTTCTTTGAAATTAGAGGATATAGGCATTGAGAATAGTACGGTTATGGTACATGTGCTAACTGTAGCGAGAACAAGTATTGCTCAGAGATGGAAAAGCGCTTCTATTCCGTCTAAGGTAGAAATCTTGCACAAGGTTCAGTATAATTGTATTATGGAACATTTAATTTCCACAAGACTACATAAGACACAGGAATTTGTTTACAAATGGTCTAAATGGCTTGCTTTTAATGGCTCACAGCTTCCTTTATAGAAAGACCTCATAAAAGTATATTAGGGTCCTTCTAAATTCTAGAGCAGGGACTTTATGTTTGTCTGTATGTTTTTTGTTTTTTTTTATATTGGAAAGTTGTAAAATAGTAAAAATTAAACTTATGGAAGTTCAACTCTGGTTACATTATTAATTAACGACACTATGATTATCTTATTATGTACCCAGTATGTTTCTAATACATGTATGTGTATACTGACTATTAGATTAACTTTAAATCTTTATGATCTCATAAATTTGGAAAAAAACATTTCAATATTTCCAATGTTAATGTCTTGTTTATTTTTGTATAACTCTGAAAAACCTTTAATAAAAATTGTGTTAAAGAAAAAGTGACTCCATTTTGGAAACTAAATCCCCTTGAGGAATTAATTGTAGTTTTCATGGGGTGCATGTGACTTTTTGATCAGTTTTTATTCTATTTTCTACAATTTTTTTTGTTATCCCTTCACAACGTTCACCGTGCGCTAGAAATGACATTCACTTTATTCTGCGGATATGTATATATGTTTTTTTTTTATGTCTTACGGCGTTTGCACAATAAAATAATTTTTAATAAAAAAATTATTTACTTTTTGTGTTGCCTTATGCTAAGAGCCATAACTTTTTTAATTTTCCATCAAGAAGACAGTGTGGGGGCTTCATTTTTTGCGTAACGAACTGTAGTTGGTTACATGTGACTTTTTGATCTCTTTTTATTCCATTTTATGGGAGGTGAAGGGACCAAAAAAAAATTGTGATTCTGGTATGGTTTATTATTAGTTTTTTTTCTTTTACAGCGTTCAAAGCGTGGGATAAATAACTAAATACTTTTGTAGTACAGCCAGTTACGGACGCGACGATACCCATTCCGTATAGTTTTTTTTTTTAATAATAAAGACTAAAGGGAAAAAGGGGGATTTTTACTTTGATTACTTATGAACTTTTATTTTTATACAACTTTTGTTCTACTTTTTGACTTGAGGCCCTGATCGCAATTCTAATACACTGCACTACATGTGTAGTGCAGTGTATTAGAGCTGTCAGCTACTCACTGACAGCAAGCATAGTGGGTCCTGACTGACTTCCGTAGATGGCATTGTTAGGTATCCGGTTGCCATAGCAACCATCGGCGCCTGCGATCATGTCACGGGACGTCGCTGGTGCTTTAACCCCTAAGCCGCGATCGCTAATGAACGAGGCTTCTAAGGGGTTAATCAGTGCGGACCACTGCGATCGATCCCTGCTGAAGGAGATGCTGCAATTGCTTTACAAGACACAGGCGCTGTGACAACTGCTATGTACCGGGAGGGGGTCGGAATGGCCATTCCTCCTGTCAAGGTACTATTAGGCTATGGAGCGCGAACGATGCGCTCATCATGACCTAACTCCAACACTATGGCCAATACACAATGGGCAACGCACTGCTACCTCGGCTATTTCCTCTACATATGCCACTTCCTCAATGTCATCAGCAACTCACATACCACCAACAGGAACACCCAATACCCCATTTCCTATAGGGAAACATGTCGATGGCCCCTTGGGGAATACTGTGAATACTGGCAATATGGACCGTCCTACTTCAGTGCCAACCAATACCTTTCCAGTGATTCCTTTTTTAGGACTGCACAAGACACCGTGGAGCCAGACCAAATAACGCATAGCGGCATATGCCGCTCAGATGATTTGCAAATAATAAATCTGTCAGAATTCCAACTGAACCCTCAGCAAAATCTATTATTACATAAAGGTCTATCATACACTCCCACCCCAAATTTTGACGAATTTATGTGGACAAAAGATATCAATTTATTTGCAAGAAAACTTGCCTTACATAAATTCTTTAAGAATAAATTTGATGACACGTCCTCTTTAAATCACACTGAACTTACCACTTTACATGCATTAGAAGAATTATCGAATGAAAATGAATATACTGCTGATAGTGCCACAGGCCCTTTTTCTACACTACGACCCAAGTCACGATTAACACCTCCTATTTCACAATATCCACATATCGATATATTCGTTAAAATGGTCAGTGCAGACCTAAAAAAACTCCAACCAACTAAACAACAAAAAATCCGTAGCAATCTCAGTAAATTAGAGCAAATAGCATTGGAAGAACTTAGGAAAAACGAAGAAGTTACATTCAAACCATCTGACAAAGGGGGTAATATTGTCATCCTCAACCGCCTAGACTATGTAGCCATGGTCCACAGACTTCTCAATGATACATCTATATACAAAATACTGGATGGTAATCCGACTGAACGATATCTATCTGAATTACATACCCTTCTAAATAACGCAAGAGAAAGCAGTTTGATCTCATTGGAAGAATTTAAATCTATGTATAACTCTACCCCTACCTTGGCAACATTTTATGCCTTGCCAAAAATACATAAAAATGTGACACCGCTGCCCGGTAGACCAATTGTCTCCGGTAATGACAACTTAACGCAAGGCATTAGTACATATGTTGATGAAATTCTATCTCCTTTTGTTACAGCCCTACCCTCGTATCTACGAGATACAAAAGACACCCTCACCAGGATCCAGGGTATTAATGTTTCCTCCACGACACTAGTAGCCAGTATTGATGTCGAGTCATTGTACACTAACATCAATCATGACCTGGGCCTCAATGCTGTTCGACACTTTCTGAGCACTAAGGGGACACAATTTCAGGCACATAATAATTTCACAGTATCCTTATTACAATTTCTACTCACACACAATTATTTTCTTTTTGATAGCAAATTTTATCACCAACTTAAAGGCACGGCTATGGGCACTGTATGTGCACCCACTTACGCTAATTTATTTTTAGGGTGGTGGGAGGACACTTTAATCTTTAATGATGATTTACTTTTTTTCACTTGTCACATTTTATTTTGGGGAAGATATATAGATGACATACTGGTCTTCTGGGAGGGGGATACTGCCCTTTTCTCTGACTTTATGGACATCATTAATAACAACCAAATCGGGATGAAATTCACTCACACTATACACACAAAAGAAATTAATTTTTTGGATCTGAAAATTACCCTGGACCCTGGTGGGGCTGTTCAAACTCAAATTTACAGAAAAGAGACTGCAACCAACAGTTTCTTACATTGGGGAAGTTTCCATCCCCCGGCTCTTAAAAAAGGCATTCCAATTGGGCAATACTTGAGGGCTAAAAGAAATTGCTCTGAAGAATCTACCTTTCAATTGGAATGTGACACTTTATACAATAAATTTTTGGCACGAGGCTATCCAAAGAAGACTCTGCACAGAGCATATGCTAGAGCTAGGGCAACATCTAGGGATGCACTACTTTATGGTACAAGGGAGGACAATAAATCAAACTCTGACAAAACTGAACCATCTTCCCTTATTAGATGTATAGGGAATTTTGACAACTGTTCACATCGGATTAAAGATATTCTTAAGAAGCATTGGTCTATTCTGCAAGCAGATATTGACCTCTGTGACATTATTTCTAGTGAACCCAACATTACCTATAGGAGAGGTAAAAACCTCCGTGAACATCTGACACATAGCCACTACTCCAGACCATCAACGTCACGTAAAAACTGGCTTCCACCTCCAGTACAGGGATCTTTCCCTTGTGGCAGATGTTCTTTCTGCCCACTAATGCCGACAACCAAAACCTTCATTAATCCAGGCGATGGCAAAACGTTCACCATCAGACAATTCATAAATTGTCAAAGTAGTGGTATTATTTATGCAGCACAGTGTCCCTGCCCAAAATTATATGTGGGCAAGACTATCCAACAACTCCGTAGAAGAATTTCCAAACATAAAAGTACGATCAACACCCAAGAAGATACACCTTTATCCAAACATGTCAGATTCCACCATCAAGGTGATATTAATGCCCTGAAATTCTGGGGAATCACTCAAGTTAAATTGGGTCCTAGGGCGGGTAACCTTGATAAAAAACTTTTACAAGAAGAGGCTAAATGGATCCACAGACTTGGATCCCTGAGCCCTAATGGACTGAATGAGGGCTTCACCTTCTCTGCCTTCCTATAGTCCCCCTGCCCAATATTGATCTATAAATGTCAGACAAATTACTCTATTCGCTAGATAGCGAATCTGAATATTTACATTCTAATTCATAATAAGGACAGCATATCTCTCTATATATTTTATTTATATATCACTCTTCATTCTATATGTCCATTTGGACCACTACTCTTCTTCCTTTATTCTTCTTTCTTTTCATTTCTAAGTGAACCATTTCCTAGACGTACAAATACATCTGGACACAAATTTCATATATGAATCTCGAGTATAGACAATATGTACACATATACGAGAATACATACCTGATTTGTATTTGACTCTCTGTTACTGCATTCTTCAGGCACCCAGATGTCTGCACTCATCCAGATGTTCGTAGGACGTAGCTGGAATTCAATCATAGAATTATCCATGCTACGATACATTTGGACTTTTGCGATAAAAAGCATTAAAGTCCTTCTATGTCTCTAATGCGTAATCACGCCCCATGTACTTTTCTTGTAAGTCATGCGAGTTTGGACACTGCAAAAATGCATTCATTAATGTCCAAATTGACTAAGTCCGATCGGACATGGAATACGCATGCGCCACCAAAAGAACCAAAACAGCAGCCAATTTGACTATGTCCAATACCTAGACATGCGCATCTATCACTATCACTACATATCTTTAAGACGGGCAAGATGCAATATACGCATGCGCCATCAGTAAAAATAAAAACTTAGTAAAACCTCTATGAAAAGATACTAAGTCCGATTCTGGACCTAGTGCCCATGCGCATTCGGCGTTTTCTCATTGGCTGCATATACATGGCCCCCACATTGGCTAATTTTTATGTCAATCTGGGGATGTGGAGGCTCGATCTCGAAAACGAGATCCTATTGGTTCCGACACAGGTGTACCCTGTCTGTTATGAAATTGTAGTCTTTAAAGGAAGTAACAATATGGACGCGCGCTCACTAGCCCCGTTTTGATCCCCTGAGGACGCTGTGTTGACAGCGAAACATGTCGGGGGGGCTAAATCTATCATTTTAAATAGCCATGCTTGCTTAGCAATCCCAGCACGCACATTTGAATTTAATCTTGAGAGTAACACTGAATCTGTCACGACACGGCAGTCTGCAGCAGCTGATCTGTCAGATCTGGTATCTTGTTAATCCTAGCACCTTGTGCTCTGTCTGGCAATACATGCAGACAGAGTATCAGTGGAGCGTGTACAGCAGCAACATCGGCTACAACCTTTTAAATTGTTTGTATCTATTGTTAATGTCCATATGGACCTCTTAGTGGCAAAATTAATAAAAGTTACTTTTTAATCAATATTAGTCAGCAGTTGGGAAATTGGCTTTCAGTGTGCCTTGCACACTTAGTTCTTTTTGTCATCATGACCTAATAGTACGACCAGGAGAGACACTGCTCTGATTGGGCCGTGAAGATTCAGGGACAAAATCAGAGCGATCGCCGACCAGGGACTTCTCTCATTGGTCCCAGGCAGGCTAGCTGTGCTCCTCTGCTGTCTGACAGTGGGGATTACAGCCCCCATTCTCCCGCCGCTTCATTTAAATAGGACATTGCTCTGATTGGTCTGTGAATTTTCATGGACCAATCAGAGCGACTGCTGACCCGGGACTGCTCTCACTGGTCCCGGGCCGGCTAGCGGTGATCAGCTGTCATCACAGCTCTGTCACATGCACTAAGACACGGTGACTGTTTGATGCCATGACTAATATACTAATCATGGAGCATGAGGTAATATATTTGTCATGGAGCGTTAATAGCCTAATTTAATTTTGGGTTTTCATTAACTGTTCACCATAATCTTCAACATTAAAAGAAAAATGCTGGAAATAGATCAGTATAATGAATCTATATCCGTGTAATGAATCTATAGAATATACAAGTTTCACTTTTTGAATTGAATTACTGAAATAAACTTTTCGATGATATTCGAATACATTGAGGACTAGTATATTCCTGAAAACATTAGGCATATGTAAAACGCATACATGAACATTCTATGGTCTCAAATTCTTGTAGTAAAAGTGCTCATTATTTGACATCCAGCAACAGACGGCACTATAATGATTCTCAACAAGATCACATCCAACTGACCGATGATCTGCGAAGATATTTTACTACTACTACTACTACAAAATTAAATGCACAACAGACAGGCAGTTAAAAGGGTTAGCTGGGATCCAGTGTATAAATATTTGGTCACTTAAGAGGTTGTGCAGTTATTATATTTGTAGAATAGGAAATCAGTTTTAATAAACCTGTATTAGAAATGCAGTTCATATACATTTCTTATAGTGCATTAGGCACCTGTCACAGTAGAATGGTACTACCCACAGATTAGTGCTGTGTAATGCATCCACAGGAAAACTGAATGACTAAACATGGTGTCAGTCGTGTGACGACGAACACACACACACACACACATCGAGAACACATCCATGGGTTAAGTGAATAGGACTAATGGTGGAATAATGATAAACTACTTCACGGGGCATATATTTACTTTCTCTAGATTTATAAAACCTCTGCCTTCCTTTGGAAGTTATATTGCCATGTTTAAAGTGTAGCTAAACATCTGATATGTCATAGTGACATGTCAGAAGATTAGATTGGTGGAGGTCCAAGCACTGAGACCCCCACCAAGCGCTAGTACGAAGCAGCTAAAGCGCTCGTGTGAGTGATTAGCCACTTCGTGTCTGTTCGGCTTTTTCCGGAAATAAATGTATCGGTGTACAGACTCAATAGAAAGCCTATGAGCCCGTAGTACTCCGATACATCGGCTTCCCGGAAAAAGCCTAACAGACACCAAGCGGCTGAGCGCTCACACGAGAACTTCAGCTGCTTCGTTCTAGCGATTGGTGGGGGTCTCAGTGCTCGGACCTCCACCAATCCAAACTTCTGACATGTCACTACGACATGTCAGAATATTGTCGACCGTTTAGCTACACTTTAAAGAAAAGCAAAAGCAGACAGAAAAGAACGTAAGAGCTGCTCCTCACAGACATGAGATGTTGCTGTAGGTAGAAATACTCTATGAAGTTCTAATCGATTATTCACCTGTTACATACCTGGACAGTGTTACCTGAATGCCAAGGATGACTATGTGTGTGTCATATGACTGCCACCATCTTTAGTCCAGTTATCCTATGGATTCATTTCTATGGACTAATCCTTGGCTGACATTTTTATCAAGGCAACTGTACTGATTTACGAAAGTTGTGAGCAGAATTTTAGAAGAAAAAAAAAAGGATATTTTGTATGATTTCCTATTCTATAAAATAAAAAAAAACTAATTAAAAGTGGACAACCCCTTTAATTAAAAAGTTTATATTAGACTGTACTGACTGACAAGCTGTAGCAACTTACAGTACACTGGACTGGCTGTTTGACCACAGCAGACGAAGTGTCACAAATATATAGAGTGCCAAAGTAGCTTGCACCACTGCCACAAGAAAATGTCAGCAGATGTGTAGCATTACCCTAGTCTTAAACCTGGATACAAGATTTCTTGTAAAGGTGTGCACACCTCATATATACAGTGAAGGAAATAAGTATTTGAACCCTTGCTGATTTTGTAAGTTTGCCCACTGTCAAAGACATGAACAGTCTAGAATTTTTAGGCTAGGTTAATTTTACCAGTGAGAGATAGATTATATTTAAAAAAAAAACAGAAAATCACATTTTCTAAATTATATATATTTATTTGCATTGTGCACAGAGAAATAAGTATTTGATCCCTTTGGCAAACAAGACTTAATACTTGGTGGCAAAACCCTTTTTGGCAAGCACAGCAGTCAGACGTTTTTTGTAGTTGATGATGAGGTTTACACACGTTAGATGGAATTTTGGCCCACTCCTCTTTGCAGATCATCTGTAAATCATTAAGATTTCGAGGCTGTCGCTTGGCAACTCGGATCTTCAGCTCCCTCCATAAGTTTTCGATGGGATTAAGGTCTGGAGACTGGCTAGACCACTCCATGACCTTAATGTGCTTCTTTTTGAGCCACTCCTTTGTTGCCTTGGCTGTATGTTTCGGGTCATTGTCGTGCTGGAAGACCCAGCCACGAGCCATTTTTAATGTCCTGGTGGAGGGAAGGAGGTTCTCGCTCAGGATTTGACGGTACATGGCTCCATCCATTCTCCCATTGATGCGGTGAAGTAGTTCTGTGCCCTTAGAGAAACACCCCCAAAACATAATGTTTCCATCTCCATGCTTGACAGTGGGGACGGTGTTCTTTGGGTCATAGGCAGCATTTCTCTTCCTCCAAACACGGCGAGTTGCGTTAATGCCAAAGAGCTCAATTTTAGTCTCATCTGACCACAGCACCTTCTCCCAATCACTCTCAGAATCATCCAGATGTTCATTTGCAAACTTCAGACGGGCCTGTACATGTGCCTTCTTGAGCAGGGGGACCTTGCGGGCACTGCAAGATTTTAATCCATTACGGCGTAATGTGTTACCAATGGTTTTCTTGGTGACTGTGGTCCCAGCTGCCTTGAGATCATTAACAAGTTCCCCCCGTGTAGTTTTCGGCTGAGCTCTCACCTTCCTCAGGATCAAGGATACCCCACGAGGTGAGATTTTGCATGGAGCCCCAGATCGATGTCGATTGACAGTCATTTTGTAGATCTTCCATTTGCTTACTATTGCACCAACAGTTGTCTCCTCACACAGCGTCTTACTTATGGTTTTGTAGCCCATTCCAGCCTTGTGCAGGTCTATGATCTTGTCCCTGACATCCTTAGACAGCTCTTTGGTCTTGCCCATGTTGTAGAGGTTAGAGTCAGACTGATTAATTGAGTCTGTGGACAGGAGTCTTTTATACAGGTGACCATTTAAGACAGCTGTCTTTAATACAGGCACCAAGTTGATTTGGAGCATGTAACTGATCTGGAGGAGGCTGAACTCTTAATGGTTGGTAGGGGATCAAATACTTATTTCTCTGTGCACAATGCAAATAAATATATATAATTTTGACTATGTGATTTTATTTTTTTTTTAAATATAATCTATCTCTCACTGGTAAAATTAACCTAGTCTAAAAATTCTAGACTGTTTAATGTCTTTGACAGTGGGCAAACTTACAAAATCAGCAAGGGATCAAATACTTATTTCCTCCACTGTACTTTGCTCTTGCACTGAGCTGTCAGTTCCGAACTGCTGGGAAGCTTCAGACATCAATTGAAACAGCCCTGCACGGATGGCTCATATGAAGTACATGGTACAGGTATTCACTATGCACATTCCGCTCTCCCACCCAGATCAGGCATGCTCAGTTAGTGCTCCCTCTTCAGATACTCTTGTCTAAACAGCAGCCACAGCTGAATTACATCCCTAATTTCTGGACACTGTTACGAGACCAGTTTTCGGTTACACTGAGCGGATATAAATGTTGGGAGTGTGCACCAGTATTGATCATATGCCATGAGTAAGGACAGACACTGTCTGAAACACATAGGCACACAATCAATGCTATTACCCCTTCATATACTGGATCTTTAAAACAGTTTGCAATGAAGTTGGAACATTATTTCCTTTTAATCAAACCAGCGCTGGATCAAAGTTTTTCCCCTTCCTCTAGGATTCCTTTTTACATAATGAATGCGCTCTCATTTTGTCTGGAAAATCTGCTGATAACCAATTCTTCTACAAGGACTATTTTTTTTGAATCTTGCTGATAATACGTTCACTAGTTAGAAAACATTTTGTGCATACATTGTAGCAGTGATTATACTAGGGCTGTTAACTTGCCATTCTGGTATTTGTGGTTCTGCTGTTCTTGTACCTGGCCAGGTAAATTAGGAAAGGTTTTAATTTCTAATGGTTTGTTATACTATTGTAATTGGTATTGTTAATGGGGTTGTCCAGGAAATTTTTTTTTCCTAAAAAGTGTCCCCCAGCCTTGATTTGCCTTCCCTAATACCCCCTATTAAACTTCTAACCAGTTTGTTTCATTTCCATCGTCACTGCTGCGCTGTCTGTTTACATCCCTTAGGGTATGTTCACACGATGAGGCATTTACGTGTTAAAAGACAGACTGTTAACAGCTGCCTCGTTTCACACGTAAATGCTCCTCCTCGCATTTTGCGAGCCGTCTGAGACGCTCGTAAATCTTGAGCTGTGCTTCATTGAGTTCAATGAAGAACAGCTCAAATTACGTGGCAAAGAAGTGCCCTGCACTTCTTTGCTGAGGCAGTCCATTTACACGTCGTCGTTTGACAACTGTCAAACGACGACACGTAAATTACAGGTCGTCTGCACAATACGTCGGCAAACCCATTCAAATGAATGGGCAGATGTTTGCCGACGTATTGTAGCCCTATTGTCAGGCGTAAAACGAGGCATAATACGCCTCGAATACGCCTGAAAATAGGTCGTGTGAACCCAGCCTGACTGTCTGTTTCCTGTCTTGTAACCCACCATACCCATGATCCCCTGCTGCATCTGTGGAGACAGTTGCATCCCCCCTTCCTTCAGAGCAGCTCAGCTATTTGCATACTGCCACACCCCTCTATGGTCACAGGTCCTTCCCTGCTCTAATTACAGATTACAGGCAGACTGCTCCCTCCCTCCCAAGAAACACTGCGTTTTGCACGCGCAAAACGTACTTAAAGGGAATGTGTTGCCAGAAAAACATGTTTTTTTTTTAAAAATTAAACATTTAGTGTGTGGGTGATTAAACATTGTTCAAATTTTTTTTATTTTTTTGCACGAGTCCAGGAAATATTATAAATTTCTAATTTATAATACTACCCATTTTTGGTCACTAGATGGAGCTGTTCCCAAAATTGCAGCATTGGGTTAAAAGCCCTCGCTCTAGTGAGCTCTCAGCATCCCCCCCTCCTTTATCCTGGCTAGTGCCGGGATAAACTAGGGGTTTGAACGATGTAACCTCCTACACTGTGTGTCGCCATTTTTTGAGCTAACCCACAGTGTAGTAGGTTTACATACAGTAGTAAACACACAAACACGAACATACATTGAAATCTCTTACCTGCTCCTGCCGCCGCGGCTCCCTCCGGCCCGTCCGCTGCCGCTGGTGCAAGTGCACAAATCCGGAAGCCGCGACCGGAAGTAGTAATATTACTGTCCGGCCGCGACTTCCGGTCCACAGGAAAATGGCGCCGGACGGCGCCAATTTCGAATAGGACTGTGTGGGAGCGGCGCATGCGCAGTTCCCACACAGACGCCGTACACTGCAGTCAATGGGACGGGAGCCGTTCGCAGTCCCTATGGGACTGTGGCTGCCGTATTCCATGTCTGTATGTGTCGTTAATCGACACACACAGAAATGGAACAAAAAATGGCAGCCCCCATAGGGAAGACAAAGTGTAAAAATAAGAAAAAGTAAAACACAAACACACAAATTAATATAAACGTTTTTAATAAAGCACAAACATCTTTAACATATAAAAAAATAATTTGTGATGACACTGTTCCTTTAACAGCTGTGTGTCAGCAGCGTATGATTCGTGGCTGCGCGATTTTTGCGCAGCCGCCATCACGTCGACACGCTGTTTGTAAACAGAAAAGCACGTGGTGCTTTTGTTTTCATTCATACTTTTTACTACTGTTGCACGAATCACGAGTGTCACACGGAAGTGCTTCCGTGTGCTGCGCGTGATTTTCACACACCCATTGACTTCAATGGGTGCGTGATGCACGAACAACGCACAAATATCGGATGTCGAGATTTACGCAGCGGACACGCAGAAAATCACGCGCATTGCACGGACGTATTACACGTTAATCTAAATAAGCCCTTACACAGAAATAATCATCCTTTGTGCCTCCATCTATCCCTGATCTAAGTACAGGCACCCATCTCCCGTCAGAGTCAAAAACATCTCAAAATACGGAGCCATTTTCAAAGAGAAAACAGCTCCTGATTTTCACTGTGTGTTTTGAGCTTTTTTCACTACAGTCTACGGAAAACGGCTCAAGGTTTCCTGCATTTCTTTTCGGGCCTTACAGTAAAGCAAACACTACTCCAAATAATGGTAAAACATCTTTTTTTTCATAATTTACTATAAATGTATGCAAGGCCCCATCCACACTAACGTGCTTTTGTGGGCGCAATTCCCCCGAAAATCCACAGAATTGCAGCCCCATTCACTTCTACGGGCCCATGCAAAAGACAGTGGTTTCCAAGGTCCTTGCATGGCCCAGTACCACGGAAAGAACGGAATTTTAGTACGGCCGTGTTCTGCGGTCCAGGCTTATAGAAAATAATGGACCCGCGATTTGCGGGCAGCTCGCGGGTGAAACTCCGGGGCCGGCCGACCCGAAGATCATGGCCGTGCACAAGGCTACGGTAGTGTGCATGAGGCCTTAGTGACACACACACACATATATATAGCAATATAACCACATCGTGTGTGTGTGTGTATATATATATATATATATATATATATATATATATATATATATACACACACACACACACACACACACACACACACACAGTGCAGGAACTACAAGTGTGAAGGATGAGACGGTGTGGACGACGAGATTGTCAGAGGAGGGGGCGTGTTCTGTGATTGATGACGCTCCGTGTCTTTGCCAAGACAGCACTTCCGACTGTGTAAAGACACGGCGCATCATCAACTACCTTTAGGCTCTATTCTCACTAGAGGGTCTGAGTGTCGGCCGATAGAAACTGCGGTTTTGGTCTGTTTTGAATCTGTTCCATGCTCCCGTTTTTAACCTGTTTTTTTTCCTTGTCAGTTTTAAAAACGGGTGCATTTCATTTGTCAATTTAGTGCCACACGCTCCTACAGTGAGCAAAAAACACCCTCCTCACATGCGCTTCGGACTGAGGGAGGGAGAGAGCGAGCGACGGCAGACCCGGCCGTCACTACACACCGACACCAGTTAAAACTTGCGCATGTGCAATATAACATACACTGCTGCTGAAGACGCAGCCATATAATTTAACAGAGCATGCATGGTAGTGTGTCAACCACACATGCTCTAAGCAGATGGGGAAACACGTGGTACAGTTATGTCATTTATGACTTAACCGTACAATGTGAAAGCCAGAAACCGGTAGTTAGGCGCGAATGGATGGGTATGCAAAGGAAGTGCAAATTTTACATTGACAAGCGGTCACTTGACTGAAGAGGGGATACAACGATTCATTCATCTAATCAAAACGTTAGTACATTACAAAGTTATGTTTTCCATTGTTTAGTTTAATTAAAAGTAATTTTTTACTTCCAGAAAACCCCTTTAAGGGAAACGGTATTTATACATTTGATTTTATTAGTATTGGGATTAAATGTAATATTTTTGCAACTCCGTGAGTGCTGGTTTTTGCCCTTCACTGCTAGCTGCACAGCTTTGAGATGTACAAGTATATGAAGTATCCACCCAAGAGTCCCTTGACTCCATTGCATTCTGTAGTGGAGTTGCTAGTACAATACTAGCCAAGCTAACCCAATACCCTGCAAAAGAGGGTCTGACCGAAGCAACCGCTGTGCTGAAAGTGGCTTTTGCCATAGACTCCTGCTTTAAAGGATCCTATTGATGCTAAAGTGAAGTATATGCAACCAGTAAGGTAGTATTTTCATAAAGCCAGGCCATAGGCGTATTGACCTTGGGGTGAGCGGACCATTTGGCAAAAAGGAAACAGTCCGCACACCGACACGTGCATAGACCGGTCGGTGTTTCCATGCGAAGGGTTGATTAATTTTCTATGATCTGGAAAGACCAAAGGGGCTGCCTGTGGCGATGCAACAACCCGTCCTGAGGGGATTCAGCGGGAACCACTGGAATCTTAAGTATATTTCACTGGCTGAATGAGATCCTTCACAGCAGGAGCGGAGTTGCTTCTCTTACAAACTCCAAATTGGAGATAGGAGTCCCTCGAAGAAGCTGGTTCAGATATATCGCTTACATGTCAGTCTTCAGGCACAACCTGTCATCCCGTCAGAAAACAAATACGTAGTGTGGCTGGGAAGAACATCCACCATAATGGTGGGCATCAACTGAAAAAGTGGGAATTCCTTCTGCCCAGCCCTTGCAGGAGAGTCACCAAGTGGAACACAGACTTTTTTTTGTGTGCGAGTCAACCAGAATTGCCTACTTTGCAGGACATGTCCACCTCCTACAGACACTAGGCTAAAACAGCTGAGTACTCAGATCCTTGGAGAGTGCAGCTCATTGGGCTGAGCCACGGGTTTTTTTTTTAATTTACCTAGTGTCAAGCTTCCTTACAACAGCAGCCTATACCCATGGTACTGTGTCCCCCAGTGAATACATAAGCGATAAAACCTGTGAGGGCCCCCATGCACAAGATTGTAAAAAAAAAAAAAAACTCCGTAGTTGCGGGCGTATTCACTTCTGTTGTTCACGGACACACTCCCGTTTATTTACGGGAAGGTGTCCGGACTGTAGACTTGTACCACAAGTGATAGGACATTTTCTATCTTGTTTTACAGTCCGTGCTCCCATACTTTGTGGGCACAGCCGCTTGCATTTTCGGCCTGCGCTCGAATACAATCGGACCGCGATTACGGGCACGGCCGTGTGCATAGGGCCTAAATGCATCAACGCTAACTTATTTGTAAAGATTTTTAAAATGCAGGTGTTTGACAAGTTTGCCATGTGTTTTTTTTTTATATGCGCTGTGCATGTGTAATTAGAACTCCCATTGGCTATGGGAATTAGGAGTTTTGTGCGTTTTACACGCCAAAGAATTGACCTGAGGCTTATTGTTTTTTTTATTTGAATGCACTCGTCGTATGCTTTGATGTCAATGGGAAGCTGAAATAGTTTGTTGTTAAACGTGACAAAAAGTGCATCAAATACACACTGAACAAGGCCTAAATGTGAGCCTGAAAACCTGGGTGATAGGGGAGCTGTAGTAATGTTCAGTCCGCTAGTTCTTTACAAGCCTGGGAAATACTCCACCCATCCGGCTTCCTTGTGCAGTTCACCACTATGTTTCAGCACTCATGTCTGAGGAAGACTGCAGGGTCAAATGAAAAAAAACATAGCAAGCTGTAGCAGCGGTCACAAATGACAACCAGATGAAATTCTAAAATAAATAAAAATACGAAGCTTTCTGAAAATACTAGGTTTTATTCACACCCCAGTGGTAAACAACCTTATGTTGACCATCAGATTGCTTTGTAGATCACAGTCACATAAAATACAAAAACCCATAGCATAACAAGCAGATATGATCAATGGACATGGTTTGATTGCAAATTCATTACAAGGATAAGTTATTGAATGTACCATTTCCTAGGTAATCACTAATTCTAGAACAAAGTCATGAAGGCACAGCTATTGCAAGCTACTTACACCTGCTTGAACTACTGGGCTGAGAAAATACTTTGGTTCCTTAGGAGATTTTTCTAAATAGACTGGTCTGACGGCAGCTGCGATGAATCTAAACTGCTGAGATCTACATGGCAAAAGACTTCACAAGAACCAAGACTATGAAGCAGTGAAGAACATGCTTTATAGGGATTTCTGCATCCTAGTACATACTTGGCAGGAAAATACACGTAATACTAAGTCCAAAGATCTTACCATTTAAACAGATTTTTAGAGGTTTAAATTTTATATATTTTTTAACAAAAATGGTTTACTTTATTCTACCAAGATACAAAAAACATAAGGCTGTAAGTAACTAAGAGTTGTTTAACTTATTACAGTGCAGGTAATCCTCAAGGCCACTTCATTGCTGCTTGCACTCAGCTGGGTTTTGATCTTTCTGTAAAAGAGAAATGATATGTATATTCTTAAGCAATGTCACCACCCAATATACATACACACACACACACACACACCTCAAACTAAAGAGAATCTGTCATGGCACACAAACTCCATGGCATATTTCGAATTCTGCTCACATCCCTGAAAACGGACTGTCTGAGATTATGAAACGCTTTGCAGCTGTTAAAGTGCCAACGTTCTGGCAGTTGCTCCTAAGTATATGTTATCAAGCTGCAAATTTGATGGTAACCAGGTCATAAGTTTAAGCTTCATGTCCACTTCGGAGAACCAGATCTAGAAATATCAAGGTCTGACTGTCCGTATGTCAAGCCAAAGGAGCTTTAAGCAGTGTGTTAATTTCTACAGACTGCAGAAAATCTACAAAAGCTCCAGGTCACAAGCAGGCAGACATTAAGTATGGGAGACAATATAAGCAAATTCATTGCCTTCCAGGAAATTTAGAGACATGCAGTTCATCAGTCTTGTTTTAAATGTAATCACGCACTAATGTAGAGATTGAGAAGCACTTTGCTAGACTATCACAGGAAGGCCTCACTGGTGAAGCACCCAGCAGCAGCTATACATCTATTTAACATATGAAAAGTGAGGACCGGGCAGTCATGTTTTGGCTAGAAAAGCACTTTTCGAATGTATCATTTATTTGTGCGGTAAAGCAAATTACATCCCCTACACACTGGTAGTTTACCAGCAGTTTTTAAATTAGTGTGTATTTGTCATCATTCTATTAGGGAGATGTGCAAGGGAACCAAAAACAGACCGTTCGTGTATTCAACTGTCAGGAGTTACATATGCAGTTTAAGAATTGTACTGGAACCATACAAAACCTTGCAAGGAAAAATTTCAAGAGTGGACATAAGTGGAATGGATTTTTCACTGTAAACTCTGGCATGGATTTAGACTAAACGTACAAAAGCCTAAAAGGGGAGCATTTATAAAAATGAACAAAACTGCACAACGAGCACATTCCAAATATGAAAATGGAGATGTTTGGAAACTAATGCCACGTAGTTTTGCACATAAAAAAAACTAAAAACTAAACTTTAAACATGCTGCACTTGCCTTCGGTTCATAATCGGGATCATTTTCTTCATCTGCCTCCTCCTCTCCTTCCTGCAGAAACATAAGTTGTAATACAGAATGTAACTTGAGAGGAAGGGGGGGGGGATTTAAAAGGGCCCAGCGATCAGCCAAACAAGCAATAAAAATGAACATACATTTGTTTATATAGTGATGGTGTCACTTTGTGCATTTTTTTCTGCCATTTGTCAAATTACACCACACCAAGAATGCCGAATTTGGAAAAAAAAGTGTCACCAACTACATAACTGCCACAAACAAAAAAAAACTGGATATGTAGTGTGTTTCAGATTTTACTATTGGACTTTAATGTAACATCTGGCTGCACTTTAAAAAAAAAAAAAAAACACGCAAATAAAAGTCCAATGATACAGCAAAAAACAAACACCCTTAAGCTACAAATTGCCGTTTGCAATGTCGGACACTGGGCTCATTCAAGATTAGTTAAATTCTTCAGGTCATGATTTTTGAGCGAAGTCATTAGTTTAGTTAGCTATGAGAACGGAACAAGATGCAGCACTGTTAATGCAAGTGTTGAATATAAACTGTTGAAACAAAGTTAAGTGTAGTCGTAGCAACAAAGTATTGAAGTATTCTTATTTACCTCATCATCTGCTTCTTCACCTTCTTCATCATACTAAAAATAAAATAAAAAGGACTTCTCATAAATCAAAATTTTAATCTCTTGCACTGCAAGAGTAAACCGAGTAGATATTACTGAAGCATGAAGCTTTCTTGTGCTTTTATAAGTCTTTTAAAAATGAAAGGCTATTTGGATAAGAAACTTACATCATCGTCATCATCTTCAATAGCTTCACCAGTGAAGTAAAGAACAGATCGAGGAATTATACGCTCACGCAAAAAGTGTCCTATTTCAAAGTCTGCTGTAAGAATGGCTTCTGCATCATCATCCTAGAGAAAAACAATGGCACGCCAACATCAAAACTGAAAAGGTAATATTCCGCCAGCAGCATGTTATAGGGCAGGAGTAGGTGATAAGATGGATATATATTTTTCTAGAAACAGATTCGGTATTACTTACTCATTTAAACCTCTGCTCATTCCAGATTTAACCTCTTGCCGCACTGTGCCGCAACCGTATGTCCTGATGAGGGGTTACTTCCCGTACCAGGACGAACAGTTACTACGCGGTATCTAGTGCACGCTGTCCTATCAGTGCCTGGGAAGTCACGTGTCCCAACAGCTGATACGCCCCACTTGTCAGCCAGCGGTCCATTGATGCTGATTTTGGCAATTAACCCCTTAAATGGAGATAGATTGCATTCACTGCATTTAAAGGTTTGAAGCAGATCGGCAGCCCAAAAGGAAGCCACTGTGGGGGCTGCTGATCGTTGTCAAGGCAACTGGAGGCCAGACAATGACCTCCATGTTGCCAGGCATCGAAGCCTAGGAGGACTTTTTTTTATTATTTCATTTATTCATTATACCCAGACATACTCTTAGGGTATGTTCACACGGCAGCGGCCAATACGCCTGAAATTACGGAGCGGTTTTCAGGCGAAAACAGCTCCTGAATTTCAGACGTAATTGTTCGTACTGGAGTTTTTCGCAGCGTCAATTACGGACGTAATTGGAGCCGTTTGGTCAATTGAGTCAATGAAAAACGGTTCCAATTACATCTCAAGAAGTAACATGCACCTTTGACGCGGGCGTCTTTTTACGCGCTGTCTTGACAGCGGCGCGTAAAAAAAAGCCTGTGCCCAGAATATCGTAACCATTAATGTCAATGGGCAGATGTTTGCCGGCGGTTTGGAGCCGTATTTTCAGACGTAATTCAAGGCGTAAAACGACTGAATTACGTCCGTAAATAGGGCGTGTGGACATACCCATACACTTAAATATACCCACATTATAAACTGAAATACCTGTAAAACCCCAAACAGAACTGCCAAGCAAAATCAGCACTGCAAAAGCCAAATGGCGATCCCTCCCTTCTGAGCCCTACAGCGGGCCCAGACAGCTTAACGTTTTAGGAGGAATTTATCTTCAGTGGCACAAACTGGGCTCAATATGCGCTAAAATGGCATATCCGTGGAAAATTTTGATTGTCACCATCCGCTGCGCAGTAACCCCTTTGCATACTATGACTTAAAGGCACGTCGTAGAGCGGGGGTTGATGTACGAGCTGGCTCACGTACTGAGCCGGCTCCATACGCTGCACTTCTCAGCTGTATATTACAGCTGACACCCGGGACTAATGGGACTCGGGACAACTCACGCTGTTACAGAAGCTTGTAAAAACAATATAAAAACATTAGTATTGCAGCATATTGTACCAGTGACCAAATGATCACTGGTTCAATTCCCCTGGGAGGACTAAGTAAAGAAAATTAAATATTAGTGAAAAAAAAAAAGTTCAAGAAGCTTGAAGTTCCCATTTTTCTTCTAAAGTAACACGTAAAAACAAATATAAGCTGTATCACTACATCCGTAAAAGTCCGAACTAGTACAATATACCATTTAACTCGCATGGTGAACACAGTAAAAGTTAAATCGAAACCACCAAAAATCGTTGTTTTGTCACCTTTGACGACTTGATCACTTTTACTTCTACATAAATTTGGTATCGCATTTAAAGTTACGTTTCTACCGCATAGTGAAAAGCTGTAAAAAAAAACAAAAACAAGTCAACCCATCTACCAAGGTGAAGCTCAAAATTTTGGCCTGCTGATGAAGACTCAGAATCTGCGTTGAAACGCATTGCATGTTTTTTTGCAAATAAATGCTCATGTTATTATTCAGCCCATCGATCTTTGTGTAGCGCTTTCTCTTTATATCCTATTTTTAATTTGCCAAGAATTAAGTTGGGATTTCAAGGAGTCTAAAAAGGGGCATAATTGTAGGCAAATAGATGGGTATTTGGTTAGCCAACGATCCTGGCCAAGTATTTGTGTTCAGACCATTTAAAAAGGGAGGATCCTGCTCCAGTGTATCAACTAATGTTTCGGCACAGGAAATATTTAACAACTCCGACTTGGAATAATTTAAAATTTAAAATTCAATAGCTGTCCAAATTAATTCAGAAATGAAAACCAGAGTTGGGAATGCAAGGAGGGGGTTTGGATAGCTGTATTTGCGAACGACCTATTAGTTCTGATTTCTTGTGAGTAGTTTTTTCTGTAGGAGGAACATTAATCTAGGGGGGGGGGGGGGGGGAAGTCTCCCTTATACACTGAATCAAGGTCTCCATAAACATTATAAAGAGAGAAGGGGACAATGGGCATCCCTGTCTTGTCCCATTAGAAATGTGGAAGTCTGACGACAAAGATCAGTTTGCAGGAACCCTTGCATATGGGCTAGAGTTGAGGGACAACACCATCACGAATGGACTATGGAAGCCAAAGTGCTCCAGAGTTTCTCATATATAACTGGCTAACTCTGTCTAATGCTTTTGCAGCGTCCGTACTAAGTACCAGTGGTAAATTTTTTGTTCGAGCAGGTCTAATCAGATGTAGAACTTTGTAAAAGATTGTGAAGGAAGGGACAAATCTGTCAAAGCCTGTTTGCCCGCGATGGAGAATGGGGCCCAACCTTCTTGCAAACCCCTTTGCCCAAAGCTTAAGCTCTGAATTTAGAAATGAAATTGGCCTGTAACTACTACACAAGTTCAAAACAATTCTTACTAAGGAAGGAAAAGATAAGTGGGCTGTTAAAGCTTGAGGGAGAGAATCCCCCTTCAACAGGCCATTGAATATGGTGACAAGATGGGAGAGGAGGGGGATCTTGTAATTTATTTATAGTAAATCATGGGGGATCCATCTGGACCAGGGCTCTTTCAATTAGGAATAGATTTGCAGACAAACTAGGATACGACAAAACGCTCAGGCATCGAAGCAAGGGCCCCTCTTATAGTCTAGGCCACTCATGGGCCGATTACACATTAAAGTTCGGTGTGCGTGCGGCCTCATTAAGAGCGGGCACGCACCCTAAGGGGCCCGGCCGAGGTGAGTGAGTGCCGGCGTCTGAGGAGGAGACTAGAGCCAGCACTCGCAGACCTTGGAATGGAGCTGTCACAAATTGTGGGCAGCAGTGGTGGCCTTAATCTGGCAGATAAAGGAATTGACCGGTTATCTGAGTAAGGACAATAGTTTACTCCATTTCCATGAGCGTAAGAGCATTGACAGCAACGTAGATGAACCTTAGCAGATTTATTAAGTACATCTTTTACATTTATTTCTCAGGGATAAGAGTTCAGTTTGAGCCTCATGAGCCCTTGAGGATTTATGTAATCTTTCCAAGACAGAAAATAGAATAAAATAAAAAAAAGAACTCCCAAAAGGAGAAATAATCTGGCAGCGCTTGGAATGGTTATTCAGACCTTTCACATTAAATGATGACATTAAGCGGAGTTAGGGACTGTTGGGATGCCATGTAGAGAATATACTAAAGTAGAATATCTTCGGATGCATCGTAGAAACATCGTAAAACAAACAAAATAATTTAAATATATACAGAGGATATTCCTTTCGGGAGGCACATACATCAAGTATTCAATCCAGCAAACGACAGTGTTAAAGCTAGGATGATAAGAATGAGGGTGGTGAAAAGATCCTGATCGGAACATGGATCACAGTGCAAGAAAATTACTTACAATTTAACAGAATACCGCTAGTGACTGAAAATTAATAAAGAATAACCAGAGTGATATCCTGTGTCTACCACACCTGCCAAGAAGTGTGGAACAGAATAGACCAGCAATAACTAGCAATGTGTCATCAAGAGTAGTCAATGACAGAGCAAGCAGAAGCATTACATGACTGACCATTGCTACTCACAGTCCTTGTAACGAAACAAACAGAAACCGTAAAACCAGACTGTCCAGAAGGTCAAGACAACTGTAGAAAGAACAAGACGAAACCGCCAAGTGAAGGTGATTAGTGACAATAGGAATTAAGGTGGATGTGATCAATTAGACACGCCTTTGGTCTTAGGTGACTTGACATGGTTGTTAATGGTATGCCAGTCCTCCAGATTCGGCAAAGGTGGCATTTTGTCAATGTCTTCTAACGACATCCAAGGTGGGATGTCTATCGGGTCAAGCTGTAAACTATCCCATGCTCTTGTTAAATCCAAAAGGAGCTCTTATGGTGATTGGTCTCGTGTCTTTCAAAATGGCCAGCCCAAACAAACAGCCAGCGGTAAGACATCCCATTAGACTAAAAGATCCAAGAGGGGTTTAAGCTTTAGCTGCCTCAACTCTCCTGAAACGAAGTCCTGTAAAAGTTTAGTGTGAAAACTGAACAGAATTTGAGCCGTGTCCCTGGCCGAGGTCAGTAAGTCAACCGTATCAACGTAGCTGAGCAGGCCGCAGATCACATCCCACAGGGTTTCATCTGGTTTGGGTGTTGGGCGCAAAGCACGATTAACACGTTCAATAATTACGTGGGAGGCCGGTCTTTACTCAAACTGTTTTTACTCAGCTACTGGGTGATTTGCCTTAGAGACTCCAATGTGCCTTTGAACCTTAAGTTTCTGCGGCGACTCCTATTTTCCTAGTCCTCCAAAAGTAGGAAGGCAATGTTTAAATGTTGTTGGTGTTGGAGCTGAATTATTTTAAGGCCTTACATGATAAAACGGCCCATGTTCTGTGCTTCTTCCATGGTTTCAATCCTATGGCCTACGTGTTTAAGGTCTGCTCACATATCTCAATTCTTTAATAAGAGGGGTCATTGCTTTAAAGAATTTTCTAGCGATTTGGGCACCCCACGTTCTAGCCAGTTCTCCCCCATCTTCACTACGTTCAGAGTCCGATTCAAAGTCAGCGTGGGTAGCCGGAGCTGAGGAGAATGCCACTGACCTGCACTGTTCGAGTTTATCCAGATCTCCTTGAGGTCTTTGGGCTCTGGGGGTGCTAGTAGTCTTGTTGACCCAGTCTTTATGTGTCTTGACCATAATTAAGGAGTCACCATTGGCAAAATTGCTGTTTGCAGAGGTGATCTGTAGGAGCTCAGTTAACAAGAGTCCATCTGTTGGTCAGGCTCCCCCCTCCCAAATGTTGAATTTCTCTCCTTTACTTCATGTGAAAAAAAAAAAAAAAAAATACGTTCTTTCCACCAAAAAAAAAAAAGTAGATTTTTACAGACCAATTCCAATATGTTTAGCAAAAAAGCCTGTGATTAAAATACTAACTAAACCCTTAGATTAAATTCCTTGAGGGGTGTATAAAAAAACAAAACAAAAAACACCACAAAATCCACTAGGTGCTCCTTTGCTTATGAGGCCTGTGTTCTAGGGCCACACATGGTAGGTTTCTAGAAGTTGCAGAATCTGGACAATAAATAGAGTTACATTTCTCAGGTAAAACCTTCTGTGGTACAAAAAAACCAAAACATTTCTTGCTCTAATTCCTGTCAAATGCCTAAAGGGTTAAGAAATTTTCTGAATGCCGTTTTGAATACTTTGAGATGTGCAATTTTTAAAATGGAGTGACTTGTGGGTTTTCTAATATACAAGGCACTCAAAGCCACTTTAGATCTGAACTGGTCCCTGAGAAGATAGCCATTAGAAATTTTCTTGAAAATGTGAAAATTGCTGCTAAAGTTCTAAGCCTTATAACGTCCTAGAAAAATAAAAGGACATTCAAAAACTAATGCAAACAAAGTAGACATGTGGTATAAATTTTGGAATGCTTTTATGTATCCAAGAGATTGAGACGGTTTTCTCAAGACAATTTTCTCAAGACACAATTTACTATGTTAGTGGTAAAATGTGGTCGATATTCAGTGTTTGTGAAAAACACCAAAACTCTTGAAAAATGCATTTGCTTTTAAGACAGATAGTAATACCACACAAAATTGTTACCAGTCATAGTCAACAGTTCACAAGTCTACTTTGATGGCCTAGTTTTTTTATTTTTCTAGGAGGTTACAAGGTTTCTAACTTTAGCAGCAATCTCACATTTTCAAGAAAATGTCAAAAGGCTTATTTTTTCAGAGACCAGTTCTGAAGTGGCTTTGAGGGCCTTATATATATTACACAAAAACCCCCATAAATCAGCCCATTTTAAAAACTAGACCCCTCAAATTATTCAAAACAGCATTCAGAAAGCTTAACCTTATAGGCGTTTCACAGGAAATAAAGCAAAGTAGAGGTGAAATTTACAATTGGTTGTCTTTGCCAAAGTTCATTGGTAATACATTTTCTTTAACACAGAAAGTTTTACTAGAGAAACGCAACTCAATATTTATTGCCCAGTTTCTGCAGTTTAGGAATATCCCACATTTGGCCCTAGTGTCCTAATGGACCGAAACACCGGCCTCAGCCCCAAAATCCTTTAGGTGCTTTTTTGCGTCTGCTTTTTTTTTTAAATATATTTTAGGCGCCATGTCAAGTTGGAAGAGGTCTTGTGGTGCCAAAACTGTGGAAACCCCCCAAAAGTGACCCCATTTTGGAAACTACACCCCAAGAAAATCTAGGGGTATAGTTAGCATTTTTACCCAACAGCTTTTTTTTCTACTAAACTTATTGCAATTAGGCCCCATGCACACGAACATAAAAACGCCCATAATTACGGCACGTTTTTACAGGCCCATGGACTTCTATTGGCCACGGGTACCTCCCCGTATGCTTACGGGAAGGTGCCCATGACGTTGAAAAATATAGAACATGTCCTATTTCAGGCCGTAATTACGGCACGGGCAGGCCCATAGAAGTCTATGGGGCTCCTGTAATTACAGGGTGACTATGTGTGCGCACCCGTAATTACGGGAGCGTTGCTATGCGACGTCCGTAAATAGTCACTGTCCAGGGTGCTGAAAGAGTTAAACGATCAGCAGTAACTCTTTCAGCACCCTGGACAGTGGCTACCGATCACAATATAGATTAACCTTTTAAAAAACGTTTATACTTACCCAGAACTCCCTGCTTCTTCCTCCAGTCCAGCCTCCTGGGATGACGTTTCAGCCCAAGTGAACACTGCAGCCAGTCACAGGCCAATCACAGGCTGCAGCGGTCACATGGACTGCCGCGTCATCCAGGGACGTCGGACTTTATGTCGAGAGGGACGCGTCACCAAGACAATGGCCGGGCAAGTATGAATTACTTTTACTTTTTCTGCGGAAAGGGCCGTCCCTTCTCTATCCTGCACGGATAGAGAGAAGGGCTGCCGATTACTGCAGTGTAATTTTGCAGCGAAAATGTGCCCGTGACCAAGGACCCGTATTTACGCCAGGACAAAAATATGTTTGTGTGCATGAGGCCTTAGTTTGTAAAAATGAAAATCTTTTCTGAAAAAACTTGTAAAAATTCCTAAGGAATAAATGAGAAACCCAAACATTTGTAAAGCATCTTCTCCTGATTACAGCAATGCCCAATATGTGGTAATAAACTGCTGTGTGGACACACGGCAGGGCTTAGAAAGTACGGAGCGCCATTTGACTTTGAGCTCAAGTTTTGCAGCGCCATGTCACATTTGCAAAGCACTCGAGGGGCCAAAACAGTGCAAACCCTGCAAAAGAGGAATTTATCTAGTTGGATAAAAGAATTTTGACCCCACTGATTTTTGCTGAATTTGTTGGAATTAGACAGTGAAAATCTACATTCTTTATACATTAAAAGGTTGCATTCTCATTTTCAAAGGAATAAAAGGAGGAAAAAGCACCCCAATAATTGTAAAGCAATTACTCCCAAGTATAGTAGTACCCCATATGTGGTAATAAACTGCTGTTTGGACACATGGCAGGGCTCAGAATAGCAGGTATGCATATTTTGCTTGATTGCAAATATGACATGGCGCCCAAAAAACAATCAAGCAAAATCTGCATGCAAAGTAGCACTCCTGCCATTCTGAGACCGGTCATCTGTCTAAACAGCAGCTTACAGCAATACCCCATATGTAGTAATACTTGGGAGAAATTGCTTTACAATTGTTGGGGTGCTTCTACGTTGTTCCTCGTGAAAATGAGAATTCAACATTTGTGTAAAGAACGTAGATTTTCCTTTTCACTGCCCAATTCCAATAAATTCAGCAAAAAACAAAACAGGGGTGAAAATGCTCACTTGTGCAGGGTTTGCACCTTTGGCCCATTAGGAACTTTGCAAAAGTGACATGGTGCCCAAAAACCAGGGCCCCTGCGGTATCCGTACAGTAGAAACCCCCCAAGTGACTCCATTTTGGAAACTATACCCCTCAGGGCATTTCTAGGGGTGTAGTGAGCGTTTTGATCCCACAGGTGTTTCATAGATTGTATTAGAATTAGGCAGAGAAAAATTTTGATTTTCACAAGGGGTAATGGAAGTAGTTGGGAGAAAAAAAACACAATTTGTTACCCGAGTATGGCAATACCCCATGTGTGGCCCTAAACGGCTGTTTGGGCAAATGGCAGAGCTCAATATGGAAGAGTGCCATTTGGCTTTTAGAGCACAGACTGGTAAACGGGCGCCATGTCGCATTTGCAGAGCTCCCTTAGGTACCAGAGTAGAGTGGAAAACCCTGAGATTTGACCCCATTTTGTAAACTACACCCCTCAAGGCATTTATCATTTGCCAGGACATATGACAGGGCTTAGGAGTGAAAGAGCAAAATGTGCATGTGAGGCCTATTGGTGATTTTTGCAGCATTTGCCCACAATGGCAGGGCTCTGGGGTCAAATAGTAAAAAACACCCCAAGCAGTGAGCCCCATTTTAGAAACTACACCCACTAAAATATGCCTTGAGGGTTGCAGTGACAATTTTGACCCCACAGGTTTTTTTTTTTATTAGAAACAAATGCTCAGCGGATGGTGCAAAGTGAAAATTGCAATATTCCACAGGTATGTGCCATTTTAGTGCACAATAAGTTGTGCCCAGCTTGTACCACTGAAGACATTTTATGTGGGTGCTCCCGGGTATCGCGATGCCATATATGTGGATGTAAACTGCTGTTTGGGCACGCTGCAGGGCTCAGAAGTGAGTGAGTTTTTATTGTGCAGATGCTGCAAAGCATAATTACTTTTGTTTCAATTTATTGTGTTGCCATATTCTGAGAACCATAACTTTTTATTTTTCCGTCCAAAAAAAAGCTGTGTGAGGGCTTGTTTTTTGCGGGACGGGCTGTAGTTTTTAAAGGTATAATTTTGGGGTACATGCAACTTATAGATCCCTTTATTCTGCTTTGGGAGGGGAGGTGACTTAGACAATAAAAATTAAACCATTCCAGAATCTTTTATTTATGGCGTTCAATAGCATATTTTTATAGTTTGGGTCGTTACGGACGCAATGATACCACGTGTACTTTGTTTTATTAAAGGAAAAGATGGAAAACATAGTATGGGAAAAAAGGCTGTTCTTTTTAGTGTAAGGGTATGTGCACACGAGAACGGCAAATACGTCTGAAATTACGGAGCCGTTTTCAGGAGAAAACAGCTCCTGCATTTCAGACGTAATAGCATGTACACGCATTTAAGCCCATTCACATGCATTGTATGTGGGCACATTGAAAAAAACTAAACAGTACAACTATAGGCAATGTGGCTCTGCACCAAAAATGCACAACTTATCCGCAGCATGGGTACATAAAAATTAAATATTTAGGCAAATTAAAAATACAATTCCAGTTAACAGGACTTACCAATTCTCCATTTTCCGGTACTAAGAAAAATAAAAATAAAATTTCAATTATGCTCATGCCAATTTCCATAGCTGCCTTCTTCCAAAAGACGTGTCACACCTCTACATGTGTTATCTGCAATGCCCTACAACCTGTGGCGTTTTTTTTTTTGTCTTTTACAAGCCTATTCATGTAAGCAAATTACCCCAATACAATATTTACCATGTTACAAGAATAAGTTTGGACATTTCATTGGAACAGATTTGATTTCTAATACTCACAGTCGAGTGCACCATGTAATAGGCAGGGCTGCACAAACCCTGGGGCACTTACCATTTTTCCTACCCTCCTCCATTATTTTCGATATCTGCCCCGTTATATTTGGAGCCAGATATTGAAATCTCCCCCTGAACAGTCAGAGGAGCATGTAACATTTGCTGTGACACTATCCAATCCACTACAGACCGTGCCACAGCAAGTGCTGTAGAGGAGCGTGGGCACGTGCTCTCTTCAGCACCCGGCAGACAAGTACAAGATCAGTCTGGTCCTTGTCTGAAGGGAGCTTAAGCGTGAGAGCACTGCTTCGAGCTGCATGTGCGCGCACGCACTTCTCCAGCTCTTGCTGTGGCAGTCCGTTGCTCATTGGACAGTGTCACAGCAACGTCACACGACCCCTTGCCATTACATGCTCCATTGACAGTTCAGCGGGTTATTTAAATATCGGGCGCCAAATCTAACGGCACAGATATCTAAATAATAGAGGGTAGGAAAAAAATATATATATATATATATATATATATATATATATATATATATATATATATATATATATATATATAGCGCCCCAGGGTTTGTGCAGCCCTGCACATTACATGCTGCACCATGTATGTGCAGGTGAAAGGTTCTCTTTAAAGGCTATGTAAACCAATGGCATTTTTGATTTTATTTTGAATTAAAAGAAAGGTCATTGTTTTTGGTGCAATTTTATAGTTTATTAAAAATTCTTTACTTTGAGATGCAGCTGCTTTATATTATCTATACAGAACAGCTGTATCTTTCGCTATGCCCTGGATCAGTCTGAGCCTGTCAGGTTTGCGGGACAGTCAGCGGATCCTGCGTCTGACAGGTTCTACCTGTGATCTATCACATAAATGATGATCTTAGATGTGAGATTACAGGTGGTCCTGCAGACTTAATGGGAGCAGTATTTAACAAACGAAGCGGCACAATATAGAATACAGTTCAGCTGTATTTCAAAGTGTAAAAATAATTTATAAAAACCATTTATAAAGTTACAACCACACTGAATTTATTTTAAAAAAAAAGTAATTAAGCTATGCAAAGGTTTACTTTAAAGATAACTATTGCTTGACAGGTTAGTTCTTGTTCTAGAGCAAAAAAAAAATAAAACATTTCAAACATGCAGACATTTAGGCTATGTTCACACGGGGTATTTTGCCGAGTTTTTTGACGCGGAAACCGCGTCGCAAAACTCGGCAAAAACGGCCCGAGAACGCCTCCCATTGATTTCAATGGGAGGCGTCGGCGTCTTTTTCCCGCGAGCAGTAAAACTGCCTCGCGGGAAAAAGAAGCGACATGCCCCATCTTCGGGCGCTTCCGCCTCTGACCTCCCATTGACTTCAATGGGAGGCAGGAGAAAGCGTATTTCTCGCTGTTTTATGCCCGCGGCGCTCAATGGCCGCGGGCGAAAAACGGCGCGATAATCGGCGTGCAGGGAGAGGAATATCTGCCTCAAAGTTCCAAACGGAATTTTGAGGCAGATATTCCTCCCCCAAAATACTCCGTGTGAACATAGCCCAAGTCTAATATAAGGCTGTTGCATATCTTGGGTTAAATTTGTAGCTTTTCTCCACTTTATCAAGTTAGGAAGTCTGAACTCAGAACTAATTGTCTAGTTTGCCTACTAACAGGTGCATATGCAAGAAATAACCAGCTAGGTATTTTACAGCAGCGCTGTAGTGCTTATTGCTGACCCAAAGAGATACACTGCTAGCTCACCAGAAATGTCCGTATCAAGCTAGCAACAGGCTATTATAGATAAGGCTAACCTGATTCAAACCTGTATTAACTTGGTCAAGAGTGCCTGCTTTGCAGAGAAAAGTTAAGTTTATGCAAATGAGCATTTGAGAGCACTGAGGGTGTCCCCCAGTTCAAACCCTTCCTCCTTAAATTTATTGACAGGGACCAGGCAGTGTAATAGGAGAGTTCACACCTGGCCCCCTAGTGTCCAGACCGCACGCACCGCCCCTGCTTCATAATCTGCGCACGCACATCAAAACTGACTAAAGGTTGTACTGCACAGATTAGGATTACGGCGCATGCGCTGTAGTACTGATCAGAACGGTGATTTAAATGTACGGCGTACGCGCAGTAATCATAATAATCATCCGCAGTACCTTTACGGTCACCGTTCTGAGCAGCACGACTGCGCAGATTATGAAGCAGGGCCGCGTGTGTTCAGGACACTACAGGGCCAGGTGTGGACTATTACAATGCCTGGTCCCTGTCAATGTAAGAAGGGAGGGGGGGGGGGGGGGGGGAGTTTGAACGGGGCAACGGTGACGCCCTCATTGCTCCAAAATACTAATATGACTGCAGAGAAAATAGCTCTGTTCCGTTTAAAGGAGGCACTCTTGAAAAAAAGGCAATAAGTGTTAGAATCAGGTTAGCCTAATCTATAACAGCCTGTTGCTGGTTTGATACGGACATCTGGTGACAGACTCCCTTTAAATTACTCGAGTAGTGAGCAGTGGGAGAAGGGGGGGAGAGACAAAGCATGCTGACTATTAAATACATTTTCAGTCAAGAATAAAAAGACAATGTTAAGTTCAGTCATGCAGGACACATACAGACTCTATAGTATGTAAGAATAATAGCTTCATAATAATGCGTTTTCCCCAAAGATGTGGCAGTTCACCGTACAGTTCCTGTCCATTTAGTGTAGCCCAGGGGTCTCAAACACGCTTGGGCGGAAGGGGTCCCTGAGGGTGGCATCTGCAGGGCACCATAGCTCCCTCGGTAGAGGAGAGAGCAGGCCACAGGAGGAGTGCGCACGTGCTCCTTCATGTCCCAGAGCAGAGCTTATAATAGCGCTCTGCTCGGGGACTCCTGCTCTGAGGAAGCCCCTGACATGACTGTCTATATAGACAGTTATGTCAGGGGCTTCCCCAGAGTTCCAGAGAGAGCCTATACTAGTGCTCTGCGACTGGGGTTGCCCCCGACATCACATTCTGGCCCAAGAGGCTCCCCTGAGATCACTGTCTATGGATAGATGTCAGGGGCTCCTCCAGTGTTGGCAACACGCTGGCTGGGGGTACCATCTACAGAGGGCACCATCAATCTTGATATTCGCATCTGCCAAACGCTGCCACCCGAGCAGCCAGACTGCATATAGTGACACAAACTGGATTGTTAAAATAAGCACGTGGAGTAATATCGCAAATTTCCATCAAGTCTAAACATAGTATTGCTATAGTAGTTGGAAAAACGAATTGATTAAATTTTGATACAATGCAAAAGTATTGTTAAAGTAATGCAGCTCGTCAACTTAACATTTTTGTTTTCTATGTGCGGCCCATTTACCCAGCTGAGTTTGAGACCCCTGGTGTAGCTAAAGTCTGGCAACAGCCAACACTATTTTAGTAATCACCATACCAACCGAATGAGGGTATAAAGAGTTCAAGCAAGCACCAAACCACTGTCAAGCTTTAGATTACTGCTTGGATTCCTCTTTGTAGCATCCCCATAAATTACATTTGAAAAAAAAAGAAAACATCTAGTAAATATAGCCAAAAATGTCCCAATCTGGGCCAAGCTCACCTTCAGGGGGACTGAAAAAGTTGTAAAATGAGTCATTGGGCACTGTTTTTGTGACCGTCCTTACTGTACCACGGCCCTTGTGTTTTTGCTTCTTCTTTATGGTTTTTAAAGTAACATTTTTGCCTTTTTTCCAGTCGATCTGGCACCTGTGTAAATAAAGCAATTCACGCCATCACATCTTAAAACAGGATTTTTACTCAGATGCAACCACGATTATTTAAGATGGGGTACAAAAAAAACAAAAACAAAAAAATCACCTGATAAAGGAAGGGGTGTGTGGTTTGCGTTTTATTTTTAACATCCACTCCACTACAATATGCAAGATTCACTTTAAAATGTATTTCAATCAACACAATTAACCAAGTCTAGTGAATGAGTCACGGCGAATATTCAGATAGTCATTATGCAATCAGTGCTGACTTCAAATGGAGATTTGGATTCACTGAGGTTAGGCAGGATAGGAATGTATAGACTCCGAAAAACACTTAAAAATTAACTAATTTTTTACTTTTTTTTGTGTAAAGAAAAAAAAAAAAAGAAAAAAAAAATACAAATAGTAAAAGTTAAAAAAAAAAAAAAACCTTTTCCCATTTTCCCCCTAGAGCATCGTAAAAAAAAACAAAACATAATTGGTATTGCCGCGTCTGTAAAAGTCTGAACTATTACAATATATCATTATTTAACCAGCACGGTGAACGCCGTAAAAAAAACAAAACAAAAAAAAACACAAAAAATTGTAAACGCCAGAATGTCTATTTTTTGGTCACCTCACCTCCCACAAAGAAATGAAAGAAAAAGTGATCAAACCGTCACATTTACACCAAAATGCTATTATTAAAAACTACAGCTTATGCCGCGAAAAATAAGCCCTCATACATCGCCGTAATCTTATTGACCCACAGAATAAAGTTAACATGTTTTAATTGCAGTGAATTCAGCAAAAACAGTGCGCAAAAAAAACGGAGAAATCGCTGTTTTTTTCTCATTTTCTACACCACAAATATTTTTTCCCGTTTCCTAGTACATTATACGGCAAAATAAATGGTGCTACGAAAAACTACAACTCGTCCCGAAAACTCAAGCCCTCAGTACTATATCGACGGAAAAATAAAGACGTTATGACTTCTGGAATGTGGGGAGGAAAAAACGAAAATCTGAAAGTGGTTTACGATGGGAAGGAGTTAATGACTAGCCTATTGTAAACCTTAAAGAGGCTCTGTCACCAGATTTTGCAACCCCTATCTCCTATTGCAGCAGATCGGCGCTGCAATGTAGATAAGAGGAACGTTTTTTTGTTTTGTTTTTTTAAAACCTAGCATTTTTGGCCAAGTTATGACCATTTTTATATTTATGTAAATGAGGCTCTTTCTAAAGTACAACTGGGCGTGTTTACTTCTTTTACTAGCTGGGTGTTGTGAATGGGAGTGTATGATGCCGACGAATCAGCATCATCCACTTCTCTTCGTTACCACCCAGCTTCTGGCAGTGCACAGACACACAGCGTGTTCGAGAGATCACGCTGTGACGTCACTCACTTCCTGCCCCAGGTCCTGCATTGTGTCGACGAGCGACACATCGGCACCAGGCGACAGGCTACATAGACTTACCTGCAAACGCCGATGCAGCTGCAGAATCAACTGTAGCCTCTGGTGCCGACGTGTCCTCGCTCGTCCGACACGATGCAGGACCTGGGGCAGGAAGTGAGTGACGTCACAGCGTGATCTCTCGAACACGGCTGTGTCTACACTGCCAGAAGCTGGTCGTTGTGAAGAGAAGTGGATGATACTTCTATACACAACGCCCAGCTAGTAAAAGAAGTAAACACGCCCAGATGTAACGAACACAATACACGCCCAGTTGTACTTTTACTGTAAACACGCCCAGTTGTACTTTAGAAAGCCTCACTTGCATAAATAGAAAAATGGTCATAACTTGGCCAAAAATGCTCATTTAAAAAAAACAAAAACGTTACTCTTATCTACATTGCAGCGCCGATCTGCTGTAATAGGAGATAGGGGTTGCAAAATCTGGTGACAGAGCCTCTTTAATGACAAAGCCATTTTTTACGAATTTCCATTGTCGCATTCCAAGAGATATAACTTTATTTTTGCGACGACATAGCTGTATAAGGTCTTGTTTTTTGCTGGACAAGTGTATTTTTTAATAGCACCATTTTGAGGTACATATTATTTATTGATTAACTTTTATTAACTTTTTGGGGGGGGGGGGGGGGAGAGAATAGAAAATTGCCACTTTTTCACATCCTAAATCTACTCCGTTTACCGTGTGGTATAAATAACACAATAACTTTATTCAGCGGGTTGTTACGATTACAACGATACCAAGTTTGTATAGTTTTTGTATGTTTTACTATTACACTGTAAAAACGATTTCTTCAAAATTATTTGTTTGTATCTTCATATTTGAAGAGCCATAACTTTTTTTATTGTTCCACCGATGCAGTTGTATGAGGGCTTTTTTTTGCGGGAAAACTTGTAGTTTTTATTGGTACCATTTTGGAGTAGATGCGACTTTTTGATCACTTTATCACATTTGTTTAAAGTCAGGATTCACAGAAAACAGCAATTTTTCCATAGTTTAATTTTTTTATGGCGTTCACCGTGCAGGTTAAATAATGTAATAGATTTATAGTCAGGGTCGTTACCGACGCGGCGATACCAAATATGCGTAACTTTACTTTATTTTGGTTTTTTAATAGTAAAGCATTTTGTAAGGGGAAAAAGTGGGATTTTTTTTTCACTTTTTTTTATTAACTTTAAACTTTTTTACTAGTCCCACTAGGTCACTTTAATATGCGATTCTGCGATCGCTATTATAATACACTGCAATACTTTTGTATTGCAGTGTATTACTGCCTGTCTGATTAAAGCTGACAGGAATCTGCTAGGACATGCCTCTGGCATGACCTAGCAGGCAGACCTGGGGGCCTTTATTAGGAGACAGACACTCCCTCCCTCTCCAAAACCACTCAGATGCGGCGCACGCTATTGAGCACCGCATCTGAGGCGTTAAAAAGGTGAGATCGATACTTCTATAGATCTCACACGTTCAAGCAGGGACGCCCCCCAGCTCTCAGCTACCTCTGGCAGCTGAGAGCAGGGAGATTTGACAGCTCCCTGCTCGGTTTACTTATTCCGTTAGTGACGGACGTAGAAACACTATGGGCCGGTCACTAACGGGTTAAACGTAGGCTGTGACAGATGCCTTAACAGTGGCATTTGTCAGTTTAATTGTATACGTTATGTACAAGTCTAACAAATGAAGGTAGAGAATGAAACAGAAACTAATGCAGTAGCATCCGTAGACTAACATCTCTCACCCACAGACTAATATGGTATCCATTAAATGATATTGAAAAGTCCATGGCATATATGTTAAACGTATACCTGTGATATATATATATATATATATGTCATAAATAGACTTCCATGGGGACGGAGAAACACGCGCACACACACCCCCTGTCTGGATAATGGAAACCTGTGGACTCATTTAGCATGCAAGTCAGGAGCTTTCGCAGACATGCATGCTAAACGTATGGCCAAAACACGATGTGCATGAGGCCTTATTCACACAAGCGTTTCCAATTTGCGCCTGCAAAAAAAGGGTCAGTTTATCATGACTATCCGTGTCGTATCAGTGCGTTTTTCTCAGTGTTTCTCCTCTGAAAGCACTTTATTTTCTGAATTTCTTTAGCTACGGACACGTGAAAAACGAACAGAATACTGATTCGTCCGTGTCTATCATACACTCACTTAAATGGACAAGTTGAATAAACCAGAATAGGACATGCAGTGAGATTCACGCAAAGGACACGCTCTGAGAAAACACGGATGTATGAAAAGCCAGATTAAATTGCATTGGTCAGTGTGCGGTCAGTTATCTAAACAGATGGCACACTGGCATGACATCAATTTGGTGAGTGAGGCCTTAGCATGTATATACTTTGTACAATATCTAAAATACACACACTTATATTAAAATTTCAAGTCTGGAATGCAGCCTTAAAAAATAGTGTCCCTGGAAAATCCATTTAACTAATTTACTACGTAACTATTTAAAGAGACTCTGTCACCACATTAGAAGTGCCCTATCGCCTACATAATGTGATCGGCACTGTAATGGAGAGAATACTTATTTTGAAAAACAATCCTTTTTGGAGGAAGTTAGGAGCAATTTTAGATTTATGCCAATTACTTTAATGCCCAACTGTTCTCTTTACAACGCCCACTTGGTCAAAAGTTAAGCAATGTATGATACAATCAGCATCATACACTTCTCTCCAGTCATGTCCATTTGGACTCCGCACAGCGTGATCTCGTGAGATCATGCTGTACTGTCACATACACCCACATTAACTTTACCGAAGCATCTTGACCGTGAATAGACATCACCTCCAGCCAGGACACGATGTCTATTCAAACTCTTGACACTCCAGTAAAGTTTGTGTGGGACTTAATCACTGCACAGCGTGATCTTATGAGACCACACTACTGCGGTCATTCATAGCGTGATATCGCAAGATCACGCTATGCAGCAATTGAGTCCCACACAAACTATACCGGAGTGTCAAGAGTTTGAATAGTCAGTGTCCTGGCTGGAGGTGATGTCTGTTCACGGTCAAGACGCTTCCGTAAAGTTAATGTGGGTGTATGTGACAGAACAACATGATCTCGCTACATCATGCTGTGCTGAGTACAAATGGACATGAATGGAGAGAAGTGTATGATGCTGACTGGTCAGCGCAATACACTTCTCATTAAAATACCCACTTGGTCAAAAGTTAAAAACCGCCCAGTTGGGCATTAAGAAAGTAATTAGCATAAATCTAAAATTGCTCATTACTTCCTCAAAAATGATTTAAAAAAAAAACAAAAAAAACTAAGTGTTAACTACATTACAGCACCGATCACATTATGCAGGAGATAAGGCACTAATGTGGTGACACAGCCTCTTTAATAAAGTTAAAGTTTCTAATATATAGTCTGTATTAAATCTGAACACTTTCCTACCGATTCTCCCTACCTCTACCCTGCCGGAAGTTCTGCATTTTACTCGACACAGGCTCGTGCTAGAGTTAGAATACACAGTCCTGTGTCTATACCCCCTCTTTCTACTGGCCCTCCACTAGGTCTCCCTTCCCCTTTAGTTTATCCTGCACACCTGCTTTATATGAGTTGCTGTCACAGAATCCTGTGACCACCTCAGATAACTAGTGTAATCCCCAAATATATGTACCACCATTATAACTACATGCAATAGCAGCAGTTTTATAAGCAAAGAATGAACGGACAGACTGTGGACCAATAGGATGCCTCAAACCCGGGACTTGACGTATATATACCCGGGTTTGAGACATCCTATTGGTTCATGGCCTCAATGTCCGCTCCATTCATTCTTTACTACTTCTTCAACAGCAGCACTATTTTCTGTGTGTGCATGCCATTCCTCAATTTTCACTGTGGAATAGCATGCAAAGAAAAATGGTGCGGCTATTCAAGTACAAGCAAAGAATGAACGGACAGTAAAAAGTGGAGGCTGTGGACCAATAGGATGCCTCAAACCTGGGACGTAGACATGGGTTTGAGGGTACCTATTGGTCCAGTCCCCTCAATGACCGCCCCTTTGAAGTCTTAGATTCCGTCTTAACGCCCGCCCCATTTGCCTCTTGTTAAAACTAAAGTTCTTGTGCGCTGCCCAGCCTGGAAAAAAAAATAATCTCTGGAAAACCCCTTTAACTAGGTCTTTATTTAAACTATAGAGACCATGACCAAAGTACTAATTTTAGAGAACTTCTACCAAACATAGAATTCCCCTCCTTCCATAGTAGTGTTCCATCACCCAATCCTCATGAATCACAAATGGTTTTGCCTGTATTTTGTACTACAATGGTAAAGCTTGAGATTTTCTACTATAAGGCCCTGTTCACATGGCATGTATTTGATGCGTATTTTACCACATTTTTTAGTGCTGAAATACGTGACAAACACTTAAGCACACTACTAAAAATAATTTGGAAAACACCCAGTTCGTACATAGATGTTTTTTACGCAACTGTCTAAGAAACACGTTGTGAAAAAAGTCAAGTCATTTATTTGGCACGTAAAAGGCACTAAGTTACCATAGTCAATGGGTGTCCCAATTACTTTCATTTTTGGTGTGTATTTTAAAAAGCACTGTATAAAAACACTAGCGTATTTGACAAGTAGCATTTTTTGAGCGCCGTGTGAATAAGCCCCAATACAAAACACCAAAGCACCTTTACATCACTGACGTGAGTAACTACAGTACAAAATAGAATTGGAGACTTCTTAGATTTCCTAAAACCTGCTTAAGATCACTTACCCTGTACAGCCCATGATTTCTGGTCCATCAAAAGAAAACGGATCAGAATCATCAGGTTCTGATCTCATTTTGTATGTCTTCGTCAAAACTTCATTTGTAAAGAACTCATTTGGCTCAAAATAGAATTCTAAAGTGAAACTCTGGAAAAAAAACAAAAAAACAAAAGAAAACATGAACATGCCCCTTTGGAATCTAAGCTGTAGTTGACAAGTCTCCCCATAACAGCAATGCTTCCTGGTCAGAAAAAGCAGAAGGACGTTATTATAGAATGAAGCTTATCTGAGGCTCAAGCAAACAGAATGCTACTAGTGTGAAGCGGGGGGGGGGGGGGGGTGTGAATGGGGCCCCTTCATTGTTGGAATCGGAAGGGGTCCCAGAGGTTGAACCACCACCACCAACCAAGGTGATGGCGTATCCTAGTGATATAACATTATATGATGTAAATCAGATTACAGTACGGGGCAGTTGTCCGGTAGCGAGGCAGGGACTCCTAGCGTCGTACATCACTATGATGCTAGGAGCCCGGCCCCCTGCAGTGTGTTCGGTCCGGGTCTTCCAGCCGAAATACGTTCCGTACATTACGGACGTAACATGGTCGTGTGAACCCAGCCTAAGAGTGTTATGAACTCTCCCTAACCAGGTAAGTTCTATTTTACAACTCCCTTCAGTTCTTTAGGCCATTAAGGGTATGTTCAGAGAACTTCACTTCTCTGTTGCAGATCACCAGCACGGCCTGAAATCTACAGTGCTTTTTTTCTTGAAAACCCAGTTGCCATTTGTAGTACTTTATTTTTTTTGGTTAGGCTATGTTCAGATACATTAAATAAAATATAAAAGTAACCAGACGGAACAAATTTTAACAGTGTGCCCAAAAATAAAATTAAAATAAGTAGGACTTCCCCTGAAAACCCAATCACATGCAATGTTTGTGGCCATTAATGATTGGAGTGCTGGATGGGAACAATATGGGTCAATCCTATTTGACGTGGCCTTTTTCTTAATTAAAAAGGCATACATAACTAATCCCTACCCAGATAGGCAAGAACATTTTATTGGCAATATTTACACAATACTAAAGAGTACCTAGCTTTTCAGCAGACTTAAGAATAAGGAGTCATGGGTACACACAAGTAACACTTTATATCCATTATATGACTAGTGGGCAGAGCCATACATACATAGCAGCATGGCTGACATTATACAGCAGTATTGATTAGTGTAGCTGAGAATCCAGCACTGGGGTGAGACCTGCTGGTTAAGACTTTAGTTTCTCACTCTGCTCCAGTTTCCTCCCCCTTCCCTCGTCACCTCCTCCCTTGTCAATAGACAGGTCTATACAGGCAGTGAAGTGACACCCCCACCTTCTGCTGCCCATCTGTAACCAGGGGTGGACAGCAGATTACAGGAAGTGGGAAACCTAGTGACTAACTTCATAGAATTTGCACGAACAAAAATAATTTTAACAGTAAGTAAATTATAAATTCGATCTATATCCAGTATACTATTAGATCAACATAAAGTTGCTTGAAGTTCTGTTCGCTATTACACTTTAAAATCAGCAATAACTATGCAAACATTAAAAATTCTTACCATTGGTTGACCAGCATCTGAAAACTTTACTTTTATGTCTTTTAAGTGCTTCAGGATTGGTTCATCATGTTCCTTTAATAGGATTAACAGAAAATAAAAATCATAAAGTCTGTAAATGTTCTTAACCACATCAAAAATTTAATTTGACATACCTGAACCATATCACTAAGGAGATCAACATTCTTAAATACAGTTAACCAAAATTCTGGAATTCCTTTAGGGTCTTCCTTTTCTTCATCTTTCTTTTCCTCTTCAACCTTCGCCTTCTCTTTCAGATCCTCCTAGCGCAAAGGTTATAAGGTAAAACCACCAAAATACAGATAGAACATGTTCACTGCCAACTAAATCTAAAATTTAGCAGAAAATCATGAATCACGCAAACATACAATACAATTACCAAATAGTCTGTATAGAATGCCTCTTACTTTGAGACCAAGCAGGATTTACTTAATCATTGAGAAAAAACCCTTTGTCACCTATCCACAGTATACGTGATAAATCTTTGATCGTTGGGGGTCTGACTGCTGGGCCCCCCCATCGATGCTTAGAAAGGGACAGGTGTTACACTACTCAAAACGGATGACCAAAGAAATTAAAAATGCCAGTTTTTCATCTTAAACATTTATGGAAATTAGAAGAGGAACATTTAATTTTGTATGGTATTTTTATTTATTTTTTCTCACTTATTTGTGTACAAAAGCATCCCAAATCGCTTTTTTGGTGCAAATTTTAGACTTTGTACAAACACACGGTCTAGCACTAGGGGGATTATCGCATAGCAAATCTAAGTGATAAATCATGGATATATCCCTTTTCACTGGGTACAATTTTATTTTTATGTAGGCCCTTCACTGCCAGAACACTCTTTCATAGCCAATGTAATAGTAACACACACAAGTAAAGTTACTCACTGAAATTTCTTCCTCTTCATCTACTTTCCATTCACACTCTTCTTCTGTAGGTTCATAAATGGCATTTATGATTTCACTTCTCTATGGTGTAGGGGAAAAAAAATAAAAAGCTTTTAAGCCATAAAAGAATCAGCTACAAAAAAAAAAATAAAAAAATTAGAATGGATACCTATAAATTACCTTGTCAAACAGCGGCTGATAGAGGTCTGCATATTTCCTCTCCAACGCATGGACCTCTTCATAGAATTTAGCTTCAATTTGTGCACATTTTACTTGAAGGTTTTTAAGCGCATTCACTCTTCGTTTTACTATTTTAGGCAAACTAAAAAAAATAAAAAAAAAGGCTAGAATCTTATTTTGCATAAACAAGGAATTGTATGATTTGGCATCCTCGCAGGGAGGCACTTGAGAAGCCAAGGACATATCTGATACGTCCTTACTACAACAGGCATTAGTTCAAGCTGGGATCTAGGTCTGGCTTTAAAAGCTATGTACACCTTTGAACTATTTTATGAAGAAATGCTTATCCCTTCCTACAGCTGCAATTTTTGGGATTTTCACTTTTTTCCTTCCGACCTCCCAAAAGCCCTAAGGTTTATTTATTTTTCGATCAATATAGCTGTTTGAGGTCTTGTTTTTTGCGGGATGCGTTGTAGATTTTGACGGCACCATTTATTGTACCATATAATGTAGTGGGAAACAGGGGGGGTGGGGGGAATTGTGGCGTGCAATAGGACAAAAACAACCTCTTTTTTTTGGGAGGGGGGGTTGTTTCGTTTTTATGGCATTCACCGTGCGCTTCAGACGCTTCGTTTTAGAGATTGGCGGGAGTCTCAGTGCTTGGACCCCCCCCCCCCCCAATCAAAACTTCTGACTTGTCAATATGAAATGTCAGGAGTTTGTTAAACATTTAGTTGCCCTTTAATAGTTGAGCATTTGCACACCCATCACCTGACCTTGAACTATGAGGTCGGGCTGGTCAATCAAGAAATCACCAAAACTCAATTGAGTGGTATGCAGAATATAGTGTTGTGTTGCACGTAAAACGGGCATTACCTAAATAAGCGTTCATTAATCGTAAAAGAGGTTACATGTGCAATCAAAATTCTGATTAAGGGTATGTTCACACGGCCAAATTTCAGACGTATACGAGGCGTATTTTGCCTCGTTTTACGTCTGGAAATACGTCGGCAAACATCTGCCCATTCATTTGAATGGGTTTGCCGACGTACTGTGCAGACGACCTGTTATTTACGCGTCGTCGTTTGACAGCTGTCAAACGACGACGCGTAAAAATACAGCCTCGTCAAAAGAAGTGCAGGACACTTCTTTGGACATTTTTGGAGCTGTTTTCTCATAGACTCCAATGAAAACAGCTCCAAAAACGGACG
Source organism: Rhinoderma darwinii (assembly GCF_050947455.1). Classification (NCBI taxonomy): domain Eukaryota; kingdom Metazoa; phylum Chordata; class Amphibia; order Anura; family Rhinodermatidae; genus Rhinoderma; species Rhinoderma darwinii. Next base: position 162,882,001 of record NC_134689.1, read on the forward strand.
TAAAAAACGCCGCGAAAACTGCGAGTTGGTAAAAAAACGTCTGAAAAGCAGGGTCTGTTTTCCCTTGAAAACAGCTCTGGATTTTCAGATGTTTTTGTTGACTACGTGTGAACATACCCTTAGAGCATAATTGCCCAGCCTTACCATCAAGCTTAGTATAGATTCAGCTAACAAGTGTCCCATGTGGCAGTCTTCATGCAGAGATCACACTAAATATTGTAGGAAGTGTGTCACAATAACTAGTCATTAAACTTAAGTGTGAATGCACAGGAAGTGATGAAGCCCAATTCATCAAGTTAATTTCATCACCGAGAACATGAAGCAGACATCAAGATAATTTAGCGGTTTTTGCATTAGCTAGAGCTAGAAATGAATAGTCATAAAGCAGCATTGGATCAGTTACCAATCAAGGAAATATCCTACCACAAATGAAACCAGGCCTGGTTATCAAAGCTCATCGGTAACACTATTTGCCATCTAGTGAATTTAAACTAGTGCTTTATTAAAGGCTCAGCTGCTGGCATTAAGACTTGGAAATGGCAGATCGGCCTAGTCAAATTTTCATGCAGCTTAGATATACGTTGGTATTTCAGGAGACTGCTTACCTTTCAATGTATCCTGTAGGAGTACCTACAAGATCATCTAACCTTTCTTGTAGAGCAGCTAAAATCTGAGGATTCTGCATCATTTGCGCAGTCAATTGCCTGGCTGAAATAAAACCCCAAAAAATAAAATTAATAAGTAGTCAGCTACACCAATTGAAGGTAGCGTGCAAAAAGTACCTTTGAGCCAACAGATTCCTTAAACAGAGATGCTGAGATTCTTTTGCAAATCACAAGACACTGAATTGCACAGCATTCAAGCAAAAGATTTTAGACAAAGTCCAGGTGCAGTTTCACCCCCGGCTACCCCAAAAAAGTTATTTACCCCGGCCGTTGTCATGGTGACACGTCCCTCTGACATCTGGTCTACCTGGGTGATGCTGCAGCTTATGAGACTGCTGCAGTCCGCGATTGGTTGTAGCAGTAACATGGGATGAACCATCAGCACAGGAGGCCAGACTGGAGAAAGAAGCAGGGAGTTCTGGGCAACTAGAATTTTTTTCTCTCCGAGTTAATTTCTGCGGCGGAGTAGCTGCGATTCCACAGCAAAGGTCCCAACACTTGGCTTTCTGTTGCGGGTTTTGCATCCCCATGGAATTCGATGGGAAAAACCCACATCAGAAAACATAACAAAAACGCAGCATAAATTGACATGCTGCAGATTTAAATTCTGTACCACAGGTCGATTTAACGTTTCCGCTGCGTTTTTTCCAGTGTGGGCATGAGATACTCAAACTTATTCACTTTGCGGCTTCTGTTTATGCTGGGAAATTTCCGCACCGAACCGAGTTGCTGAAATTCTGCAGTGTTTACGCTACCAGGGAACCGGGTCTGATTTATGAAAAACTTAAATCAAATAACTTGCAGGGCCATGGACAAGTCACAACACTCATCAGTACATTATGTTGGCCAGTTAGTCAATTATCTACTGGTCGACCAGCAATCTATTAGCCTCCAACGCAGGTGTGAACAAAGCCTCCCTCAGGGGGCCTCTATTGCAGTTCCGGCCGAGAACAACGAAGAAAAAAAAAAAAAAAAAGTGCCGCATGCTGCACTATTGTCTCCGGTAAAATGACAAACACCCTGACTGAACCCAATTACGTCAATGGGTTCCGATGGACGAATGTGGCACAGCAGAACCGTACAGCTCCTGATGCAGAACACACCGATGCAAGTGTGAACATAGCCTAAAACAGTACACAAACGTAATAGGAAGTTTTGCGTTGGTGTACTCAAAACGGTTAAAATAGCATTTGCCTCCTGCGGTAAAGGGGGGGGGGTATTCTGTGGCAGTTAGAAGAATACATGACGAATAAGTGTTGACCTATTGATAGGATGGTTCATAAAACATTGCTCATGTCAACCACTGGTACACCCACTGACCATCCTACACAAAAGATCAGATGGAAGCATATGCAAAGGTCACCATTCAAATAAATTTATGATAGTTCAATTCAATGGCTACCTTTACTGTTCGCATCTTCCCCCGTTTCCTCCTCTTCAACTTCTTCCACATCTTCCATCTCTTGCTGATCGAACTCTGGTTGGTCTTTGCTGTAAGAGTGAAAAACGGTTTAAAAAGGAAAGCTCAGGGTCACACAAATAGCAGTACTAACTTTACCAGTTTTTCATTTAAGGATTTACAAACGCGAGTGGTAAATTCAAGTAGGATTGCAAAGGGTTAACCCTTCGTCATGTGACAAGAAATGCGGCACATGTTACTGAGAATGTGGTGGGTAAAAACCATCAAACAAGCACCCTTCGGTCAGTCATTGGCACTACTACATAACATTTCTGGACTCGCCAGAAGACAGTGAATGCAAGCAAGACGATTCAAGGTTATGTAAAGTTTCACTAACTAGACCGGGGGTCTCAAAAACGCAGCCCGTCAGGCTGTCATCTGCGGCCCACAGGGCCCTGTAGCTCCCACGGGAGAGAGCAGGTCGAAGGAGGAGTGTCAGAGTGCTAGAAGCAGCTTTGCTCCGGGACTCTGGAGAAGCCTCTGACATCACTGTCCATGTATGGAACATGTCAGTACCAGGGCTTGCATCTCAGGCTAGTAGCGCTCTGCCTGGGAATGGCTCTGGGGTTGCCCCTAACATCACGGTCAATATATGGACAGTCATGTCAGGGGCTTTCCCAGAGTTCAGGTGCAGAGCTTATACTAGTGTTCTGCTCTGGGACTCTGGTGTTGAACTGGACATCACTGTCTGGACAGGTACATCAAGGACTCTTATAGCAGAGGAAACCCTGGCCAAAGAGTCGGCAATGCTCTGGCTGGGTAATTCCACTCCTAGAGGGAGCCCCAACAGAGCTATTGGGGGGGGGGGGGGGAGGCAGGCTATGTGGCACAGTCTACAGAAGGGCTGCCCAATCGTGACATAGTGTGCCAGATTCTGCCAACTGAGGCGCAAGACTGCATTTAGCGACAAACTGGATTGTTAGAAGCACAGAGTAAACTCAAATTTTAATGATAGTTTAAACATTGTATGAGGCCTAACACTGCTCACTTCCATCACCGTTTTCACGGCCGTTTCTCACGGATCCATGTGTCCGTTATGGTATCCGTGTGTACGCAGTGTCAGTTCGTGTCTTTAGTTTCAAACGGACGTTGCACTTCTGTTAAAAAAACGGAAGGCATTTAACTTCATTTGAACTTGTCACATGTCTGTCTGTGAACTTGGACACGCCCTGCCATTGCTAGGGCAACGGATAGCACACGGAAGCCTTCCGTGTGCAGTCAGTTTTTTTCACGGAACCATTGACTTCTATGGGCCCCATGGTCACGGAATCGCTGACAAAAGTAGCACATGCTCTACTTTTGACGGAACGGATCTGTGAAAATAACAGAAGTGTGCATGGGCCCATTGAAATGAATGGGTCAGGGTGCGGTCAGTGAAAAAAAACAAACAGATAGCACCCTGAAGTGGGCATAAGGCCTTACAGTAACCTAGCAGCGTTATAGTAGTTCAAATGACTGATACAATACAAAATTATTTGTTAATCAATCAAAATTGAAAGTAATGCGCCCCTTCAACTTCATATTTTTCAATGTGTGGCCCATTTACCCTGCCGAGTTTGATACCCCTAGACAGTTCCAGTTTATAGCTTTGTCGATTGGCATATTTAACTTCTTGGCGACACACGATTACTGAAATGTCAGAGGGGGGAGTATGGAGCGTGATCCATACTAAGCTGGTGGCGGCAGGGTTATACAGCAGACACGACTCCAACGGGCGGAATCAAAGATCACTTTGATTCCGCCTGTTTAACACATTAAATGCCACGGTCAATCACAGCATCGGCATTTAAATTCTTAGAACCAGGGGGTGCTCCCCCAAACGCCATTTTTAGTAAGTTTAACATTATTTATTTTTTATTTTTTAAAAGTGGTAAAACATAAAAACATTTAAATTTGGTATTGCTGTAATCGTATCAACCAGTAGAATAAGGTGCACATGTAGTTTTTACCGCTTGATTGATGCCGTAAAAACAAACCCCCCCCCTCAAAAAAAATGGCGTAATCTCTATTTTTTTCCCCACATTTCACCAAAATAAGAAAAAACAAAAAGGAAAAAAACTCAAATTGGCCATGTCTCCAACGGGTTAAATAAATCCATTTAACTTCTTTAGCCCATTCCCTCAATTCTAGATAATCACTATGAAAATGCTCACTACATGGGTGCAAGGGTCTGGACTTCAGAGTTTAATTTTAACTCCTAGTAGATTGAATGAATGTAGGCAGATTAAAGATTGGGGTTTTAAAAATATAGGGAACATTAAAAACTTAATATTTACACGTCTAGGTTAGATGTGCTGCTCCTGAGTCATGACAAATCTTGTTCACTGCCCTATGCAAACGTAATAATTACAGATATTAAAAGGGGTTTACCACCTCAGCTAACCCGTTTTATCTAGGCAGGTAGAGAAAATGGAGACCTAGGGACAGGGGTTGGGCTGCCAAGTGCCCTGGCACATCCACATTTTTAAAAAACACCCATTGGTTGGATACACAAAACAAAGCACTCCAGAGCAATAGCTCTTTGTTCAATTCGCTAACAAAAAATAAATCCAGAGCAGGCACCCACCCATATCTATAACATCCACATGCCTTAATGGTCGAGGAGAGAGGTGGTTTGTGCAGACCACCACCTTTCAATAAGGGCATATCGACATCAGGGTGTCGCTGGATTACAAATTATTCCATAAACCAGAGTAGGGTGCCACACACACACTAGACAACCTCTAACCCAGTTAAAGACAAGGACTATCTTGGGCTTCAGTACCAAGAATTATTTTTTATTTTTCATCAGCACATTCCTAGAGCCATGACTAATTTTTTTTATTGACAGTTTTAGGCCTCATGCACACGACCGTAAAAACACCCGTTATTGCGGGTCGTTATTACGACCCGCAATAACGGGCTCATAGGCTTCTGTTAGCCACGGGTACCTTCCCGTTTGCTCACGGGAAGGTACCCGTGCCGTTAAAAAAGATAGAACATGCCCTATTTCATGCCGTAATAACGGCACGGGCATCCCATAGAAGTCTATGGGGCTCCCGTAATCATGGGTGGCTGCGTGTTCACCCGTGATTACGGGAGCGTTGCGAGGTGAGGCGAGGTCAGGGGACTACCCGGTCTGCAGGCCACAGCCCAGTGGCGTAACTACCGCCGGGACTACAATGAAAACTATGGCAGAGCGGGGAGGTATCTCCCCGCTCTGCCATAAACAAGACATGTATCCCCTATCCTGTAAAAAATAAAAATAAAAGACGTTCATACTTACCGACAACTTCCTGCTTCCTCCAGTCCGGTCTCCCGCCCGTTGCCTTGGTGACGCGTCCCTCTCGACATCCGGGCCGACGTCCTGGATGACGTTTCAGGCCATGTGACCGCTGCAGCCAATCACAGGTCAATCACAGGCTGCAGCGGTCACATGGACTGCCGCGTCATCCAGGGATGTCGGGCTGGATGTGAAGAGAGGGACGCGTCACCAAGACAACGGCCGGGTAAGTATGAATTTCTTTAACTTTTATTACAGAAAAGGCTGTCCCTTCTCTCTATCCTGCACTGATAGAGAGAAGGGGCTGCCGATTAGTGCAGTGCTATTTTGCTGCCAAAAACGTGCTCGTAAATACGGGTGGAATACGTGTGACACCGGACCCATATTTACGAGCACGGGTTCGTAAATACTGGTGCAAAACGGGTGGAATACGTGTGACACCGGACCCGTATTTACGCCAGTATTTACGGGTGTGAAAAAATACGGTCGTGTGCATGAGGCCTTAGGAGGATTTATTTTTCAATGGCAGCATTTTGGGTAAAGTCAATCAATAAATTATATAAAACTTTTTATGGGAGGGGAATGTTGACATCTTTTTTTTTTTTTTTTGAACCATTGTTTGGGTTTTTAAGGGTAACATTCAAACTTCTGACATGTCAGAAGGCTTGATTGGTGGGGGTCCGAGCACGGAGACCAACCACCAAAATTGCTAAAACGAAGCGGCAGGAGCGCTTGTGTGAGCTGCCTTGTTTGCTACATCGATTTCGGGATAAAGTCAGCGTACAGGCTCAATAGAAATCTTATGAGCCAGTACACCGCTACATCGGCTCTCTGGAAAAAGCCAGACACAAAGCGGTTCAGTGCTCACACGAGCGCTTCTGCAGCTTAGTTTTTTGCGATTGGTGGGGGGTCTCAGTGCTCAGACCCCCACCAATCAAGACTTCTGAGATGTCAGAAGGTTGTTGAACCTTTAGTTACCTGTTATTTACGCCACACTGTAAATGGCGTGAGTTTAATGTTCTAACTTTATCCTATGGGTCGGTAATACAAAATATGTTCAGTTTGTTTATGTTTCACTGTTTTCATGCGTCGTTGATTTCCTAAAGCCATAACATCTCAGTCTATTTACCCATATGCGGGTTTGTTTTATGTGGGATAAGGTAAAAAAAAAAACACACCATTTTTGGGGTACATGGCATTTCTTGATTACCTTTTTATTGGGAGGGGGAGAAAAAAAGCAATCCGTTTTTTTGTACGGCATATCCCCTGCGGCTTACATAACACGCCAACTAAATTATTCAGGTTGCTACGATCGCAGTGACACCATACGTAAAATATTATTTTTTTAATACTTTTAGAAAACTATTTTTTCCATAAAAATGGCTTAAGGCCCCATGCACACGACCGTAAAAACTCCCGTAATTACGGGCCCATAGACTTCTATTGGCCACGGGTACCTCCCCGTATGCTTACGGGAAGGTGCCCGTGCCGTTGAAAAAGATAGAACATGTCCTATTTCAGGCCGTAATTACGGCACGGGCAGGCCCATAGAAGTCTATGGGGCTCCCGTAATTACAGGTGACTACGTGTGTGCATCCGTAATTACGGGAGCGTTGCTAGGCGACGTCCGTAAATAGTCACTGAAAAAAATAAATAAAATGTTCATACTTACCCAGAACTCCCTGCTTCCTCCTCCAGTCCGGCCTCCTGGGATGACGTTACAGCCCATGTGACCGCTGCAGCCAATCACATGGACTGCTGCGTCATCCAGGGAGGTCGGGCTGGATGTCAGGAGAGGGACGCGTCACCAAGGACAACGGCCGGGTAAGTATGAATTTTTTTACTTTTATTACGGAGAGGGCTCTCCCTTCTCTCTATCCTGCACTGATAGAGAGAAGTGCTGCCGATTACTGCAGTAATTTTGCAGCCAAAAACGTGCCCGTAAATACAGGTGCAATACAAGTCAAATACGTGTGACCAACTACCCGTATTTACGGGTGGACAAAAATACGGTCGTGTGCATGAGGCCTTAATTTCCTTTTAGGTGAACACTTTTTCATTTATTTTTTTAACAGACGGGATCAGGCTTATCTCCAATCCCGGCCATTGCAACGAAAGCCTAACTCAGTCACAGCCTGGCTCCCGCAGCGTTCAGAATGACATCCATGTACGGAAACTAACCGCACCAGATTACGTATAAGTAAGTCATTCTACTGTAAGGGGTTAAAAGTGTGTGGACCCAAATCATAGTATATGCAAGCATACACATAGGGTATGTGCACACTGAATTCACAACAATTTCATGGTTGAAAATCCACAGCGTATTACAGTCGCTGCAAAACTATCCACGCTCTGCAGAATTTCATTGGAGGTAAAAGCTGCAACAAAAAGCAACAGTTGCTAATGGAAAAGCTGAGATTTTGCGGCAAAAATAGCAAACACGCACACAGTATACTCACTTGTCTATGTTAGCCATTCTGTTCAGATTTTAACACCTAAGAGAAACAGATTGTAGTGATTTGGTTATAAAGCAGCTTACAAACAAAATATTGCATAGTGAACAAGCCAGTTCGGGCTATGTTCACAGGATTTTTATTTTTTTTTCCAGCAGATTTTTCCGCCTCCAATTCATTTTAAAGGGAGGCAAACACTTTTTTCCTTGCTAGCGGACAAAAGTGTCCTGCCTGATCTTCGGGCAGAGTCCACACAAACGTCCCACTGAAGTGAATGGGAGTAAGAATCTTCCGTCAGACAGCAGGAGTAACTCTGTGGCGGGACCCGCCAAGCAAAATCTGCCGTGTGAACATAGCCTTACAATAGCAGACAGATACATTGTAATAAAACTTCATATGAATTCATGCATACATTAGATGAATCATATGTTTACACATACCTTAGCCTCATTAAAACTCACGTTCACAATTCCTGACATTTAATCTTAGTACTCATTCCCTCTTAGGTCAGTTATGATCACTACTATATTTCAAGAATGTGAAAAGGTCAGATTACTAGTATAATGATTTATTTCTCTCATCAGAATCCCAGTGGCTAAGAAGTTCACACATTGTTAGTATTTGTTAGCACTGCCTTTAAATTGTCTAACTTGGGTGAAATGTTTTGGGTAACCTTTCACAAGCTTCAGAACTGGTGTAACAGAGTCAGGACTGTAGGCCTCCTTGCTCGCACACTTCGTTTGGCCCATTTTTCTATGGGCCTGAATTCAGGGCTTTGTGATGGCCACTCAGTTACCTTCACTTTGTTGTCCTAAAGTTATTTTGTCACAACTTTATAAGCACGATTGGGGTCGTCCATTTGAAAAACACACAGCTTTACCTTCCGGACTGATTTCTCTTTAAGGCCTCATGCACACGACCGTAGTGTTTTTCTGGTCCGCAAATTCCAGGACAGTGTTACGGATTAACTGCGGAGGACATTTCACGGATGTAATCCGCAAAATGCGGATAAAAAAAAAAAAGCTTAGGTAAAACAGGACGACAGAACTCATTCCCTGTCGTCGCCTAGCAACACTTCCGCAAATCCGCAAACTGCGGTTGACACGGAGGTGTACCCGCATTTTCCACGGGCCCATTGACTTCTATGGGCATGTCCGCATCGAGTTTGCGGGCCGTAATGAGACATGTCCTGAGTTTGTGCGGCACGGATTTGCGGACATGCGGGGACCCGTGAAAACATGGATAGTGTGTATGAGCCCATAGAAATGAATGGGTCCGCAATTCTCCCGTGGATTTTCGGGGGAATTGCGGATGCAAAAACATGTTCATGTGCATGGGGCCTAACATAAAGGCATCTAGTTTGTGAAGTGCACCAGTCCCTCCTGCAAAGAACACCCACAACATGATGCTGCCTTCCCAGGTCCCAGTTGTGATGGGGTTCAGACTAGAGGACATTTTACAGCAGAGTTTATTTAGAAAACGATAGTTTGACAGTTATGACCTATTAGCTTTATGCTAATGACTTTAATTGACAGAGATCCATCAATTTTGACAGTTGTGACCTATATTAGCTTTATGCTAATTACTTTCTTAATGGACAACTGGGCGTGTTTTACTTTTTGACCAAGTGGGCGTTGTGGAGAGAAGTGTATGACGCTGACCAATCAGTGACCAATCAGCATCATACACTTCTCTCCATTCATTTACACAGCAGATAGTGATCTAGCTAGACCACTATGTGCAGTCACTTACTCAAATTTTAATGTTACTGAAGTAGGGGTCACAATACCAGAATTTGGACTTCGATACAGATACTTAGTTTAGTATTGCGATTTCGATACTTTGCCAACAGTAATAAAAAAAAAGTTCTTCCGTTTTCTGATGTGAGGAGCAAGTAATTAATCCCATCATGTTTCTCAGTCATAATGGGTTAATGTGTGAGGTACATGGGGTTAATTACTATTAATGTGAAGAACATGGAGGTTAAATTCATCGCACCTCGTGGCTCACATTAATAAGTGATTGAAAGCAGTGTTTATTTCATTTTTTCACAGCGTACACATCATAAATGACAAAAAAAAATTGTTGTGCAGGTTATTAGGGCCGCACCAATACCCAATATGTGTGGATGTTTTATGTATTGAGACTTATTTTAATGTTTATTGTAAAAAAGGTGTGTGTATTTTTTTTTATTTAACATTACTTTATTTTTAAACTTTAATGTACTGACATATATCAGATATGTGCCAGTACATTAGACTGTGTGCTGATAGTACACTGGCAGTTAGGACATACCTCAGTATGCCCTAACAAGAAATATGGTAAGACAGTCCTGGGGTCCGTCAATAGACCCTGAGCCGTCTGCCCATATAAATTGGATGTCCCTCGATAGAGTCACAGGAATTCCCTGTGACGCGATCTATGGGCATCCCCCCTTCTCATTTTCGCCTGAATGCTGAAGTCCGCTGTGATCGCAGCATTCAGGGGAATAGCGGCAGAGATGAGGTATCTCTGATCTCCGCCAGCAGGGCTGCGGCTGTGTAATACAGCCATTGCCCCGCTCCTGACAGGAAGAGCGTGCGCGGTCAGCATGAGGAGATTCGGCCGGCGCTGCACTAATGAGCGGCGGTTCAGGCACTGAAGACAGAACGGGGGTGTTTTGCAGTGCACCCATGTTCTGTCTTCAGTGCCGCCGCTCATTAGTGCAGCGCTGGCCGCGGCACATCATCCTGACCCAGCGCACTTGTTATCAGGACTCAGGAGTGGGGCAATGGCTGAATTACACAGCTGCAGCCCCGCTCTCATACATTTATGTATTACTATACTTAGCTGTGCAGCCAAGTATCGAAATACAGGAAATAGCGGTATCAAACCGTTTGGGGATGCACAGTATCAAAGTTTCGATGCATCCCTATACTGAAGTGTCTTGACAGTAAATAGACATCACTACCAGCCGGGATGTGATGTCTATTCTGAATCCTGACACTTCGGTAACGTTTGTGTGGTACTTACAGCACACAAACGTTACCGAAGTGTCGGGATTGTGAATAGACATCCCGTCCTGGCTGGTAGTGATGTCTATTCACAACCCCGACACTTCAGTAACGTTAATATGTGAGTAAGTGACTGCACATAGTTATCTAGCTAGATCACTATGTGCTGTGTAAATGAATGGAGAGAAGTGTATGACACCCATTAGTCAGCATCACACACTTCTCTCAACAACACCCACTTGGTCAAAAAACAACACACCCAGTTGTCCATTAAGAAAGTAATTAGCATAAAGCTAATATAGGTCATAACTGTCAAAATTTATGGTTTAAATAAAAAAAACTGCTGTAATCTGCATTAAAGTGGCGATCATATTATGTAGAAGATAGGGCACATGTGGTGACAGAGCCTCTTTAAGCACAAGATACAGCTTCTATTTCTATGTATCCAGGATACAAGCGATGCATCTCAGAGTACATATTTATTGCTTAAAACAGTTACTTTTTTTATTTTATAAAACATGTTCAAAAGGCTTACATAGCCTTTAACTGTACCATTTGCCATTTTAGCTATAGTAAGATAGCTCACGCTTGCCAACTTCCTGTTTAGCGTCAATCTAAGGTCTTATTCGCACAAACTTATTGCGTTTTAACAACGGACAACACACTGACTCATGCAGCTCAATGGGCCTATTTACACATCAGTTCCACTTTTTATTCACGGTGCGTGTCCATTTTGAAAAACAGTGTACCCTATTCTGGTCCATTTTTTGCAACCCAGACTTGCCTATTCGTTTTTGGGTGCGTGATAAAGGGACTTTTCACAAGAGACGCGATATGTGCTCTGTCACATTTGGGGGGGGGGGTCTTCTACTACAATTGTAAGAAGATGAGCAGTTTTGGGTTTTAATTAACGGTTAGCTATACGCATCAACATTAAAAGAAAAGAATGCTAGAAATAGATCACTGTGTACTGAATCTATATAGGAGTTTCGCTTTACTAAAATAGAATATCAAAAAAGTTAATTCTAATTCATTAAGGACTAGTACATGCAATGTAACAAACTACTGATCAAAATTAGTTTTTTTTTGTTTTTTTTTTAATTTTACCTTCATTGTGTGTGATCTGCAGCTCCATGTATACCTCTGAACAAAGCTGAAGCCTCCCTCTTGCGGCTAAAGTTTCCACCTCATTTGAATCACCAATAAGGAGCTAAGTAACATGTAGCCAATCAGCAGCTTCCACACAACCTGTGTATGAGGCTGGGAAATCCTTTCAGGCTCTAACTCCAAAACCACTATATAAATAAGGGAAGCAGCGCTGAATGACAGTGGGAGGAATTGAACATTTTCTGCTGAAAGAAGGCATTTACAGGGCACAACCACTGACGTATTTCCATCTTGTGGGGGTCACTAGAAGCCTGGAGCATATGGTAGTCTGCAGTTTAACCCCTTAATGACTAAGAAGTATTTATTGTTTTTTCACTGTCACATTCTAAGAGTGATACCTTTGTTTTACTTTTCAGTCGACATAGCCCTATAAGGGCTTGGTTTTTTGCAGGACGAGTTGTATTTTTCAATTGCACCATCTTTGGGTGCATAATATATTGATTAAGGCCTCATGCACACGACCGTATTTTTTCCCACCCGTAAATACTGGCGTAAATACGGGTCCGGTGTCACACGTATTCCACCCGTTTTGCACCAGTATTTACGAACCCATGCCCGTAAATATGGGTCCGGTGTCACCCGTATTCCACCCGTATTTACGGGCACGTTTTTGGCGGCAAAATAGCACTGCACTAATCGGCAGCCCCTTCTCTATCAGTGCAGGATAGAGAGAAGGGACAGCCTTTTCTGTAATAAAAGTTAAAGAAATTCATACTTACCCGGCTGTTGTCTTGGTGACGCGTCCGACATCCCTGGATGACGCGGCAGCCCATGTGACCGCTGCAGCCTGTGATTGAGCTGTGATTGGCTGCAGCGGTCACATGGCCTGAAACGTCATCCAGGACGTCAGGCCGGATGTCGAGAGGGACGCGTCACCAAGGCAACGGGCGGGAGACCGGACTGGAGGAAGCAGGAAGTTCTCGGTAAGTATGAAAGTCTTTTATTTTTTACAGGTTTATACTGATCGGTAGTCACTGTCCAGGGTGCTGAAAGAGTTACTGCCGATCAGTTAACTCTTTCAGCTCCCTGGACAGTGACTATTTACTGACGTCGCTTAGCAACGCTGCCGTAATGATGGGTGCACACATGTAGCCACCCGTCATTACGAGAGCTCCATAGACTTCTATGGACTGTCCGTGCCGTTATTACGGCCTGAAATAGGACATGTTCTATCTTTTTCAACGGCACGGGCACCTTCCCGTGAGAAAACGGGAAGGCACCCGTCGCCAATAGAAGTCTATGAGCCCGTTATTACGGGTCGTAATTACGACCCGTAATAACGGGAGTTTTTACGGTCGTGTGCATGAGGCCTTACTCTTATTAACTTTATTTTAGGAGGGAATTGAAAATAAAGAGCTATCCCAGCATTGTTGTTCGCGTTTAACATTTACGCTGTTCACTGTGGCATAAACATGTTACCTTTATTCTATGGGACGGCGCAATTACAGGGATACCAAATATGTAAAGGTTTTATACGTTTTCCTATGTTTGCACAATAAAAATCTTTTTTAAAAAAAACAAAAAGTTTTTTGCATCGCTGCATTCAAAGAGCCATAACTTACTTTTGTGTCACTGTAGCCTTGTGGGCTGTTTTTTTTGCGGGACAAGGTGTAGTTTTCATTGGTAATATTTTGGTGTGCATGGTACATTGACACACACCCCCCCCCCCCCCCCACCAAAAATAAAATTTGTTTTTTTGGACACCGTTCACCCAGTGGTTTAACCCCTTGACCATTCTGTTTTAAACCTTAATGACAAGCTATTAAGTTTTTCCATCGTCTCATTCCGAAAACTATAACTTTTTTTTTTTGTGTCGCCATAGCTGTATCAAGGTCTTGTTTTTGCAGGACAAGTTGTATTTTTTAATAGCACCATTTTGGGGTACATAGAATTTATTGATTACATTTTATTAACTTTTTTTGGGGGAGTAATGGAAAAACAAATTTCGCACATTTGCGTCTTAGATTTACACCGTTTACTGTGTGGTATAAATGACATGACCCACTGAAGGTTATTACGATTGTGGGGATACCAAATTTATATAGATTTTGTAGGTTTTGCTACTTTTATACAGTAAAAACGTTAGAAAATTTGTTTGTGTCGCCATGTTTTAAGAGCCATAATGGTTTTATTTTTACACCGATTAAGCTGTATGAGGGCTTGATTTTTGCAGAATGACTTCTACTTTTTATTGGTACCATTTTGAAGTACATGCAACTTTATCAAATGTTTTGGAAGGCCGGATGAACAGAACACAGCAAGTCTGGCATGGTTTGTTTATTTTATTTTTTACGGCGTTCACCATGCGGGTTAAACAATGTAATCGCTTTATAGGTGGGGGTCGCTACAAACGCCGCAATTTCATATTAAAGTATTTTATAAGAGAAAAAGTGGGTTTAACATTTTTTTATTTATTATTAACTTTATTAAACTTTTTGATAACTATTTTTAGTCCCACTAGGGGACATCACTATGCGATCTTCTGATCGCTTTGATAATACATGGCAACACTTCTGTATTGCAGCGTATTATTGCCTGTCAGTGTAAAACTGACAGGCACCTGCTAGGTCATGCCTAAGGCATGGCCTAGCAGGCATCCACTACAGGCAAACCTGGGGGCCTGTGTTAGTCCCCTGGCTGCCATCAGTACCCTACGATTGCAGGGTGCCGATGGGGTGAGAGGGAGCACCCTCCCTCAAAAACCACTTGGATGCGGCGCTCACTATTGAGCGCCGCATCTAAGGGGTTAAAAGGGTGAGTTGTTGAAAGATCCCACCCATAAGAGCAGGTGCCCGGCAGTCTTTAGACCACCTGACACCTGCTTTAGCTAGCACAGGACACCCGTACCAGGCTTATGTCATAGCGTCGTGAAAAGGTGGCGCTCTGGCATAAGTATCCTTAATGGCCGCCATGAAAAGGCGTATAGGTGGTAGTTAAGGGGTTAATTAATGTGTCAACTTCGTTTGAGTCATTAAGATCGCGGTGATACCATATATGTGAAAGCGTTAATTTATTTTTTTTACATTTACTAAATAAAACTACTTTACACAAAATCAAATCCACTATTTTTCTTAGTCCCACTAGGGGACTTCACTTTCCAATCAGATATAATGCTTTGGTTTGCCAGAGTATTGCCTGTCAATGTAAAACCGACAGGCCGGCTGTGTGACAATCGCGCTCCTGATCTCGTGGGTACAGTGGCTGTACCCACGAGACCTGAGTGACATATCCGCAACGATGTGGGAAATAGCATGCGCGCTAAACTGTTTCCATAACGGACATTCGCTTCTATGGGAGTTACGAAAATAGCAAAGCTCAGCGAGCCATGTTGTTTTCTACATACATGGTCAGAAATTGCAAGTGGCAGCTGGCACACAGAAGGGAAGAACGGGTTTAGGGGGCCCCGTTCTAGAGATACATCTGGGACCTGCCTGACAATTGTGGCATATACATTAAAAAGAAACCAAGATATGATTTAAAAGAAAGTGCCAAGTCAAAGCAACTGAAAACCAGAGGTGGATACTCTCACCTTTTCAACAGCTAAGTCCTAGGAACAAAAGTACTATCCATTACTAACACCTCAGCAGACAGACAAGTTACCCAGGTAGGTAAAGCAGCCCTGAGCAATCCCTGCAAGCAGCAGCCAGGACACAGGATGTATTCACACGCTTATGCTCCGGGGTAAATAACCGCAGCAGCCAATTTATTTTATTAGAGGACCGGTCACTAGTTTATGAAGGCCCTATCTACTAGTGTATTAGGCGCTATGATGTTGATGACTAGCGTATGTTTTCCCCAGAAATGTTTATTATTTGCAGAGTTAGGGCCTGTCCACATCAGCATCGTGTTTCTCTTCAGGTGTTCCATCTGAGCTTTACATAAGGGGAACCCCTCAACGGAAAGGCAAACAGAAACCATAGCTTCCGTTTGCATCACCATTGATCTAAATGGTGATGGAAACTTTGCTAACGGTTTCCTTTTGTTACTGTCCCGAAAGGGTTCCTTTTCTTGACAGAATAGCGCAGTCGACTGCGCTATTGATTCCGTCAAAAAAAACAGAACCCTTTACGGCACCCGATACTCCCGCCGCCATGGAACAGATAAATTCACCTTCTCATCTTCTGGTCCGTGGTGGTGGCAGAGCTGCACATGCACACGCTCCTCTCCAGCTCTTGCTGTGACACTGTCCGTAGCGGATTAGACACTGTTACAGCGATTTTACACGACAACTTGCCAATAACACGCCTCATTGACAATTCAGGGGGTTAAACATTGGGCGCCAAGTATAGTGTCACCGTTATCTAAATAAAGGAGGACTAAAAATTTGTGAGACCGTTTGTCCAGCCCTGCCTATTACATGGTACACTCCGCTGCACACGTATGGGCAGGTGAAGAGGTTCTCTTTAAACACTTTCTAATAAACCTACTGTTAAAGACCTGTCACTAGGTCATATAAGTTCAACTGATTTACTGACCCAAAGACGGCTCTCCGATGCCGGCGTTTTTTTTAAATTTTTACTGGACCGTCCATTCCAAAGATATGGCCCACTGTTGAGTTGGCTACCTCTGCCCACTTGCTGTAGCTAGCCAACAGGGAGTGAAATGCCTTGTGCTGATTGGTCATAATCAGAGACAGGGAAGCTAGCTCCATCTCGTTGGCTAACTATAGCAAGAGAGGGAGCCGACAACAGTGAGCCACATATGGAATGGGGGAGGGGTTCAAAGAAAAGAAAAAAAGTGCTTGAGTCAGGGATTCAGGTCAGTTAACCTGTTCAACATATGACCTAGTGACCGGTCTTTTTTTTTTTTTTATAAAGGGAGTCTGACAGCTTTGTCCCCCTCTCAACCACTCACACCACACTAGTTATCTATAGGGCAGTGGCATTCCTCCATTACACAGCTAAGTTCTTACACAAGTGTAAAAAAGTACTTTATTGTACCACACGCATTACGTAAACTAGACCGCAAGAATCCACGACCGGGCATCCTAAGTTCTAATACCTACCATCCCTCCCAAGTTGAAAGATCAATCTAGCCATCTTCAGCATCATAGGCCGTTCCATACAGAATCTGTCAACTGCCTCAATATGCCAAACCCTTGTATACAGCTCATGGTGGCACAATAAGAGTACTTTACACTTATGCGACAACGAAGCTGTGTAACAGGAACGTTACCACCGATTTCCATTATACCTAACTAGCAAGGTCAGCGTTTGGGGGGGGGGGGGGGCAGATGGACAAACGAGACCCCATTTAAAGTTATTTTTCTGCCCTCAATGGTTCAATGTGATACTACATCGCACATCTGTGACAGGTCGCAATGGGTGCAACATCACTGAAGTCCAGTTGTTGCACCAAAGCTTGAAGGTAACCAGTGGCTGACCAAAGCAGACATTAAAAAGCTCTATTTGATTGAAGCTTCCACTTAAAAGTAGTCCATCACCAGGACTGATGCTATTTAGACAAGAAACTCCATTTCCTTTTGATCATCCCTTTATAGGGAAAAGTTAACCTTTACACATGTCATTTATGGTTGGAAGTGAGGTCCATGCCCTGTGGCCCCCAGCACTTGCTACAATGAAGGGCTGCAGTGCTTCTCCATGCCTTTTTTTTTTCTCAAGTCAGTCATTGGAAACTCCCATGCAATGGGAGATTTTTATGGGACAGAACTAATCGTTTTTGATACTATAGATAAATCATTAATCTGACCCGAACTAATCTGATCAGGAGAAGGCCAAAGATAATCAAGAACGCCACGGTACAGCAGTGAAATAGGATCAGGCGCTTCAATAACATGGCAGGATGTGTTAGACAATGACAAAGTCAACTGTGGTTTAAATAGCAATTGACAAAAGTTCCGGCCTACAGGACAAGACTGGAAGCAGGATGACACCGCTATGATCACTCTGGTCAGGGTAACTTGCCACATACAGCTCAGTAGTCATAGCGTGAGCCCATCCAGGATGAGGAGGCCGCCGACACCACGTGGTGGACCAGCCACAGGGTCACTGCTGGTTCCGGCAGGAAGAGAACAGCACGTTGCAGCAGAGCGTGGATGTGCAGAACCGCATCCGCTACTCGGTGCGATCAATACAGTAACACGTGTAGCTCTCTGCGGGTTTTCCGACAATGCCGCTACGTGTGTGCGACATCATCCGAGACAGGCCGCTCAGGGACTCTATGCACCTGCCTTTACATGCCAACATCATAGAGGGCACCGGTGACGCCCTTAGTGTTACAGGGCTTAATGGCCTTCGGTGTCAAGACCTAGTACCGGGCGCTCCCCGAGAAAGATGCTTTGTATAGATTTGCCTAGTAGGACCTGCAGCCCGCGGCCTGTCTGTCCTACCAGGACATCGCCCAGGCATCCAGGAGCAGCAACACAACGTGCGCAGCAGACATACAGGCTGACACTGGAGGGAGTACCTACGCCCTAAGTCACCGCTGCCTGCGGCTACACACGCGGCAACTCACGTCACACCGAGCCCTAAAAACCCACATACCATGAGCCCCCGCTCAGGAAATAAGCGACAAGAGCTCTTACCGGGGTGACAGAGCGAAAAGTCCGCTGCCGCCGCGCAGTTTGACTGGAGGAAGAGAGAGCGCCCCTCTAGGATGGCGGCAAAATAATAAGAGGAGCAGATAGCCCGCCGCCCGCGCTCATATACAACGGGAGGCGTCAGCACGTACTCCCCCCCCCCCCCCATTGTCTCCATGGTAACGTGCGCCGGCCGCCTCGGTTCGCGCTCCTTTCGGGAGGGCGTGTCCAGGCGCGTACTAGTGCCGGAGCTGTCAATGATGGCTGAAGCGGTAACCCCTTGTGTGCCGAGAGTCAACTTGTCTACACAGGTCTAGATAGACAAGCGTTCATACTCTGCGCCTCTAGCCTCTTCATGTAACAATATGGCCGCTCATAGTAAACCTGCACTGTGGTGAGAACATTCCTCTGGGTCACCACTACTGTAAGGTACAGTGTCTGCTGATTCTTCAGGCTGGCTCCACACATCTGACTTCCCTTTTGTCCTCATTCACACACTGACATATTTCTCATGGATGATAATTGTTTACACAGGACAATGCAAGTTATATAAATTTCACCTCAGTCCTGATGCCAACATTTCATGTTACATAACTATCAGACAAAATGAACAACCCCAATGTTTTTTTTGTCACAATTCCCAGCGTTCTACTCATAATCTGAAAATTTGATCTCCTGTGTTGATTTTTTTAAACTAAATAGTAGTAATCTGAGGTTAGGCTTCATACAGAGGCCTAAGGCTATGTTCACACGGGGTATTTTGCCGAGTTTTTTGATGCGGAAACCGCGTCGCAAAACTCGGCAAAAACGGCCCGAAAATGCCTCCCATTGATTTCAATGGGAGGCGTCGGCGTCTTTTTCCCGCGAGCAGTAAAACTGCCTCGCGGGAAAAAGAAGCGACATGCCCTATCTTCGGGCGCTTCCGCCTCTGACCTCCCATTGACTTCAATGGGAGGCAGAGAAAGCGTATTTCACGCTGTTTTATGCCCGCGGCGCTCAATGGCCGCGGGCGAAAAACGGCACGAAAATCGGCGTGCAGGGAGAGGAAAATCTGCCTCAAAGTTCCAAACGGAATTTTGAGGCAGATATTCCTCCTGCAAAATACCCCGTGTGAACATAGCCTTACAGATCCATAATACATCACCTATAGAAATCCATGGGCACATACTGTACCTCCAATTTCATATGGCATAGAGTTATTTTCTGTCAGATAATATACTGAATCTGTGAGAGAAAAGTGCCATGTCCCATGACATGCTGTAAAATGGAATATAGCATTGCTACTAGTGGAAAATAGGGTGCACACAGCAGATAATGGAGTACCTCCAGCCAGGGCCGGCCTTAGGAAAGATGGCGCCCCGTGCAAAATTATCTTTCGGCACCCAACCCCATAATAAAAAAAATGCCCCATAAAAAAAGTATAATGCCCCATATAGTGCCCACACAGTATAATGCCCCTTTAGCGCCCCCCCATACAGTATAATAATATTTAATAATATATTATAACTCCTTCAAGGACACAGTATTTTGTCCTCTGTGCACACACAGTATTATGCCCCCTAAGTGCCACACATAGTATATTGCCTCCTGTAGTGCCCCTACACAGTATAATGTCCCCTTCCCCTGGCTGCCACACACAGCCCCCTCCCCTTGTTGATAGTGCCCTCCTGTAGATTGTGCCATAGTCTCCCTGTAGACAGTGCTATAATTCCCCACCTCCCCCTTGTAGTTCGTGCCATACAGCCCCCCATCTCCCCCTTGTAGACAGTAGCCCCAAACAAAACGAAAATTGTACTCACCAAGGCCCCGTTCCCACGACGAACTGAGATGCTCCACGCCGTTGTGATGATCCTGTAGCCCAGTACAGAGTTTCCCAACCTTTTCGGACTCGAAGCACCACTAGAAAAATAAAATTTCCTCAGGGCACCCCTACCAAATATTTTCTTTAAGCCATTGAAGCTAAAGCGAAAGACGCAGGCAAAAAAGCACTCCAAACGGGCGCCGCAGGTATTTTCTGCCTCCTATTAATTTCAATTGGAGCTCAGAGGTGGAAATCACTTGAAGACTATCAGCCCCCCACTCATAGTAAAATTACCATCAGCCCCCCACTCACAGTAAAATGGCCATCAGCCCCCCACTCACAGTAAAATTGCCACACAGCCCCCTTGTAGGTAGTGCCACACAGCCCCCTGTAGGTATTGCCACACAGCCCCCTTGTAGGTAGTGCCACACAGCCCGCTGTAGGTATTGCCACACAGCCCCTGGTAGGTAGTGCCACACAGCCCCCTGGTCGGTAGTGCCACACAGACCCCTGGTAGGTAGTCCCACACAGCCCCTTGTAGATAGCACCCCCCCCCCTTCCTGTAGATCGTGGCACTGTAGCTCTCTGAAGGAGCGGAATACCCCTTTGGCCGGGGATTCCACTCCTGGAGCGATCCGTTTGATGTCTCTGTACATATATGGACAGTGACATCAGGGGTAACTCCTGGAGTGGAATCTCCGGCACTGTTGTGGTTGGGGATTCTGCTTCAGGAGTTGCCCCTGATGTCACTGTCCATATATGGACAGAGACATCAAGCGCTCCGTCCAGGAGTGGAATCCCCGACCACACTGGGATTCCGCTCCTTCAGGGAGCTACAGTGGCGCTAGTAGATAGCAGAGCAGGGAGATACCCCCGACGGGCGCCCCCATGCCCGGTGTCGCCACTAGCAGCCGCTATGGCTGCTACAGCGGTAGCGACGCCACTGAGTGCAGAAGCGCCCTGGTGGAAAGGCGGCTGCTGAGTCGCCGGGCCCAGGCGCTTCTGAAACAAGCAGGGAAGGGAGCCAGCGCCTCAACCCCTTCCACCTGCTGGAGTGATTCACCCTGTGCCCTAATACAGGGCCCTGCCTCCGGCTCCCTAATACAGAACCGTAGGGACTTCATGTGCCGCCATACAGGCTCCTTGCCCATGGCACTACACAAAGCAACAGCCCTCTACACTTTGGACACTAGACATGTGGCATTTATAGTATCTTTAGGAACAACACAAATTGCAGTTGACTTTATACAGATGTAGCAAAACTTAACTTGACTCTTAACACGTTAAATACTAGTTAATCACATTCCCAGATAAGTGAGTGTAAATCTCAAGTGACATTTATCTTGACTTCTGTTGGAGTGCTATGTAAAAAAAAGTCAAAAGTTTCCCTGTACAACTTGAGTTGTGCCACTTGCTTGAAGCGGGCATGGCAAATCAGTCTATCTATTCAATCCATCCAGCCCTTGCTTAACCCTTTCCGGCCCACCCCACTGCGTAAAATAATGCGCTGATGCACGCAGTGCCATTGGCAGGATTACACTGACAACCCTATTCTGTACTGTGACTGGGAACTGAAATAATCAATTCCCTGTCAGCATAACCCCTAAACACAGCGCTCATATTGAGTACTGTGTCCTCGTATAGTGGTTGCTAGGGAACCCTGTCACTTACAGAGGCTCTGTCACCAGATTTTGCAACCCCTATCTGCTATTGCAGCAGATAGGCGCTGCAATGTAGATTACAGTAACGTTTTTATTTTTAAAAAAAAAGCATTTTTGGCCAAGTTATGACCATTTTTGTAGTTATGCAAAAGAGGCTTGCAAAAGTCCAAGTGGGCGTGTTTAAAAGTAAAAGTACAACTGGGCGTGTATTATGTGCGTACATCGGGGCGTTTTTAATACTTTTACTAGCTGGGCGTTCTGATGAGAAGTATCATCCACTTCTCTTCAGAACGCCCAGCTTCTGCCAGATCACGCTGTGACGTCACTCACAGGTCCTGCATCGTGTCAGACGAGCGAGGACACATCGGCACCAGAGGCTTCAGTTGATTCTGCAGCAGCATCGGCGTTAGCAGGTAAGTCGATGTAGATACTTACCTGCAAACGCTGATGCTGCTGCAGAATCAACTGTAGCCTCTGGTGCCGATGTGTCCTCGCTCGTCTGACACCATGCAGGACCTGTGAGTGACGTCACAGCGTGATCTGGCAGAAGCTGGGCGTTCTGAAGAGAAGTGGATGATACTTCTCATCAGAACGCCCAGCTAGTAAAAGTATTAAAAACGCCCCGATGTACGCACATAATACACGCCCACTTGGACTTTTACTTTTAAACACACCCACTTGGACTTTTGCAAGCCTCATTTGCATAACTACAAAAATGGTCATAACTTGGCCAAAAATGCTCGTTTTTTAAAAATAAAAACGTTACTGTAATCTACATTGCAGCGCCTATCTGCTGCAATAGCAGATAGGGGTTGCAAAATCTGGTGACAGAGCCTCTTTAAAAAGGCTCTGTCACCACATTATAAGTGGCCTATATTGTACATGATGGGATCGGAACTGTAATGAAGATCACAGCAGTGTTTTTTTATTTAGAAATACGATCAATTTTGACCTATATTAGATTTATGCTAATGAGTTTCTCAATGGACAACTGGGCGTGTTTTACTATATGACCAAGTGGGCGTTGTACAGAGGAGTGTATGACGCTGACCAATCAGTGACCAATCAGCGTCATACACTTCTCTCCATTCATTTACACTGCAAATAGCGATATAGCTATATCGTTATGTGCAGTCACATAAACACACTATAACACTACTCATGTGTCATGACAATGAATATACATTAGCTCCAGCCAGGACGTGATGTCTATTCATTCTCCTGACCACTTCTGTAGCGTCTCTGTGAGACTACAGCACAGCGAGATCTCGCTGTGAATGACAGCTTACAGCGTAATCTCGCGAGACTACTATATATACATATATTTTTTTACAATTGACCATATTTAGAATTTTGTTACTTTGGGGGTTCAGGTTGGGCTATGTTCACATCTGCGCTAAGAACTCAATGCTGTAACCATTTCATCACATGATGGAAAACAACTGGACTTAAGACATGGGATTAGTCGGGTTTCCGTCATGGTGTCTGTCATTTTACTGAAAGACTAGCACAGAATGCTGCTCTATTTTTTACAGCATTTATGATGGAATTGACAACAGTAGCACCTAACGGAAGCTCCAACGCAGATGTGAACAAAGCCTTAGAAGGGGACGCATGACTTTTGTGTTCCTTGCTGTCCATATGTACAGATCACGGCTAACAGTGATCTAATGGTAAAATCACATTAGATCACTGTTACCAGTGATCTGTATACACAGACATGCATAGAATTTGCAGATTGTGACTTCTCTGCATGCCTCTGGCCCTACTCTGCACAGGGAATCCCTGTGATGTAATTAAAGCGGTTGTATCATCAGAGACAAAAATGCGGCCTTTGGGACAATGAGCTTATCACACACCCGGCCATCACTAGTGACCAAGGGAAATGTAATATTACATGGCAGCCATTCAGATAAATGTCTATCAATGTAATACAAGGACAGCTCGAGTCCGCCATAACGGGAGCCGCATGTATGGTTCCCCCTTTGATGATGTCCATATAAACATAAAGGGTATTTGGACAGGGGTTGTCTTTATTAGACAACACTTTTAAGGAAGGAAGCTACATATAAAACTAAAATAAGGCCTTTGTTCTCTGCGCTATAGAGACACCATATGGTACACATATTTGCCATCCCTTTGCATGGGACAATTAGAATTTTTGTGGTAAAAATGATCAACAAGACAGATCATGAAATATTGGGGAATATACACAGACCAGTCACTTTATTATGACCACCTACTACTTTCGACGTCGGCACCACCTAGCCCATGGAGGTAGTGATGTGCCGTGGGCTGGCTTGGGGGGTATCTAACGTGTGCGATAGGCTGTCTGAACACATATCACTCGTTGCCATGGGTAAAAGGGGCGATTTATCAGAGTTGCAACAAGGGATAATTATTGGCTTTCGGGCCAAGTGTGGCAGTATTTCTCAAACAGCGCAGTTTGTGATCTGTTCATGTGCTGCTGTGGTGAAAGTGTATAGTGAGTGGACAAATGGCACCATTGGGAATAACCGATGTGGAAACTGCGGAGCACCACGTGTTATTGATGTGACAGGTAAATATCGGCTACGAAGGTGCGCGAGGGCCGAATGACACGCTACAGTCGAGCAGCTCACCCTGAAAATCAACCAGGGGGCTACCAGACGTGTGTCTAAAACAACAGTTCAGCGAACCCTACTGCGAATTGGGTTCCGAAGCAGACAGATGGTTACTGCTCCTATGCTAACAAAGGTGCATCAGAAAAAAGGCTACAATTTGCACAGCAGTATCGAAATTAGACCACCGATGATTGGCAAAGGGTTGCCTTCTCCGATGAGTCACGGTTTCTGAACGGATGAACGTTGGCGTGTCAGGCGAGAAACATCAGAGAACAAACACACTGCAACCATTGCTGGAAGAAGATAAGCTGGTGGCGGCGGCGTTATGGTCTGGGGAATTTTTTCATGGCGTTCTCTGGGCCCACTCATACATATGAAAGGCACTCTGGACCGATTTGGGTATGAATCCATTGTTCCAGATCACGTCCAGCCATACATGCTGTTTATCTTCTTGTCTTCCCTGGGGCAGATAGAATCTTACAGCAAGACAATGCGACATGTCACACGGCTAGAAATGTCCGACAGTGGTTGGAAGAGCACGACCAAGACTTCCAAGTACTTCCCTGGCTCCCTTATTCACCAGACTTGAAACCAATTGAGCATCTGTGGACCACTTCGATTGTCTTGTTCGCTCTATGGATCCTCCCACAAGCACCCTCCAGAAAATGTGGGATCCACTGCAGCCAGCATTGCCCCAGATACCTGAGACGACCTACCAGCACCTTATTAATTCATTCCCAGCCCATCTACAGTGAAGGAAATAAGTATTTGATCCCTTGCTGATGTTGTAGGTTTGCCCACTGTCAAAGACATGAACAGTCTAGAATTTTTAGGCTAGGTTAATTTTACCAGTGAGAGATAGATTATATAAAAAAAAAAAACTGAAAATCACATTGTCAAAATTATATATATTTATTTGCATTGTGCACAGAGAAATAAGTATTTGATCCCTTTGGCAAACAAGACTTAATACTTTGTGGCAAAACCCTTGTTGGCAAGCACAGCAGTCAGACGTTTTTTGTAGTTGATGAGGTTTTCACACATGTTAGATGGAATTTTGGCCCATTCCTCTTTGCAGATCATCTGTAAATTATTAAGATTTCAAGACTGTCGATTGGCAACTCGGATCTTCAGCTCCCTCCGTAAGTTTTCGATGGGATTAAGGTCTGGAGACTGGCTAGGCCACTCCATGACCTTAATGTGCTTCTTTTTGAGCCACTCCTTTGTTGCCTTGGCTGTATGTTTCGGGTCATTGTCGTGCTGGAAGACCCAGCCACGAGCCATTTTTAATGTCCTGGTGGAGGGAAGGAGGTTGTCACTCAGGATTTGACGGTACATGGCTCCATCCATTCTCCCATTGATGCGGTGAAGTAGTCCTGTGCCCTTAGCAGAGAAACACCCCCAAAACATAATGTTTCCACCTCCATGCTTGACAGTGGGGACGGTGTTCTTTGGGTCATAGGCAGCATTTCTCTTCCTCCAAACACGGCGAGTTGAGTTAATGCCAAAGAGCTCAATTTTAGTCTCATCTGACCACAGCACCTTCTCCCAATCACTCTCAGAATCATCCAGATGTTCATTTGCAAACTTCTGACGGGCCTGTACATGTGCCTTCTTGAGCAGGGGGACCTTGCGGGCACTGCAGGATTTTAATCCATTACGGCGTAATGTGTTACCAATGGTTTTCTTGGTGACTGTGGTCCCAGCTGCCTTGAGATCATTAACAAGTTCCCCCTGTGTAGTTTTCGGCTGAGCTCTCACCTTCCTCAAGATCAAGGATACCCCACGAGGTGAGATTTTGCATGGAGCCCCAGATCGATGTCGATTGACAGTGATTTTGTATGTCTTCCATTTTCTTACTATTGCACCAACAGTTGTCTCCTTCTCACCCAGCGTCTTACTTATGGTTTTGTAGCCCATTCCAGCCTTGTTCAGGTCTGATCTTGTCCCTGACATCCTTAGAAAGCTCTTTGGTCTTGCCCATGTTGTAGAGGTTAGAGTCAGACTGATTAATTGAGTCTGTGGACAGGAGTCTTTTATACAGGTGACCATTTAAGACAGATGTCTTTAATGCAGGCACCAAGTTGATTTGGAGCGTGTAACTGGTCTGGAGGAGGCTGAACTCTTAATGGTTGGTAGGGGATCAAATACTTATTTCTCTGTGCACAATGCAAGTAAATATATATAATTTTGACTATGTGATTTTCTGTTTTGTTTTTTTTTTTATATATATAATCTATCTCTCACTGGTAAAATTAACCTAGCCTAAAAATTCTAGACTGTTCATGTCTTTGACAGTGGGCAAACTTACAAAATCAGCAAGGGATCAAATACTTATTTCCTTCACTGTAGCTGCTGTCCGTGCTGCATACGGCAGTTTCTCTGGATACGCTGGTGGTCATAATATTGTGACTCGACTGTATATATTTTTTCCTGTTGCTGACCATTGTTCCCTAAATAAAGCCTATAAAAGTGATCGATATTAGCACTAATTTTAAATAATAAGAAAGCCCTATGTGTCCCACAAAAAGTTTGAAAAGTGAAAAGAATAAATCACCTTTAGAATGCCGCATTCCAATAGTTAAATTTTTGCTCTGGGTATCGAGGCCCAAAACTCACCAGGTTATGAAAGGGTTAATGCCCTAAATCAAATACATGGTACATTTATAAGCAATTTATGACAAACAGTAAATAAGAACAAATCAACCAGCTGAATAAAAAAATTTCATTGTGAAATGGATGGCAGCGCCAGGAGCATGACTATAGGAGATTCAGAGGTTACAGTCGCACCTGGTGCCTCATGGGTCCAATTGCTGCCCCATAAAAGAACACCAGCACCGTCACTGATCTGTCATAGTTTGGGCCCCATTACAGGTGTTTGAGGAACTGGAGCTTCAAATTACGCCTCTGGCTAGCGCTATCGCTTAAAGGGGTGTTCTTAGAATCAACCTTTCTTACCTGTCCACAAGATAGGTGATAAGTGTCTGATCGCATAGGGCCCGCTGCTCACCAATGTTGATTCTGGGAATACCACTTTACGTCCAGTTCTCTCACTGTAGTAACAAGTGTTCTGTTATCCAACAGCCAAGTGCAAGTGATATGGTTCCTAGTCTGAAGTCAATGGGCTGTGATATGGTTATGACACTGGTGCCAAGTGTTGGTTATAACGTGACATCTTTTGTGTCAGTAACTATAAAGATATAGAGACGCTTATCTATCCCATGTGACAAGCATCAGTGAAAATGTGCAGTGCCTGATGACAGTCATTTCATTATATTGAGAAGGCACTTATTGGTATTTATTGCCCACACCTACCTGGATAATATGATAAAGATTTGGAGAAGGAAAAGGTTTACCTGGTCTTCTTATGGAGCAGATGAGTGTTTCTTGTTGCTGAATTCAGGTTTTTCGGAAGTTACTGTGGCACTCTATATCCTGAAGCTGACTTCCTCTTTGCTACAAGTCTGATTCTCTGCAGTCACCATGTGCCGTTAGTACATAATATAATTTGTATTGGTAAAGCGTTTGTGACTTACAGGTAAAGAGTGTGAGAGCCACATGTCTGCAAGCCACTGCTTTGGCAGCAATCACTTATACCCTAGGTTCTCTACCTGTGGTACATGTACCCCCAAGGGGTACACTCCATGTCTCTAGGGGATAACCGCATGTCCCTCAAGCTGTGCTTTTAATGTATAGAACAGTGTATGATCATAGTAATGTGGGTACTATGATATTATTTTTTTTAGGTAAGGGGTACTTGTAACTGATTTATATCATGACTAGTAGAGTGGTAGCAGAACCTACATTCCTAAATCACCTGTGGCACATTAATCCGGGGCTATGGTAAAGTTGGACACAACAACAATAATAATACAATGTAAGGCTGGGTTCACACGAGCATGTTACGTCCGTAATGGACGGAACGTATTTCGGCCGCAAGTCCCGGATCGAACACACTGCACACACACATACTGTACGATTCTAGGAGTCCCTGCCTCTCCATGGAACTACTGTCCCGTGTTGAAAACATGATTACTAACTATGATGCTAGGAGCCCGGCTCCCTGCAGTGTGTTTGGTCCGTGACTTGCGGACGAAATACGTTCCGTCCATTATGGACGTAACATGCTCGTGTGAACCCAGCCTAAGACACCAAAATCATTGCTAGCAATACAATGTAAGAGCGCAGTATATATATGTAACACCTGCAGAGAAAGCATTGTGTATAGAGGATGCTGCAGTTAATGCCAAGCAGTGACTCACATCAACAGACATGAGCACTTCTTCTGAAGTGCAGTGGACTACATGTCCCAGCACCACTTGCTTCTCTATACCCCTGCAGCCTAGGAGAGGAGCAGCAAAGGGGAGCACTGATTGGCTGAGGAGGGGATTGTGGGACAAGGCTTAGCAGGGAGGAGAGACAGTGGCCATCTTTGGGAGAGACACATGGTCAGGAGATAGGGAGACTTTGAGTGCATTGCAGAGAGAAGAGAGTCCTGCACTGGGACACACAGCACAGAGACCCAGAGACAGTCCTGACAGCCCAGCAGCTCACTGAGAGGAAGAAATGCTGCAGCAGCATCACCTCTGCAAAACAGCCTGATTCCAGGGAGGTGCCCTGGTCTGCAGCACAGGAGGATTTTTCCTGCCACTCCATTATCGTCCACGCGTCTGAACGATGCGGCCCCGAGCTGGATCCTGGGGGAATATCATCTTTGCTGCAAGAAGTATTGAGTACACATTGCTGGAACTTATTGTGCTGATATTGAGGACTTAGTGAGAGAACTGTTCTTAAAAGGAATTTCAGTATTTAAGTGCACCAACGGTTCCTGAAAAGCGGGCCAACGTCCGCGGCAACAGGGCCCCAACGTTTGGACTGTGTTCATTGCATTACTGCAACCATTAAGTAACAGTATAAGTGTGGGTGCGTGATCATTATCCTGTGTGGGTCACTGATATACTGTATATGTTTGGTGAAGACAGTATCTTAACCCTTTGTTATCCCCATAACATTTCAGGGAATATTGATGTGTTGTGCCAGCCAGGCCTGGCATATAGCCCATGCCCACCACTAGGGGGTCAATAACACAGAACTGTAACTGTTATGTCATTTATGCTTTATTTCTTTATTTGCATCATTCTTATTCAGATCGCCCTTGTTTACCTTTCCCTAAATAAAACTGTTGAGTAGTTTCACTATAACCGCTTGTGAGTGTGTACTGAGCTCAGGTGGGGGTTTCCCGAGTCGACCCTTAGCAGAAGAGGAAGACCCTCCTGCTGTCCTATAGAGCTTCTAGCAAGATTCGGATGGAGGCACTGCGCCATAGTGAGGTGAGAACTACACTACACCCTGCCTACAGAGGTCGGCCCAAAGGGGTGTTACAGTGGAGGCACTGCTGAGATTACGAAAGAAATAGCCGCCATGGAAACGTTCACCGAGGGAGAGGTGTACACGTGGTGTGAGAAGATGAGCTCTGCTGCGGAACATAGTTTTGTAGTGTGGGGCGAACTCTTTAAGGCGTCTAATGATGACATATTGCAGATAGTGAACAGGCTTCATGGGATTGTCCACCCCAAAGTGATTGACCGCCGGGAAGAAGAATGTGGGCAATTGTCAGCAGCTTTAATAGCCACGGAAAGAGTTTTAGAGAGAGAATACTTCCCATCTGTTATAGCTGTGCCACCGGAACATGGTCGGCAATGGAAGATCATATGGCCTATGAGGCCTGCAGCACTCTTGCATCAGGATCCATTCTCTCAGAATAGGAGGCCCAGTAGATGTTTATCTACTACTCCACCTCAGGCCAAATTCAGAGGAGACTTCTGCTACTGCTGATGTGCTGATGGCAGCCATGGAGAAGTTAGTCAACCAATTTGCAAAGATGCAGCCTGAGGGGAGCTACCGCCGTCTGAGGACCTTCTCAGGTGTCACCCCTACCCCAGCTGGAGAAGAAGGGTATGACACATGGAGAGATGTTACTCTGCAGTACCTAGAAGAGTGGCAGTGTACTGATATGGCAAAGAAGCAGAGAATAGTGGAGAGTTTGAGGGGTCCGGCTATGGAAGTGGTACAGGCTGCATGACGAAGCAAGCCCCAAGCAACTTCCCAAGACTATATGGCTGCTCTTGAGGATGCTTTTGGGTCCCCAGAGGATGCCACAGACCTACTTTATAAACTCCGTACTACATACCAAGATCGTGGTAAGAAAATGTCTGACTATCTTTACAGACTAGACAAACTGGTTCACAGAATAGTATCCAAAGGCGGGCTTAGCCCTGGAGAAGTTGACCGGTGCCGCCTTGATCAAGTACTGCGTGGAGCTCTGACCCAGGACCCTATCGCTCAAAGATTGAGGTGCTGCGATAAAGAGAAAATTCCCCATTCCTTCCCTCAGTTACTTAAGGAAGTGTGACTAGAGGAAGTTACTTTGGCAGCCAGGGAGCAGACACCCAAGATGGTAGCTTCTGTTGCTCTAAAGCCTATGCCAAGTTGTCGTGAGGAGAAGCTTCTTAAAATCATAGAGAAGCAGGGGGAGCAAATTGCACAACTATTAAGTGCCCAGGCTAAGGAAGTGGAGTGGTTAAAACAGGTTGCTGAGGCTGTCAGTGAGAGATATCAGCAGTCCCCGAGAAGGGCAAGTGATGATCCACGGAGAGGTAGAGATATGAAAACAGAGGGGTGCTTTGTATGTGGGGAGTCCAGCCACACAGCTCGCCAGTGCCTGAAGAGGTGGCATTCCAAGACGTCTCTGTCTCCTCCCCATCAGAAGAATAGGCTGTCGGGAATCAGGAAAGTAGGCCAGTAGAGTCCCATACTGCCCCCCCCCCCCCGTAAAAATCAAAGGCATACCCTACTGCCCCATCTACTTTTGTTCGGTTGGAACATCTTCCTGAAGGTCTAGTAGGACCGGCCCCACATGTGCCAGCCTGTATCAATGATCAACCATGTACTGTGTTGTTGGATAGCGGATCTCAAGTCTTGCTAGAAGAAAGTTGCTGGAGTAGAGAAGGGGATACCCATCATAGCACTAGTCTGTCCAGAGTCTGAAGCAGACCAGAGATCCGTGCCTATTATAGTGGGGACAAATGCGAACATCTTCCGTACCCTAGCACAGTGGTGTCGAGAAATCGGGGGCAATAATTATTCACAGACCCTCACCATTCACCCAGCCTGTGTGGCTGCTTACGTGAGAAAGGAGGAGGAAAAAGAAAGGGAACTACGTCCTGAATGTTTCAATCCCTGTTTTGAAGATACTGACCTGCAGGAGGAAGGAAAGTGGTCACTAATAAAGGGCCTGATGGAGCGTGGTGCCGCCTTCTCATTAGGAGACTGGGATCTGGGCCTGGCACAAGGAGTGGAACACCGCATCCGACTGAATGATGAGAAGCCTTTCCGAGAGAGTTCCCGAAGGCTAGCTCCTGCCGATATTGAAGATGTCAGGCAGCATCTAAGAGGCCTGCTAGAAACTGGAGTCATCCTAGAGTCCAACAGCCCATACGCTTCTCCCATAGTTGATGCTCAGAAAAAAAATGGGGATATCCGAATGTGTGTGGATTACCGCACTTTAAACAGGCGCATGGTTCCTGACCAATACACTGTGCCCAGGATTGATGAAGCTTTGGATTGCCTACAAGGCAGCAAGTGGTTTTCTGTGCTTAATCTCCAGATTGGTTATTACTAGATACCCATGAATAAAGAGGATCAAGAGAAGACCGCTTTTATAATCCCCATTGGGTTCTTCCAGTTCCAGAGAGTGCCCCAAGGAGTTACTGGTGCTCCCACCACTTTCCAGAGGTGCATGGATAAGGTGATGGGAGACATGAATTTCCGGGAAGTACTGGTCTACCTAGATGACCTGATCGTGTTTGGGCAAACCATAGAAGAGCACAACCAGAGATTGTTCAAGGTACTGTATCGGCTGAAGAAGGCTGGGCTCAAGTTGTCCCTCGACAAGTGTTGGTTTTGCCAGAAGACTGTGAAATATGTGGGACACATTGTCAGCCGGGAAGGGATCTCTACAGACCCAGCCAAAGTGGAAGCTGTAGTCAAATGGCCCATGCCCACCAAATTGGGGGAGCTCCGGTCTTTTCTAGGATTCTGTGGGTACTACAGAAGATTTGTACCACAGTACTCGGAGATTACAAAGCCTCTGACTGCCCTCACCCAGGGGTATCCTGCTCCTAGAGCAGGGTCTCAAACACGGCCGGGTAAGTGGGCCGCATATAGAAACAATGGGAAGCTGACGGGCCGCATTACTTTCAAATTTGATACAATATAAAATTATTGTTAATCAATTAGTTATTTGAACTACTATAACACTATATTACTTTAATAATACCGCTAGATTTAAAATTTTAGATATTTCTCTACGTGCTTATTTCAACAATCCAGCTTTCCAGTTTAAGTGTCGCTAAATGCAGTCCGGCGGCTCAGTTAGCACACATGTCAAGATTGGGCAGCCCCTTTTTAGATAGAGCCACAGTGCCCTCGGTGGATGCTGCCGCAGTGCTCTCTGTGGATGCTGCCGCAGTGCCCTCTGTGGATGCTGCCGCTGTGCCCTCTTTGGATGCTGCCACTGTGCCCTCTGCGGATGCTGCCGCTTTGCCCTCTGCGGATGCTGCCACAGTGCCCTCTGTGGATGCTGCCACAGTGCCCTCTGTAGATGCTGCCACAGTGCCCTCTGTAGATGCTGCCACAGTGCCCTCTGTAGATGCTGCCATAAAGTCCTCTGTAGATGCTGCCACAGTGTCCTCTGTAGATGCTGCCACAGTGCCCTCTGTAGATAATGCAACACATCCCTAGATAAGGCCACAGTGCCTTCTGTAGATAAGGCCACAGTGCCCTCTGTAGATAATGCAACACACCCCTAGATAATGCCAGTGTCCTCTGCAGATACTGCCACACTCCCACTTGTAGATAATGCCACAGTGCCCTCTGTAGATGCTGCCACAGTGCCCTCTCTAAATGCTGCCACAGTGGTCCTCTGTAGATGCTGCCACAGTGTCCTCTGTAGATGCTGCCACAATTCTCTCTGTAGATGCTGCCACAGTGCTCTCTGTAAATGCTGCAACACACCCTTAGATTAGGCCACAGTGCCCTCTGTAGATAATGCCACATTGTCCTCTGTAGATGCTGCCACAGTGCCCTCTGTAGATGCTGCCATAGTGCCCTCTGTTGATGCTGCCACAGTGCCCTCTGTAGATGCTGCCACAGTGCCCTTCGTAGATGCTGCCACAGTGCCCTCCACAGATGCTGCCACAGTGCCCTCTGTAGATGCTGCCATAGAGTCCTCCGTAGATGCTGCCACAGTGTCCTCTGTAGATGCTGCCACAGTGTCCTCTGTAGATGCTGCCACAGTGCCCTTCACAGATGCTGCCACAATGCCCTCCGCAGATGCTACCACATTGATGTCAGGGGCTTGCCCAGAGCTGGTGTCCCGGAGCAGAACCGCTTCTAGCACTCTGCCTGGGATTCCAGCTCTGCTCCTGACATCACTGTCCATATATGGACAGAGATGTCAGGGGCAACCCCAGAACTGGAGTCCCGGGCAGAGCGCTAGTAGGCTCTTCCTGGGACTCCAGCTGTGCTCCTGACATCACTGGGACTCCTGCTCTGGGGAAGCCCCTGACATCATTGTCGATGTATGGACAGCGATGTCAGAGGCTTCCCCAGAGTCCCAGAGCAGAGCCTATACTAGCGCTCTGCACGGGGCTCTGGGGAAGCCCCAGAGATCGTGTGTCCAAACATGGACAGCGATGTCAGGGAATTCCACAGAGTCCCGGAGCAGAGCCGATACTAGCGCTCTGCACGGGACTCCGCTCTGGGGAAGACCCTGACACACTGTCCATATATTGACAGCGATGTCAGGGAAATCCACAGAGTCCCGGAGCAGAGCCGATACTAGCGCTCTGCACGGGACTCCGCTCTGGGGAAGACCCTGACACACTGTCCATATATTGACAGCGATGTCAGGGAAATCCACAGAGTCCCGGAGCAGAGCCTGTACTAGTTCTCTGCCCGGGACTCCGACTCTGGGGAAGCCCCAGACATCGCTGTTCATACGTGGACAGCGATGTCAGGGAATTCCAGAGTCTCGGAGCAGAGCCAATACTAGCGGCTCTGTGTCCTGCGGGCCGTAGATGACAGCCCCAGGGGCCGCGTGCTTGAGACCCCTGTCCTAGAGGGACAACTCACTCCAAGAAGCTAGCTAAGCAGGCCTACTTCAAGGTTAATGAGCCGTTTGGAGAAAGATGGACACCGGCATGTGATGAGGCATTTGAAAACCTGAAGTCCTGCCTTACACAGGCTCCAGTGTTGGCCTATGCGGACCCCAGCAAGCCATACGTTCTGCATGTGGATGCTTCCCTAGAGGGGCTCGGGGCAGTCCTGTATCAGGATCATGGTGGTTCTCTGCGACCAGTCTATTACATCAGTCGAGGGGTCAATCACACAGAACTGTAACTGTTTTGTCATTTGTGCTTTATTTCTTTATTTGCATCATTCTTATTCAGATCGCCCTTGTTTACCTTTCCCTAAATAAAACGGTCGAGTAGTTTCACCATAACCGCTTGTGAGTGTGTACTGAGCTCAGGTGGGGGTTTCCCAAGTCGACCCCTGGCAGAAGAGGAAGACCCTCCTGCTTTCCTATAGAGCTCCTAGCAAGATTCGGGTGGAGGCACTGCGCCATAGTGAGGTGAGAACTACACTACACCATGCCTACAGAGGTCGGCCCAAAGGGATGTTACATATATATATATAATTTTTTTTACTGTAGCATTCCTTACAGTCAAGAAGCTCTTGTCTTCAGTGTAAGGTTCTTGCCACTCAGGATGTTATGACTATGGGTCTAATTATTATCTGATTATGGATGAATTGAACTGCCCATATACATTAATTTCCTGAAAGCCTAATGAGTACTGAGGCTGCTAGACACCCTTGAGCATCCACTCGAGGAAGAAAGATGAAATTAGATCTGGCATGTGTTCATGGCTGATCTTTTTTCCCGACTCCCCCTTCCAAAGTAAGGACACCAGAATTGTATGGTCATTTGGCAATAGTGAAAATGAACCCCTTAGTGACCAGACCAGAAAGTGCCTTAATGACCAAGCCAGATTTTCGAAATCTGGCATGTGTAACTTAATCAGACAATAACACTGCAATAGTTTTGCATATCTATAGTAATTCTGACATTATTTTTTCATCACATGTTGTACTTTATTTAGGTGGTAAAAGTAGACGGATACGAGTTGCGTAAATTAATAAAAAATTACAAAAATGTATGAAGTTTTGATAAAAAATTTAATTTTCCCTATTTTGAACTGCAATATGTCCCATTTATACATACATACCGCACACTTTATTAAATATATATATATACATTTCTTTACT
Source organism: Rhinoderma darwinii (assembly GCF_050947455.1). Classification (NCBI taxonomy): domain Eukaryota; kingdom Metazoa; phylum Chordata; class Amphibia; order Anura; family Rhinodermatidae; genus Rhinoderma; species Rhinoderma darwinii. Next base: position 162,917,991 of record NC_134689.1, read on the forward strand.
CTTTTAGCAGAAGTTTTGAAAAAAACAACTATTTTTTTTTTAGCAATTTAGGAGACTTAGGCCTCATGCACACGAACGGTGCTTTTGCAGCCACAATTCCCCCGAAAATCCACGGGAGAATTGTGGACTCATTCATTCCTATGGGGCCATGCACACGACCATGGTTTCCACGGTCCGTGCATGGCCCAGAGGCCTGGACCGCAGAAGGTACGTACATATCTTATTACAGCCGTGTTCTGCGGTCCAGGCTCATAGCAAATAATGGCCGTGGCCAGGACCACGGCCCGCAATTTGCGAGCGGCTCACAGGTGACACTCCGCTGCCAGCCGACCCGAAAATCATGGCTGTGCACATGACTACGGTCGTGTGCATGAGGCCTTACAAGTGTTATAATAATTTTATACATTTTGAAGTACATTTTGTTTTCCTGCACCAAGCCAAGTTTTCAGAGGCTCATAGGTGTCCGAATGATGGAAACCCCCATAAATGACCCCATTTTGAAAACTACACCCCTTCATGTATTTATTAAGGGGTGTTGTAAGTATTTTGACCCCATTGTTTTTTTGTAGTAATTCATGCAAAGCAGGTGTAAAAAAATATTAATAAAATTTTTCACAAATGTATCATTTTAAAGGCAGATTTTTTTGTAAAGTAAACATGAGAATGAAGAATCACACCCCAAAATCTATCACCCTGTTTCTCCTGTGTTCAAAAATGCCCCCATTGTGGCCCTGATGCGCTGCCTGGACACACAGCAGGGCCCAAAATGAAGGGAGCACTCATTGGTTTTCAGGACACATATTTTGCTTGAAAATGTTCTAGGCCCATTTGGGGAGGCTTTGAGCTGCCAGAACGATAGAAATCCACCATAAATGACCCCATTTAGAAAACTAGACTTTAAGGTATTTATCTATTGGTGTAGTGAGTAATTTGACCTCACAGTTTTTTGATGAATTGAATGCAAAGCAGGTGAAAAAAAATCAAAATTTAACTTTTTTAACAAATGTATCATTTTAAAGACAGATTGGAGCAGTTCTTCATTGGAGTTAATGAAAAACTGCTCCAAATACGTCCCAAGAAGTGTCCTGCACTTCTTTGTCACGGGCGTAATTTTACGCGCCGTCTTTTGACAGCGACGCGTAATATTACACCTCGTCAGCGCAGAACATCGTAAAACCCATTGCAAGCAATGGGCAGATGTTTGCAAATGTATTGGAGCCGTCTTTTCAGGCGTAATTCGAGGCGTAAAATTCCTCAATTACGTCTGAAAATAGTTTGTGGGCACATACCCGAAGAGATCCATCAAAAACACAAACAAAACTAATAAAGCCCATGGTGTATTGATAAGGAACAGCTTGATTATTAGAGATCCCCCAAATAAAAAAAGATCATGCCTGTATCACAGTACAGAATTAGGAATGTAACAGCTGTATGTGACAGGATATAGTCATAAGAAAAGTCAAAATAAAAAAATTGTGGATGTGGGATTTTGTACTGGACAATTCATTCCAGGACTTGATCACCCACAAATGTATAAAAAAATGTATAAGGGGTAAAATTAGTTTGACTCCCTAAAAAGACCCCCTCACCCATTTTGACCCCCTCACCATACAATGCTAGTAATTTGAAACCATGTGAAAGGTTTCGAAACGGGTAGTTACAAAGGCCTGGTTTTGATGGACACATGGGGCAACAAAAGCGGGTATCCCTCCACCTGCCATGCTTGCTACATACCCGGCACCTTTTTTGGGGATATTTTTGGGTCTCAGTGGAAGGAACAGGGTGTAAAAAGTGGCGCTCTGAGAGTCTGTGTAGTGTCCATGGCCGCGGGCCGTCCGGTTTACTTACCTCCCGACGTCCGCAGCTATGGATCTGTGACAGCTGGTCCCCATCTCCTTCCTAGGAGACGCCAGCGCTCACTTCCGCTCCGGTCCGCTGTGTCCTGTAGGGTGCGCGGGCACGCTCGTGCCCGCTCTTAAGGGGCCAGCGTGTGCACATAAAAACCATCATCATCAACTCACATGATTTCCTGGACTATAAGAAGACCTCTGCCCTTCTGATCCTTGCCTGAGAGTTGTTTGTCATATCCTAGTTTGTCTAAGCAAATGGTCTCCTAGTGTTTTCCAGTTCCAGTGTTCCTCATTCCTGTATCCCGTTTTATCCTGGTCAAGTGCCGTGCTGTGCTGTAGTCATGCTGTGCTGTATCTACGCCTGTCCTGCTGCTCCACGCCTGACGTCTACCCGCTGCCTAGTCCCAGCCGAGCCTGCCTAGCTACTGTCCGAGCTGCCACAGGTACCTTATACTAACTGTCGACTGTGACCTGCGCCCTGTTGGCCAGCTGCCATACCACCAAGGCGGTACGGCCCAGTAGGTCCACAAACCCAACGTGACAGTCTGCGCACATGCTCAGATTCACAGTATTGTGCAGGTATAGTGGACTCAAAAAGGAGATGCTCAATGACCTTCTCCTGAAATTGAGGAAAAGTGAGCGTTCCTTGGGCCTTTTTGAAAATAACAAAACTGTTATAGGTAGCAACCTGGATAAAGTAGATTGCTACCTTTTTGTACCAGCCCTTATTTTTGCGCTTCACTAGGTAAGTTTGAAGCACCTGGTCGGAACGGTCTACACCCCCCATAAATTTGTTGTAGTCTGTTACACATACATGTTTCTGCTTTGTAGTGGTAGCCCCCCTCTCTCTAATTGTCACAGTGGTGTCCGCATGTACAGTGGACAGCATGTAGACATCCTTCCTGTCGGTCCACTTCACTGCAAGTAATTCCTCACTTACAGGGGCCATGTATGTTCCTTTTCCCAAATGCCTGGACACCAACTGTTGTGGGAATCCCACTCTGTTCTTCCGTACTGTCCCAGAGGCCCTGTATTTGCAGCATGGAAGGCTTTATAAAGGGCAAGTTGTCTGTATAGACGTAGTACCCCTTGTCCAGAAATGGCTCCATTAGGTTCCACACTCTTTTGCCAGAAATGCCAATAGTTTCTGGGAAGCCTGGGGTATGAATTTGGCGGGCCCTGCCTTCATATATTTTAAAACCGCAGGTGTAACCCGTTGTGCTCTCACACACTTTGTATAATTTCACCCCATATCTGCTCGTTTGGAAGGGATGAACTCATGAAAAGAAAGACGGCCTTTGAAGCTCATGAGTGATTTATCTACAGATAAATTTTGGTCAGGTGTGTACAAATTTAGAAATAAATTATTTAGAAGGGTGATTAATGGCCTTAATTTATTAAGCCGATCATAGGCTGGGTCACTTCTTGGGGGGACTTGGGAATTGTCGGTAAAATGCATGAACCGCATTAGGGCCTCATAGCAGTTTCTGGACATCAGTGCTGCAAATACAGGGGTAGCGTGGACAGCACTAGAAGTCCAGTAGGACCGGACAGATGGTTTTTTAACCAAACCCATATTGAGGGTAATGGCTAAAAAAAAAATAATTTCTGGAGCACTTGTGGGGTTCCACATTCTGGAGTATATAGATGAAGGCTTTTGCAGAACAAACTGCCTAGCATAAAGATTAGTGTGCTGGAGTATCAATTCTAGGACCGTATTACATACAAATAATTGAAAAATATTATAGGGGGTAAAATTTTGAATATCGACATTAATTCCTGGAGTCGCTTCAAATTTGGGTTCTTGGGGGAAAAATGATAGTGCGGGATCCCACATCTCGGGAGGGACTGCAATACTCAGCCCTGCACTTGACACCTCTATAGCGACGGCTGTATCTACCATTATAGGGCTACGGGGTTCAGCAGGAGAATTGGAATCGTCACTGTCAGGAAAAAGTTCTGAAGCGGTGTCGATTTCACTTTCAGAACTGTCGGAACATAGCATGGCGTAGGCTTGCTCCGCGCTGTACAGTCTCTGAGACATTATATTTATAGATATGTATGTATGTATATATATATGCCCTATAAGTCCTATTAGAACCCTAAGGTACACCTAAAATTAACAAAAATGTTTTTATAACAGACGTAAAAGAATTTTAATAAAATAAAGCCCTAATGTAGTCTTATGGCTAATATATATATATATATATATATATATATATATATATATATATATATATATATATATATATATTAGAAAGCGGTGATTTGGGGTGTTTTTTCACTTTTTTTCGACAGCACAGGTCGCAGACTGATCTCTCTCTCCTCTCACAGATCAACTACAATGAAAGGAGAGAGAAACACAGCCGATGTCCTGGCTGTGTTATGAAAATAACTGTCTGTTTTATCACAGAGATCATCTGATCAGTGACCAATCACAACGGTTCCTGATGGTTGCTGTGCCAGCTGCTGACACAGGCTGCTTATGCACAGCGCATGCGTGCACCATTTTGTGTGGGGGATCGGACGTGGGAGGGGGGGATTAATCTGGGGAACACTAATTACCCTTTCTCTCTTTCTAAGAAGTTATTGCATGAGAGGAGAGAGAAAGGGTAACGATCTGCTGCTTTGCAGTGACCACCATAATTTAACTAATCATGGCGATCATGTGACCAGAGACCACTCGTTATGGTCTCTGGTTGTTGCTCCGAACCCTCAGCTACCTCCGGTAGCTGAGAGAACGGAGCTTTAATCGTTTATTTCGGCGCTACACTAGGCTAAAGTGCTGCCATGAATAGGCGGTGCCTTAGCCAAAAGCCTCTTAGTGACCGCCGTGAAAAGGCGTATTGGTGGTCACTAAGGAGTTAAAAGGGGGATTTGGGGTTATACCTTTTAGACAAAAGTTCCTTAAAGAGTAGGTGCAGTGATCAGATGTAAAGAATAAGATTCCAGGCAGATATACACTGATCAGTCATTACATTAAAACCACTGATAGATGAAGTAAATAACATTGCTTGTCTTGTTACAGTGGCGTCAAGGGGTGGTATATATTAGTCAGCAAATGAGCAGTCAGTTCTTGAAGTTGAGTCAGAATATGTCAGAGTTGAAGTTGGGACAGAGCATCTCCAAAACAACAGGTCTTGTGTGGTGCTTCCAGGAAAGCAGTGGTGTAGTGGTACCTACCAAAAGTGGTTCAAGAAAGGACAACAGATGACAGGGTCATGGATGCCCAAGGCTCATTGATGCGTGTGGGGAATAAAGTCTAGCCCATCTGGCCCGATCGTACAGAAGAGCTACCGTATCTCAAATTGCTGAAAAAGTTAATGCTGGCTATGATGGAAAGTTGTCAGAACACACAGTGCATCGCAGCTTGCTGCGTTTGGGGCTGTGTAGCCAAAGACCGGTAAGAGTGCCCATCCTGACCCCTGTCCACCGCTTAAAGTGCATACAATGGTCACGTGAGTATCAGAACTAAACCATGGAGAAATGAAAGTAGGTGGCCTGGTCTGACGAATCATGTTTTCTTTTACATGATGGGGATGGCCGGGTGCATTGCTTACCTGGGGCAGATGGTACCAGGATGCACTATGGGAAGAAGCCGACAGAGGCAGTGTGATCCTCTTGTGAATGTGCTTCTGGCAAACCTTGGGTCCTGGCATTCATGTGGATATTACTTTGACACTTACCATCTACCATAACAGGATGCAGACTAAGTACACCACTTCATGGCAACAGTATCCCATAATGTCACTGACCTCTTTCAGCAGGAAAATGCGTTGTGCCACACTGCAAAAATTGTTCAGGAATGATTTAAGGAACGTGATAAAAAGTTCAAGGTGTTGACTTGGACTCTAAATTTCCGAGATCTCAATCCTACTGATCATCTGTGTGATGAGCTGGAAAATCAAGGCTGATCAATGGAGGCCCCATCTCACAATTAAAGGGAAGGTGTCACGAAAAAAAATTTTTTATATGTTATTGCTTTTATTATGTCATTAAAATACATTTTATTTATTTGTGTTTTTGTGGTGTACTTTTTTCTTTTTTTTACTTCTCTATGGGGGCTGCCATTTTTTTTTTCATCTCTGTATGTGTCGATTAACGACACATACAGAGATGGAATACGGCACATACATCCCCATAGAGAATGCGAACGGGAGCCGTTCCATTCACTATAGTGTATGCCGTCTGTGTGGGAACAGCGCATGCGCCGCTCCCACACAGTCCAAAAGGAAGGTCTTCGGCAGAGCGACATCCGGCGCCATTTTCATGTGGACCGGAAGCCGCGGCCGCACAGTAAGATGACTACTTCCGGTCGCGGCTTCCGTCCATATGTTCAGAAGCAAGAACAGGGAATGGAGGCAGCGACAGCGGCGACGGCAGGAGCAGGTAAGTTATGTTTGTGTATGTTATGTGTGTGTATGTTCGTGTTACACTGTGTGATTACCACTGTATCTAATCCTACTACACTGTGCATTCGCTCAAAATATGGCGGCACACAGTGTAGGAGGTTTGAACATTCAACCCCCTCCTTTCTCCTGCCACTAGCCAGGATAAAGGAGGGGGGATTGTTTGAGGACAGTAGAGCGATTGTGTCTTCTCCAATTTTGCAGCATAAAGCAATGAGGTTGCTTTACCACATGCCAATGCTGCAATTTTGGGAATTGCTCCCTCTAGTGACCAGCACATAGAAATGTTATAAATTAGAATCTAATTTATAAGATTTCCTGACTTGTGAAAAAATTAGAACAATGTGTAATCATTTATATACTAACTGTTTAACTAAAAAACACGGGATGTCTATTCACAATCTCTGCACTTCGTTACTGTTTCTATGGTAGTTACAGCAGAGGAAGCGTGATCTCGTTGTAACCTGTCATTTACCGCGTAATCTCGCGAGATTACGCGTCCTCTGCTGTAACTACAACAGACACAGTAACGAAGTGCAAAAATTGTGAATAGATATTCTGTGGAATGTCTATTCACTGTCTAAAAACTTCAGTATTGTTAATGTGTAAGTATAAGACAGCACATAAGGATCTAGCAGGATCCCTATGCGCTGAGTAAATGAATGGAGAGGAGTGAATGACGCTGATTGGTCAGCGTCATACACTCCCCTGTACAACGCCCACTGGGTCTAAAGTAAAAATACGCCCACTTGGGCATTAAGCAACTCATTAGCATAAATCTAAAAATGCTAATAATAAAAATAAATCGTTTTTTTAAATAAAAAGCATTACTGTCACCTACATTATAGCGCCCATCTCCTTATGTAGGAGATAGGGCACTTATAATGTGGTGACAGAGCCTCTTTAACATGGGTAGCATGGGAGTTGAGGAGTCCAGTAAGTGGTCTTACTCAATGATAGCCAGCAATCCTGTGTGAGCATGCATACAGAAATATTAGTTAATCACTGGCAAGGGCTGCCACTTGACTCATAAGCTTAGCGGGAGCATGGATTTAAAACAGGTAAATTGCCGTAGTCTAGGAGAACTTACACTTTATAGTTGCGCCATACCAGACACGATGCAGAACTAATGTCCAATGATATTCATATATTGATGCTACCCCCACCTTCCAGCCCCGATTGCCACTTTTCTTCCTATGCACGGTTTAACTTTCTATGTATCTCACCAACTTTGCTTTAGACACAGCATCTGTACATGGTTGATAATCATCCAGGTGCATCATTTTTTAGTGTAGGCACAAAAGCAGATAGGACCAGAGTAGAAGAGACAAAATTGGTTGCCAAGGGTTATTATTGTATGTCTGTGGTAACAAACATTCTGTGTGAAATGAACGTATTAATACTTGGTTACCACTTTGCACTTTTTTTTGGACGAGGGTTTAATTATTTACTTTCTTTTACGCTGTAAACTGTAATTTAAAACGAGATTACACTTACCTTGCTGTAAATCTCACACAAACGTTAGCAAAGAGTAAGGATTCTGAATAGACCTCACGTCCTGGCTGGAGGTAATGTATATTCACTGTCAGGACACTTGAGTAACGTTAATGTGTGTGTATGTGGCTGCACATAGTGATCTAGTTAAGATTACTATGTGCTGTGTAAATGAATGGGGAGAAGTGTATGATGCTGATTGGTCACTGATTGGTCAGCGTCATACACTTCTCTCCACAACGCCCACTTGGTCAAAAAGTAAAACACGCCCAGTTGTCCATTAAAAAACTCATTAGCATAAAGCTAAAATAGGTCGTAACTCCCTCAAAAATGATCATTTTTCTAAATAAAAAACACTGCTGTAATCTACATTACAGCGCCGATCACATTATGTACAAGATAGGGCACTTATAATGTGGTGACAGAGCCTCTTTAAGGGGTTAAAGAATATATTTGTCTACGTTCATTTGTAAAAATGATGGAATGTAGAGTAAAGCACCAAGTAAATAGTCAAACAAAACCTTCAGATCGAGGGGCAGTTTCTGACTATCAAAATAGTTTTATAAAACAATAATTTACAAAGAGACTTTGTTAATAATATGGAAGACAAACACAGTATACTGACTAAAGGGTAATGGATCAGGAAAGGCAGTAGATACAGAATTGATTGCGGGGATTACTATGTTACTCACAACTTGGCATGCATGTTAGATCAATATGTTCAATGTGGTGTATAGTAATTACGAGAGGTCGCTGTTGTATAATGGTCATTGATATGCAGTATGTTTTGTGTAGTGTTAATATACAATGCCAACTCACTGGCATTGTCATAATCTACGTATTGTCAGAGAGATGGCAAGGCCTTATAAGCACATAGCCATGGCAGGCCTAGGGTCTTTATTATGCCTCTGGCTGCCATGGCAGCCCTTTGGCAGCCCAAGAACAGGTTGCGGAGTACCCTCCCTCTGCCTTACCACTTATATGCCTTGTTCGCTATTGCATTTGGAGCAGGATGTCAGCTATATGTTACAGCTAGTACCCACTGCTGATGGTGCAGGCACAGTTCCTGTGCCCACTTTTTCCCTGCACCATGTGTGGAAAGTACTACACACCCACGCCTTTTAAGGTATGTTGTGGTGCAGGTTAAAATGTAAGATGTAAATTTAGCACAAGAAAAAATTATTAAAGGGAATCGGCCACACCACTGGATAGGTGTATGGGAGGCAAGTTTAGGCATACCAATGTCAACGTTGAGGCTGAAATCCACACCCTGGAAAAGGAGTTTTAATCTTTTAACGCTGAATAAGAAGTGTCCAACTGTAACTTCCGCGGTCGCTGACCACAAACTTCTCTCATCCTGCCGACGCCTTTCTCTCAAGAGATGCCAGCACATGCAACAGTCCTGTCCCGCAGTGACCACTAGGGTACGCGCGCGAGCACAGTCCAGTCTTAAAGAGCCAGAGCGCACATATGTGTGAGATTGAGCTGATTGCTCCCAGATCATCCTGGACTATAATTTGGGCCCTGCCCCTTCCTTCATTGCCTGAGCAATGTTTGTTCCTACCCGTGTTAGTCTTGCAAATGGTCCCTTGAGTGTTTTCCAGTTCCCAGTGTTCCCATTCCTGCTACCTGTCTCCCGTGCTACCGTGTTCCTGTGCTGTACAGAGTTGGCGTCGTGTTGTGTCGCCTACTACACACACTCTGTTTCACCGCACCTGTTTTATACCTGCTGCCTGAGTTCAATCCGAGCCTAAACCATCGTTATTGTCTGTATTGTCACAGGTACCTTCATCCGAACTATAGACATTATCTTTGTACCCTGTTTGGCCAGCTGCTATCCCGCTACGGTGGTACAGCCCAGTGGATCCACATACCCACAGATCGTGACAGTACGCTCAGGCCATGGACCCGCTGGTCAATCCAAGACCATGATGATGTCACAGGTGATGCGGGCGGATATGCTAGACTTCCGGTTTTAACAGGACCAACTCCTCCAGGCTTTGAACATTATTTCACAACGGCTGGATATGCAAGCTGCCGTTCCTCCTACTACACCTCCTGGCCATACGGATCCTCAGACTACACATCCTGGCAGTGCACCCCGGTTTTCTCTGCCACTACCTCATCGCTTTGATGGAGATGCGAGAACCTGCAAGGGATTTTTGGGGCATTTTCTACTGACGGCGCAAGGGTCGCTTTCATCATCTCTCTCCTCACTGGCAAGGCCCTAGCATGGGCGAACCCTATCTGGGAACGACAAGGACCAGAGACCCGTGATTTCCAGGGGTTCCTACTGACATTTCGTATGGTTTTTGAGGAAACTGGACGAGTCTCGTCAGCAGCCACCTCCTTGCTAAACCTTCGCCAAGGAGACACTTCCGTGGGCGAGTACGCCATTCACCTCTGCACCCTAGCGGGAGAGTTGTTATGGAACAACGAGGCCTTGGTAGCAACATTTTGGCAGGGACTGTCCCCCGAGATTAAGGACGAGCTTGCCGCCCGAGATCTGCCATCTATCCTGGATGATTTCATTCTTTTGGCCACCCAGATTGACATAAGTGTCCGAGAACGGTTCCAAGAGGCTCGTTGTGAGGAAGGACTCCCTAGTCCGGCTCCCACATTTCAGCAACCCCTGCTGTCCTCATCAGCTATTCCACCTAAGGAGTCTCTGAAGCTGGACCATCTAAAACTGTCTATCCAGGAGAGACAACGGAGACACACTTCAGAACTCTGTCTGTATTGCGGCCTCGGAGGCCATATTGTGCGTTTGTGTCCCCAGAGGCCAGAGAGACCCCAGTGCCTAGGATTGGTTGGCGAGACAACCTTAGGTGGTACGGTACCAAATAAAACATTCTGTTCCAAGTTGACTATTCCTCTGACCTTACTATCCGGCAAGAGGACGCATCGGGTTACTGCCTATCTGGACTCCGAGTCTGCAGCAAACTTCATCCAAAAGGAGCTAGTGGATCATCTCCAGTTGCCCACAGTTCCCCTGGAGACATCTTTGGCTGTTGCCTCGGTGAATGGACTTCCTCTGCCCGATCCGATCGTGTCTAAGACCAAACCACTGAAGCTCCAAGTTGGAGCCCTTCATTCTGAACTAATTAAATTTCTTGTTTTTGCCCAAAGCCATCAATCCTGTTCTGCTGGGCCTGCCTTGTCCCAGTCCTGGACTGGAATTCCAGAGAGGTTCTCCAATGGGGCTCCAAGTGTCTGGGTCGCTGTCTGTTGCAGATCCATCCTGCCAGCCTCCTCTGCCTCTGTCATTGGCGGGACTGCCCCCCATTTCGCCCAGTTTGCAGATGTCTTCAGCAAGAAGGAGGCTGAGACTCTGCCTCCACATCGGAATTTTGACTGCCCCATTGAACTGGTTCCAAATACCTCTCTCCCCCGTGGACGAGTATATCCTCTCTCCTTGCCAGAATCTCTATCCATGTCGGCCTATATCAAGGAGAATTTGGAGAGGGGTTTCATACGAAAGTCTTCCTCCCCGGGTTCTTTTTCGTTAAAAAGAAAGACGAAACTTTTCAACCCTGCATTGACTACCGTGGGATCAACCAGGTCAAGAACAAATACCCATTGCCACTTACAGTGAAGGAAATAAGTATTTGATCCCTTGCTGATTTTGTAAGTTTGCCCACTGTCAAAGACATGAACAGTCTAGAATTTTTAGGATAGGTTAATTTTACCAGTGAGAGATAGATTATATATAAAAAAATAAATAAAAAATCACATAGTCAAAATTATATATATTTTTTTGCATTGTGCACAGATAAATAAGTATTTGGTCCCTTTGGCAAAAAAGACTTAAAGGGAACGTGTTGTTAGCAAAAAATGTTTTGTTTTTTTTTAGTTAAACAATTAGTGTATAGGTGATTAAACATTGTTCTAATGTTTTTTTTTTTTTCACGAGTCAGGAAATATTATAAATTGGATTCAATTTATAATATTTCCCATTGCTGGTCACTAGATGGAGCAATTCCCAAAATTGCAGCATTGCATGTGGTAAAGCAACCACATTGCTTTATGCTGCAAAATTGGGAAAAAATCCCTCGCTCTAGTGAGCTCTCAGAATCCCCCCCTCCTTTATCCTGGCTAGTGCCGGGAGAAACGAGGGGATTGAACGGTCTAACCTCCTACACTGTGTGTCGCCATTTTTTGAGCTAACACACAGTGTAGTAGGTTAACATACACTAGTAAACACACAGTAAAACACGAACATACATAGAAATCACTTACCTGCTCCAGTCGCCGCCGCTCCCTCCGGACCGTCCGCTCCGTCTGCTGCCGCTGCTCCATGTGCCAAGTCCGGAAGCCGCGACCGGAAGTAGTAATCTTACTGTGCGGCCGCGACTTCCGGTCCACAGGAAAATGGCGCCGGACGGCGCGCATTTCAAATTAGACTGTGTGGGAGCGGCGCATGCGCAGTTCCCACACAGACGGCGTACACCATAGTGGATGGAACGGGCCCCGTTCGCAGTTCCTATGGGACTGGAGCTGCCGTATTCCATGTCTGTATGTGTCGTTAATCGACACATACAGAAATGGAAAAAAAAATGGCAGCCCCCATAGGGAGGAAAAAGTGTAAACATAAAAAAAAGTAACACACAAACACACAAATAAATACAAACGTTTTTAATAAAACACTAACATCAAGCTGATATAAAAAAAAAATTTGTGTCGACACTGTTCCTTTAATACTTGGTGGCAAAACCCTTGTTGGCAAGCGCAGCAGTCAGACGTTTTTTGTAGTTGATGATGAGGTTTGCACACATGTTAGATGGAATTTTGGCCCACTCCTCTTTGCAGATCATCTGTAAATCATTACGATTTCCAGGCTGTCGCTTGGCAACTTGGATCTTCAGCTCCCTCCATAAGTTTTAGATGGGATTAAGGTCTGGAGACTGGCTAGGCCACTCCATGACCTTAATGTGCTTCTTTTTGAGCCACTCCTTTGTTGCCTTGGCTGTATGTTTCAGGTCATTGTCATGCTGGAAGACCCAGCCACGAGCCATTTTTAATGTCCTGGTGGAGGGAAGGAGGTTGTCACTCAGGATTTGACGGTACATGGCTCCATCCATTCTCCCATTGATGCGGTGAAGTAGTCCTGTGCCCTTAGCAGAGAAACACCCTCAAAACATAATGTTTCCACCTCCATGCTTTACAGTGGGGACGGTGTTCTTTGGGTCATAGGCAGCATTTCTCTTCCTCCAAACACGGCGAGTTGAGTTAATGCCAATGAGCTCAATTTTAGTCTCATCTGACCACAGCACCTTCTCCCAACCACTCTCAGAATCATCCAGATGTTCATTTGCAAACTTCAGACGGGCCTGTACATGTGCCTTCTTGAGCAGGGGGACCTTGCGGGCACTGCAGGATTTTAATCCATTACAGCGTAATGTGTTACCAATGGTTTTCTTGGTGACTGTGGTCCCAGCTGCCTTGAGATCATTAACAAGTTCCCCCCGTGTAGTTTTCGGCTGAGCTCTCACCTTCCTTAGGAGCAAGGATACCCCACGAGGTGAGATTTTGCATGGAGCCCCAGATCGATGTCGATTGACAGTCATTTTGTATGTCTTCCATTTTCTTACTATTGCACCAACAGTTGTCTCCTTCTCACCCAGCGTCTTACTTATGGTTTTGTAGCCCATTCCAGCCTTGTGCAGGTCTATGATCTTGTCCCTGACATCCTTAGAAAGCTCTTTGGTCTTGCCCATGTTGTAGAGGTTAGAGTCAGACTGATTAATTAAGTCTGTGGACAGGAGTCTTTTATACAGGTGACCATTTAAGACAGCTGTCTTATAATGCAGGCACCAAGTTGATTTGGAGCGTGTAACTGGTCTGGAGTAGGCTGAACTCTTAATGGTTGGTAGGGGATCAAATACTTATTTCTCTGTGCACAATGCAAATAAATATATATAATTTTGACTATGTGATTTTCTTTTTTTTTTTTATATAATCTATCTCTCACTGGTAAAATTAACCTAGCCTAAAAATTCTAGACTGTTCATGTCTTTGACAGTGGGCAAACTTACAAAATCAGCAAGAGATCAAATACTTATTTCCTTCACTGTATATCCAAACTGTTTGACCGTATACGAGGAGCCAGGATTTTTTCATAATTAGACTTACGTGGGGCTTATAATTTGATCCAAATCCATCAAGGGGACGAGTGGAAGACGGCGTTCAACATCCGAGATGGGCACTACGAATACCTGGTGATGCCATTCGGACTTTGTATTGCTTCCACGGTCTTCCAGGAATTTGTCAATAATATCTTTCGAGATCTCCTCTATGTCTGTGTTGTAGTTTATCTCGATGATATTTTTATTTTCTCCCCAGATCCGACATGTCATCGGAGGCATGTCTTCAAATTCTACTGCAATTAAGGGAGAATCGCTTATATGCCAAGCTGGAGAAGTGCATGTTCGAGAAAAAGTCTCTACCCTTCCTGGGCTACATTATCTCGGATCAAGGTCTTGTCCAGGTCATTCGAAACAGAGGACACCATGGAGTTTCCACAAAATATCATTAACCCATCTTGCATCATCTCTGCCAACCCTCTACAAGTTAGAGACATCCCTCCCGGGAGCACTTTTGTTTGTCTGGCGGACAGAAGAAGAATTCTACGTTGGGGACACAGCTCCAAACTGGCAGGTCGCATGGGTGTCCGTAAGACCCGAGACCTGATTGCCCATGAGTTCTGGTGGCACACGCTGCCCAAAGACACCATGGACTTTGTCTCCTCCTGCACGGTGTGCGCAGCAAACAAAGTTGCTCACTACAAACTGGCTGGCCTGCTCCAGCCGCTGCATGTGCCCAATGCTCCCTGGCAGCATATTGCAATAGACTTCGTCACGGATCTGCCTCCCTCTGCTGGGTGCAGTACAGTCTGGGTGGCGGTGGACCGATTCTCAAAGATGGCTCATTTCGTTCCGCTGATCGACCTACCTTATGCTTCTCGACTGGCCAACCTCTTCCTCATACACATCTTCCTCCTGTACGGCTTACCTCTGCATATCGTGTCTCATCGGGGGTTTAGTTCACCTCAATGTTCTGGAGGGCTCTCTGTAAAAATCTCGATATAAAGTTGGACTTTTCGTCAGCCTACCACCCCAGTCCAATGGCCAAGTTGAGAGGATCAATCATGGAGAACTATTTACGACACTTCATCTCCAGGCAGCATGATGACTGGGTGCATCTTCTTCCTTGGGCCGAGTTCTAGTATAACAACCTTACTAGCGAGTCCACAAAGACCACACCATTCGGCATCGTTTATGGCCAACACCCTCGAATTCCTCTCCCGGTGTCAGTTACGTCCCAAGTGCCCGCAGCTGACTGCTTTCAGGGACTTCATGCAGATCTGGCAGCAAACCCGATCCTCTATTCTGCTGGCGGTCGACAAGGAGAAGAGAGCCGCCACAGTTTCTTCCGGGTACCAAGATCTGGCTGTCCTCAAGAAATATCCGGCTGAGGGTGCCGTTATGCAAATTCGCTCCCAGGTTCCTGGGACCCTTTGAGATCCTGCAGCAGATCAACCCTGTCTCTTAAATGCTTTGGCTGCCCGCTACCCACCGGATCCCTAACTACTTTCACGTGACTCTTCTGAAACCTGAACCACTACTCTAAGACTCTTAGCCCTGCAGTTACCCACAGGGGTTCTGCCGAGATGTTTGATGTTAATGAGATCCTGGACACCAAAAAAGTAAGAGGAAGAACCTTTTATTTAGTGGATTGGAGGGGGTTTGGTCTAGAGGAGAGGTCCTGGGAGCCAGAAGAGAATCGCAATGCTCCTGCCCTCATTGGGACGTTTCTCTCTCATTCTGGTCCCAAGAAGAGGGGGCGTAAGAGAGGGGATACTGTAACGTCCGCGGTCGCTGACCACAAATTCCTCTCATCCTGCCGACGCCTTTCTCTCCAGAGATGCCAGCACATGTTGCCGTCCTGTCCCGCAGTAACCACTATGGTACACGAGCGAGCTCAGTCCAGTCTTAAAGATCCAGAGCGCACACATGTGTGAGATTGAGCTGATTGCTCCCAGATCACCCTGGACTATAAGAAGGGCCCTGCCCCTTACCTCATTGCCTGAGCGTTGTTTGTTCCTACCCATGTTAGTCTTGCAAATGGTCCCTTGAGTGTTTTCCAGTTCCCAGTGTTCCTGCTACCTGTATCCTGTATCCCGTGCTACCGTGTTCCTGTGCTGTACAGAGTCGGAGTTGTGTTGTGTTGCCTACTACACCCACTGTATTTCACCGCACCTGTTGTCTGCCTGCTGCCTGAGTTCCATCCGAGCCTAAACCATCATTACTGTCTGCATTGCCACAGGTACTGTCACAATGGGTGCGTGGATCCACTGGGCCATACCGCCGTGCGGTATGGCAGCTGGCCAACAGGACGCAGGTCACAGCCTATAGTTTGTATGGTGTACCTGTGGCAGCTCGGACAGTAGCAATGACAGGCTCGACTGGGACTTAGGCAGCAGGCAGACGTCAGGTGTGGTGTAGCAGGACAGGGGTGGAGTACAGCACAGCACGACTACAGCTCAGCACGGCACTTGACCCGGTAGCACAGGATACAGGTACAGGAACGGGGAACACTGGGAACTGGAAAACACTAGGAGATCATTTGCATAGACAAACAGGGTATGACAACAATGCTCAGGCAAGGATCAAGAGGGCAGAGCCCCTTTTACAGTCCAGCAGCATTCTGAGCTAATTGCAGACATTCTGCAACTGTGCGCGCACTGGCCCTTTAAGGCCGTGCACGTGCGGGCACGCGCGCCCTGCGGGAGACAGTGTCCGGACCAGGAAGTGAGTGCCGGCGTCTCTCAGGAGGCAGATGCCGCCGGGAACTCACTCGTCCTTGGCCGCAGCCGTCAGAGGGCAAGTCAGGATGACGGTCCACGGCCGTAGACGTTACAGTATCCCCCCTCTTACGCCCCCTCTTCTTGGGACCAGAGTGAGAGAGAAACTTCTTCACGAGGGCAGGAGCATCAATATTCTTCTCTGGCTTCCAAGACCTCTCCTCTGGACCAAATTCCCTCCAATCCACCAAATAAAACGTCCTTCCTCCTACTTTCTTGGTGGCCAGGATCTCCCTCACCTCGAAAGTCCCTGACGATCCGCCAGGAGCCACTGCGGAACTAGGAGTCCTAGACTAGCGGTTCAGGACCACAGGCTTCAGCAGGGAGACATGGAAGGAGTTTGGGATCTTGAGGGTAGGACGCAGCCAAAGCTTGTAAGAGACAGGATTTATTTGCAGCAGAATCTAAAAGGGTCTGAGGAACCTGGGGGCAAACTTGCAAGATGGCACCCTCAGCCGGCTATTCCTGGAAGACAGCCAGACCTTCGTACCTGGAAGAAAGTGGGGAAGTTCCCGTCTTCTATTGTCTGCCTTTTTCTTCATGCGGTCAACTGCCAGCAGAATAGAAGATCGGGTCTACTGCCATATCTGCAGAAAGTCCCTGAAGGTGGAGTCAGGTGAGGGCACCTGGTACATAGTGGAGACAAGAAGAGGTATTCGTGGATGTTGGCCGTAGACAATGAAGAATGTACTGGAGGTGTTGGACTCAATAGTATGGTTGTTATAAGAGAACTCAGCCCAAGGAAGCAGCTGCACCCAGGCTGCCTGGAGATAAAGTGCCGCAGATAGTTCTCCATAATCTGATTAACTCTCTCGACCTGACCATTGGACTGGGGATGGTAGGCCGAGGAGAAATCCAACTTTACACTGGGGAGACCGCAGAGTGCTCTCCAGAACGTTGAGGTGAACTGGACCCCTCTATCCGAGACAATATGCAGAGGCAAGACGTGCAGACGGAAGATGTGTTTGACGAATAAATCAGCCAGTCGGGAAGCAGAAGGCAGATCAGTCAGTGGAACAATATGAGCCATCTTGGAAAATGGGTCCACCACCACCCAGACCACACTGCATCCAGCAGAGAGAGGCAGATCTATGACAAAGTCCATTGCAATATGTCGCCAGGGGGCATCAGGCACAGACAGTGGTTGGAGCAGACCAGCTGGTCTAGAGTGGGCAACTTTATTTGCTGCGCACACCGTACAGGAGGAGACAAAGTCTGTGACGTCTTTGGGCAGCATGGTCCACCAGAACTGATGGGCAATTAGGTCTCGAGTCTTACGGGCAACTGCGTGACCTGCCAGCTTGGAACTGTGTCCCCAGCGAAGGATTCTTCCTCTGTCAGCCAAATGTACAAAGGTCCTTCCCGGAGAAATATCTCTAACTTGCAGAGGGTTGACAGAGACGATGCAGGAAGGGTCAATGATATTCTGTGGGGGCTCCACAGTGTCCTCTGTCTCAAAGGACCTAGACGAGGCATCGGCCCTCACATTCTTGTCAGCCGGGCGATAATGGAGCTCAAACTGAAACTGGTAAAAAACAGCGACCACCTGGCCTGACGAAGGTTCAGCCGTTGGGCCGTGTGGAGATAGGTGAGATTCTTGTGGTCCGTAAAAATCAGGATGGGATGAGCTGTGCCCTATAGTAGATGTCTCCACTCCTTCAGGGCCAATTTGATGGCCGGTAACTCCCGATCCCCAATCAAGTAGTTGCGTTCTGCGGAAGAGAAGAGCTTAGAGGAATATCCACATACCATTGACTTGCCCTTGGAACCTCTCTGGAACAGGAGTGCACCAGCACCGACAGAGGAGGTGTCCACATCCAACGAGAACTGTCGAGAAACATCTGGATGATGGAGGATAGAGGCTGACGTGACGGCACTCTTCAGGCTATTGAATGCGGACTCTGCCTCAGGAGTCCACACCTTGGCATTCATGCCATCCTTGGTGAGGTTAGAGATAGAAGATGTCAGTCAGGAGAAGTTTGGAATAAACTATCTGTAAAAATTGGCGAATCCCAGAAAGCGCTGTATGGCCCTCAAGCCTTGAGGGCGTGGCCATTCCAGGACAGACTTTACCTTTTCAGGATCCATCTTGAGACCTTGATTCGAGACGATGTAGCCCAGGAATGGTAGAGCATCTTTCTCAAACACGCACTTTTCCAACTTGGCGTACAGACGATTCTCTCTTAACCGCAGCAAAACTTGACGGACATGTCTCTGATGAGTCATTCGGACCTGGAGAAAAAATCAAGATGTCATCAAGATAGACTACTACACAAACATAGAGAAGGTCACTGAAGATGTCATTAACGAACTCCTGGAAGACCGCGGGAGCATTACACAGGCTGAAGTGCATTACTAGATATTCATAGTGTCCGTCACGGGTGTTAAATGCAGTCTTCCATTTGTCACCCCGGCGAATCCGGATTAGAGTGTAAGCCCCACGCAGGTCTAGTTTGGAAAAAATCTTGGCACCACTAATACGATCAAACAGTTCTGAGATCAGTGGCAACGGATACTTATTTATCACCGTGATCTGGTTGAGACCCCGGTAGTCAATACAAGGACGCAGGGAACCATCCTTCTTCTTGACGAAGTAGAACCCGGCTCTTGCCGGGGAGGACGACTTCCATATGAAGCCCCTCTCCAAGTTCTCCTTAACATAGGTGGACATGGACAGAGTCTCTGGCAAGGAGAGAGGATATACACTACCACGGGGAAGGGATGCACCGGAAATCAGCTCGATAGGACAGTTATACGCCCGGTGTGTGGGCAGTGTCTCCGTCTCCCTCTTGCTGAAGACGTTCGAAAATGCAGCATACTGACCAGTCAATCCTGCCAATGACCGAGGCAGAGGAGACTGAGCCGAACTAATCTATACCAGGCAACGGTTGTGACACTCGGGACCCCACTGGAGAACCTCTCCAGAGTTCCAGTCCAGGACTGGGGCATGTAGTCGGAGCCAAGACAGGCCCAGCAGCACGGAGTTAACGGCCTTGGACAAGACAAAAAAAGATAGAAGCTCGGAGTGGAGAGCTCCCACTTGGAATCTCAGCGGCTTGGTCACAGCTATAACTGGGTCTGACAGAGGTAGTCCATTTACCGATGCAACCATCAACGGCCTCTCCAGAGGCGTAGTGGGTAATTGCAAAAGATCCACCAGGTCTCTACAAATGAAATTAGCAGCGGATCCAGAGTCCAGACACGCAGAGACCCGATGCGTTTTCTCGCCGGACACTATGGTCACGGGTATGGACAATTTAGACGGAAGTCCTTCTTTTACCCAAGGTTGTCTCTCCTACCAACCCTAGGCTTTGGTGCTTTTTGGGACACAGGTACACAAGATGGCCTCCGAGGCCACAATATAGACAGAGTCCCGAAGTGCGTCTGCGTCGTCTCTCCTGGGTAGATAGCTTAAACTGGTCAATCCTCACAGACTCCTTAGGAGGATTGACATCTGAGGACAGCAGGGGTTGTTGCAAAGTAGGGACCGGACTAGGAAGGCCTTCTTCCCGGCGAGCTTCTTGGAGCCATTCTTGGATCCTTATATCAATCTGGGCAGCCAGAAGGATGAGGTCATCCAGAGTAGACGGTAGATCTCAAGCGGCAAGCTTGTCCTTAATCTTAGGAGACAGTCCCTGCCAGAATGTAGCCACCAGGGCCTCATTGTTCCACAACAGTTCTCCCACCAGGGTGCGAAAGTGGATGGCGTACTTTCCCATGGTACTTTCCCAGCAGGCAGACGTCAGGCGTGGTATAGCACGAAAGGCGTGGAATACAGCACAACACGACTACAGCTCAGCAAGGCATTTGACCAGATAGCACGGGACAGAGGCGTAGCTAGGTTCTCCAGCACCCGGGGCAAAGATTCAGTATGGCGCCCCCGCCCCCAACCTCTTTCCCGACATCTCCTTCCCCCTCGCCGTGTTTGTTTTCTCTACCAATCGACGTGTCATTTATTTTTATGTAACGCGAGCATAAAAACATTTGTACATTTTACAAGCAATATGGTTCTATACACAACTCAAGAACCAAGCTCGGTACATATATACAGCACCAGAACAAATACAGCTCAATTTAGTGCAACCCCTGCCGTATAGGTGTGTACGGCGTAAAACTACAGCTCCCAGCATGGCCCGAACAATGGTAAGGATATGCTGGGAGATGTATTTTCACAAAAAATAAATCATATTATAATCACACCACCCATCATCTCACTGCAGATCGTACAGTGACTACATTACTGATTAGAGGCAGAATAAACATTTACATTGAGTGACTCACCGGTGACGTCTCAGATTCTAGTAATATTTCTCCATCCGGTCCAGACCTCTATGACGACTTCTCCCGGGGACAGCCCATTTCTGCAGTTTGCCGCTCACATGTCTTCAGCTTCTCACTTTACCAACATTTCTGCACCTATAAATAAATATAAAGTTATCATTATACCACACACTACACCCCTAAATATAATAGTGCCATACACTGCACCTCTAATTATAATAGCACCATACACCGTGTCCCACACACACACACTGTGCCCCCTGTAGATAGTGCCTGCCATAGAGCCCCCTGTAGATAGTGCCCCCATATAGCCCACCCCTGTATATAGTGTCCCACAAATAACTCCCCCTATAGTGCTCTACAGATAGCCCACCTCTGTATATAGTGCTCTACAGATAGCCAACCCCTGTATATAGCCCCCCTGTAGATATAGCCTACCCCTGTATATAGTGCTCCACATATAGTCCACCCCTGTATATAGTGTTTCACAGATAGCCCACCCCTGTATATAGCCCCCTTGTACATATAGTCCACCCTTGTATATAGCCCCCCTGTAGATATAGCCTACCCCTGTATATAGTGCTCTACAGATAGCCCACCCCTGTATATAGCCCCCCTGTAGATATAGCCTACCACTGTATATAGTGCTCCACATATAGTCCACCCCTGTATATAGTGCTCCACAGATAGCCCAACCATGTATGTAGCCCCCTGTAGATATAGTCCACCCCTGTATATAGTGTTTCACAGATAGCCCACCCCTGTATATAGCCCCCTTGTACATATAGTCCACCCCTGTATATAGTGCTCCACTAGATTATACAGGGGTGGCCTATCTGTGGAGCACTATATACAGGGGTGGACTATATGTACAAGGGGGCTATATACAGGGGTGGGCTTTCTGTGGAGCACTATAGGGGGAGCTATTTGTGGGATACTATATACTATATACAGGGGTGGGCTATACCTACAGGGCGACTATATACAGGGGTGGGCTATATCTACAGGGGGACCATATCTACAGGGGGACCATATATACAGGGCTGGGCTATATACAGGGCTGGGCTATATCTACAGGGGGACTATATACAGGGGGACTATATACAGGGGGGCTATATCTATGGAGCACCATATACAGGGGTGGGCTATATCTACAGGGGGCTATATACTATATAGCCCCCCTGTAGCTATAGCCCACCCCTGTATATGGTGCTCCATAGATAGCCCACCCCAGTATATAGCCCCCCTGTAGATATAGCCCCCCTGTAGATATAGCCCCCCTGTAGATATAGTCCCCCTGTATATAGCCCACCCCCTGTAGATATAGTCCCCCTGTATATAGCCCACCCCCTGTAGATATAGTCCCCCTGTATATAGCCTACCCCCTGTAGATATAGTCCCCCTGTATATAGCCCACCCCCTGTAGATATAGTCCCCTTGTATATAGCCCACCCCCTGTAGATATAGTCCCCCTGTAGATAGACACCCCGCTGTAGATAAAGCCCCCCGCGTGTAGACAAAGTCCCCCCTGCAGATACAGCCACACTTTTATTACAATTAAAAAAATAAAACTATTCAAACTCACCTTATTCCCGCTCCCACTCCGTCCGGCAGCCATGGAGACCTGCTCTCTTCTGCGCAGGTCTCCAGGGGGTTGAACGCGGCGTCTATGAAAGGCGCTGATTGGCTGGGCAGGATGACTTTCCCTGTCAGTCAGTCAGCGCCTTTCATCGACGGAAGCGTCACTGGTACAAAAGGTACCAGTCGCTTCATTCGTGGAAAGGCGCTGAATGGCCGGGCACGGAACGTACCCGGTCATTCATTGCTTCTAATTGTACCTGTGTCCTTGCAACACAGGTACAATTATAGTGCAGGAGGAGGGGGCGCTGGCGCCCGGGGCACATGCCCCGCCTGCCCCCCCCTAGCTACGCCCCTGGCACGGGATACAGGTACAGGAATGGGGAACACTGGGAACTGGAAAACACTAGCAGACCATTTGCATAGACAAACTTAGGGTACGACAACAACGCTCAGGCAAGGATCAAGAGGGCAGAACCCCTTTTATAGTCCAGCAGCATTCTGAGCTAATTGCAGATATTCTGCAACTGTGCGCGCACTGGCACTTTAAGGCCGTCCGCGCGCGCCCTGTGGGAGACAGTGTCCGGACCAGGAAGTGAGTGCCGGCGTCTCTCAGGAGGGAGATGCCGCCGGGAACTCACTCGTCCATGGCCGCGGCCGTCAGAGGGTCAGGACGACGGTCCGCAGCCATAGACGTTACAGGTACCTTCATCTGAACTATAGACATTGACTTTGTAACCTGTTTGGCCAGCTGCTGTCCCGGTACGGCCCAGTGGGTCCACATACCCACACATCGTGACACCAGGTTCCCATTGTAACTTCTCCCCAACCCCTTCCCTCTGCTCTTGATTCAAGGATTTCAGCCTCAACGCCGATTTAGGTATGCCTAAATATGTCTCTCCTACTCCTATCCAGTGAAAAAGGCCCTTTAATACAACCATTACAGTAGAAGTTGTGCATAGTTATTCCAAAACAGTATTGATAGTCTATAGTGTAAATGGTACATAAAAATTGTGCCCACACATTATATAAAGGCCAATTAAAGAAAACTAATGCACAATAAAAGTGAAAAAGGCAAATGCTTTTATTATAAAAACAATAAAATAATGAGGTCTGATATCTACTTTTTGTAGCGCCCATGGCCGCGGGCCGTCGGGTTGACTCACCTCCCGACGCCCGCAGCCATGGATCTGTGAGCGCTGGCCTCCGTCTCCCTCCTAGGAGATGCCAGCGCTCACTTCCGCTCCGTCCGGCTGGGTCCCGTAGGGTGCGAGCGCACGCTCGCGCACGCTCTTAAAGGGCCAGCGCGCGCACATGAAAACAATGTTCATTAACCCACATGATTTCCTGCTCTATAAGAATGCCCCCGCCCTTCTGATCCTTGCCTGAGCGTTGTTAGTCTTTCCCAGTCTGTCTCGCAAATGGTCCCTTAGTGTCTCCCGTTCCAGCTGTTACCCGTGCCCTGTTACCGTTCCTGTATTCCGCATTGTTCCTGTGCCTACCCGTGTTCAAGTGCCATCTGCCACG
The DNA here is from genome assembly GCF_050947455.1 of Rhinoderma darwinii. Classification (NCBI taxonomy): domain Eukaryota; kingdom Metazoa; phylum Chordata; class Amphibia; order Anura; family Rhinodermatidae; genus Rhinoderma; species Rhinoderma darwinii. Next base: position 162,941,993 of record NC_134689.1, read on the forward strand.
TCAAGTGTCATCTGCCACGTCAAGTGTCATCTGCCACGTCAAGTGCCATCTGCCACGTCAAGTGTCATCTGCCACGTCAAGTGCCATCTGCCACGTCAAGTGCCATCTGCCACGTCAAGTGTCATCTGCCACGTCAAGTGTCATCTGCCACGTCAAGTGCCATCTGCCACGTCAAGTGCCATCTGCTCTTCGGATAAGTAATGTATGCGCAGTTGCAACAGATATACAGTAAGTAATAAAATGCTGATTGTCTCCAGTGAACACTGCCGCTCCATTTAAACTCTATGGCAGTAACTAAAAACGCAGCAGGTAGGACAGTCAAAAATCCATCAGCCCCGTCTACAATTATCGCTATCACCAGGGCTGGCAGTTGGGCGGTAAAGGGAGACCCATCCTTTGTTAATGCTATGATTGTGATTGTGATCACGACATCACAAGGTTTAAATATCCAGGATCGAGTACTCCATGGGGTATGAATCAAAGCCGTCCGCTCCCTACAGGTGATCGCATGGGCACAACTGCCCTGCCTTGCGGGAAATGTATGACTCTGAGAGCTATGTCTCCTCTGCCAGCTCTGTACATTTAAAGAAGCAAAGGGTAAATGTGTATCTACCCAAAATCAAACAATTTGCTAAAGTGAGATGAATGATAGTTACATACACAGGATAAGGCCTCATTTACACGAGCGTGTGCGTTTTGCGCAGGCAAAAAAACGCAGCGTTTTGCGTGCGCAAAAGGCACTTGACAGCTCCGTGTGTCATCGGTGTATGATGCGCGGCTGCGTGATTTTCGCGCAGCCGCCATCGTAGAGATGAGGCTAGTCGACGTCAGTCACTGTCCAGGGTGCTGAAAGAGTTAACTGATCGGCAGTAACACTTTCAGCACCCTCGACAGTGAATTTCATCACCATATCGAGTAACCTGTTCAAAAAAAAAAAGAGGTTCGTACTTACCGAGAACTTCCCGGCCGTTGCCTTGGTGACGCGTCCTTGGTGACGCGTCCTTGGTGACGCGCCTCTCTTGACATCTGGCCCCACCTCCCTGGATGACGCGGCAGTCCATGTGACCGCTGCAGCCTGTGCTTGGCTTGTGATTGGCTGCAGCTGTCACTTGGACTGAATTGTCATCCCGGGAAGTCAGACTGGAGGAAGAAGACGGGAGTTATCGGTAAGTCAGAACTTTTTTTTTTTTTACACGTTCACGTATATTGGGATCGGAAGTCACTGTCTAGGGTGCTGAAACAGTTTAACTCTTTCAGCACCCTGGACAGTGACTGTCTCCTGCCGGGTTCGGTCAAAACGAGTTCGGCCGAACCCGGTGAAGCACGTGGTGCTTTTCTGTTTACATTCAGTTTGACAGCTCTTGCGCGAATCACGCAGTTCGCACGGAAGTGGTTCGTGGTTTTCACGCACCCATTGACTTCAATGGGTGCGTGATGCGTGAAAAACACAGATTTTTAGAACATGTCGTGAGTTTTTTTAAGCGCACTCACGCTGAGCAAAACTCACGGACTGTCTGCATGCCCCCATAGACTTGTATAGGAAAAGCACGCGAGTCTCACGGACGTATATCACGTTCGTGTAAATGAGGCCTAAGTGTGGTAGCTATTTTACAAACACTCACCAAGATGAGAGCAGTATAAGGGTGCTCATTTATATTTATATTTTCACTGCAGGGCCTGCCTTGTGGTAATCTGATAGGTGGAGTCATTGTCAAAAGGCAGTGCCTGCAGTAAATGTACAGTATATCTTATGGGCCAGTTTCTTGATGTGGCATGAAGTTGTTCATTGTGGCAGTGTGCCCTTGTTCATATCAACTACTTTATTTGACATATGATTACTAAAATGGTCGCAGCTCTAGAGTCTCCTTTTAAGAATATGTTTAAGTCGCTGGATAGCATTAGGGAGTCGGGGACCCTATAATTATTTGCAAAATAGCTCCTGCACTTATCCTATGGTTATAACTATTAAAGGGTTATTTCCAACTAATAGATGTGGGTCCCAGCTCCGGGACCCGCACCTATATTGGGAAAAGTGGTTATCTGATCTCTGTTTCGTTCGGTGAGGCAGCCGGGGCCGCAGATTCTAAGCTGGGACTAGTGTAGAGGGGTTCGTGCAGGCACACAGCTCTCTCCGTTCTATTTCATAAGAGTTACGGCAACAGCAGAGCAAGCACTATAGAACAGAATGGAGAAAATTGCACTTATGCTTGGTCTCTTTCCTCTAAAACACGCCTGAAACCTGTAGCCAGTGGTCGCCTCGCCAGGCAAAACGGGTTGGGTGACCACCATTCTTTGTATATGAGAGTTTTAACCCCTTCCCGACCACCCCACGTAGATTAACGGGCTGCAGAGCTGGTCCTTGTGCCTGCAGCTCATTAATCTACGTGTGCTCCTAACAGAGCACACAGGCGATCCCCGCAGCCCGGCATCTCCCAGTACAGGCTGCTACTAGCAGCCTTAGAACTGCAGAAAAACATTGGGTCGGATCACAGCCGTGATCCAAACCGATTAACCCCTTAAATGCAGCAGTCAATAGCGACCGCCGCATTTAAGTTGTTATAGCAACATCGGCAACCCGCTACGCGATTGCTGGGGCCGATTGTTGCGGGGGGCGATTGCTATGGCAACCGGAAGCCTGACAAAGGCTTCCGGTCTGCCATCTATTGAAGGCGATTACGTCCTGCCAGAGGCAGGACCTAATATGCCTCCCGTCAGTGTGAAACTGACAGGTATAATACCTTGCAATACATAAGTATTGCAGGGTATTAGAACTACGATCCAACAATTGGATCTTCAAGTCCCTAGTAGACTAAAAAAAAAAGTTACAAAAAAATGTACAAAAGTAAAATGTCAAAATGATAAAATTTAAATATCGCCTTTTTTCTCTTCTAAAGTCCTTTAGTATTAGAATTAGAAAAAAATGAAAAAAATAAATAAACTATGCATAATTGGTATCGCCGCGTCCGTAATGGCCCGAACTATAAAAAATATAATGTAATTTGTCCCGCACGGTGACCGCCATAAAAAAAATAATAAAAAAACGATACCGGAATCGCTATTTTTAGTCACTTCAGCTTCCAAATAATTGCATAAATAGGGATCAAAAAGTCACATGTACCCCAAAACTACAGTTTGTTCCGCAAAAAACAAGCCCTCACTCAGCTTTCCTGATAGAAAATGAAAAAAGTTGTGGCTCTTAGAATATGGCGACACAAAAACAAAATAACTTTTTTAAAACCGTGATTTTATCGTGCAAACACCGTAAAACATAAAAAACCTATATACATATGGTATTGCCGTAATCGCATCGACTCACAGAATAAATTAAATATGTCATTTATAGCGCACGGTGAACGCCGTAAAATAAATGAATAAAAAACAATAGAAGTTTTGACCGCCTAATTACACTAAATTCAGCAAAAAACTATGGGATCAAAATGCTCACTATAACCCTAGACAAATTCTTTTTAGGGCTGTAGTTTCCCAAATGGGGTCACTTCTGGGGGGTATCCACTGTTTTGGTCCCTCAGGGGCTTTGCAAATGCGACATGATATCCGAAAACCAATTGAGTAAACTTGAGCTCCAAAAGCCAAATAGCGCTCCTTCCCTTCTGAGCCCTGCCGTGTGTCCAAATAGCCGTTTATTACCACATATGGGGTATGGCCGTAATAAGGAGAAATTGTTTTACAAATTTTGGGGCGCTTTTTCTTCTTTATTCCTTGTAAAAATTGATAATTTCTAAGTTTTATTAAAAAAATATTTAGATTTTCATTTTTACGGACTAATTTCACAAAATTCAACAAAAAACCTGTGGGGTTAAAGGCTTGATGAATTCCTTGAGGGGTGTAGTTTGCCAAATGGTGTCTTTTTGGGGGTGTTTACCCTGTTTTGGCACTACAAGACCTCTTCAAACCTGACATGGTGCCTAAAATATATTCTCATAAAAAGGAGGCCCCAAAATCCTCTAGGTGTGCCTTTGTTTCTGAGGTCTGTGCTTCAGTCCATTACCACACTAGGGCCACATGTGGGATATTTCTAAAAACTGCATAATCTGGGCAATAAATATTGAGTTGCGTTTCTCTGGTAAAACATTTTGTGTTACAGAAAAAAATGAATTAAAATGGATTTTCCCACAAAAAAAAGACATTTGTAAATTTCCCCTCTACTTTGCTTTAATTCCTGTGAAACACCTAAAGGATTAAGAAACTTTCTAAATGCTGTACTGAATACTTTGAGGGGTGCAGTTTTGAAAATTGGGTGACTTATGGGGGTTTCTAATATATAAGGCCCTCAAAGCCACTTCACAACTGAACTGGTACCTATAAAAATAGGTTTTGGAAATTTTCTTGAAAATTTGAGAAATTGCTGCTAAAGTTCTAAGCCTTGAAAAATAAAAGGACGTTAAAAAAATGATGCCAACATAAAGTAGACATATGGGAGATGTTAATTAGTAACTATTTTGTGTGGTATTACTATCTGTCTTACAAGCAGATACATTTAAATTTAGAAAAATGCTAGTTTTTGCAAATTTTCTCTAAAGTTTGGTGATTTTCACAAACAAATACTGAATTTATCGATCACATTTTTCCACTAACATACAATAGAATATGTCACGAGAAAACAATCTCAGAATCGCTTGGATAGGTAAAAGCATTTCCAAGTTATTACCACATAAAGTGACACATGTCAGATTTGAAAAAAATTGGCTGCGTCCACAAGGCCAAAACAGACTCAGTCCTGAAGGGTTTAAAGGCTAGTAAAATATTTTTTATTTGTATTCTAGAAGAGACAGAAGATTAATGTAATGATGGACAAAGAGCGTTAGTATAACCGTTAACTATTAGATAAAAGGACTAACCTGGCTTCAGTGTCCATTATGGAGCCAGTTTACCAGTTCATTACTTAAATTTGCAATAAAATGGCTGCCACTTTACAATACCAATTCAAAATGGATATTTTTTTTAGCGTTAAAGCCTACTATCTTTTCAGGTGACTTTTCAGAATACGCTGGTATATATATGTGTATACGAGAGGAATAACAATATTTCTGGCCAAAATATGAGCTGTATGCTGCATTTTTTTTAGCAGTTTTCCCCTCTGCAGGCACTATCCCTAATTCTCCATTTTCTCTGAGCTGGATGGAGCCTAACGACTATCATGTCTTCTATACACAGCACACATAGAAGAGGAGAATCCTGCTCTCTTATCTCTATATATCACATATATAGAAGCTGCAGCATGGAGGACATTATACAGCAGTAACAAGTAGTGTAACTGAGAACCCAGAACTAGGGTGAGAAATAACACTTACCAGGAAGCTGCAGCACGTCTGTGTCTTTCTCATTCTGCTCCTGCTCCCCGCTCTCCTCTTCATAGACTTACACACCAAAGGACAGAAGCCCTAAGGATATATGGTCAACACCAAACATCATAGATAAACACAGAAAAGAGAAACCAGTGTTAAAGAGGCTCTGTCACCACATTATAAGTGCCCTATCTCCTACATAAGGAGATCGGCGCTGTAATGTAGGTGACAGTAATGCTTTTTATTTTAAAAAAACTATCTATTTTCACAACGTTAGGAGCGATTTTGGTTTATGCTAATGAGCTTTCTTAATGCCCAAGTGGGCATATTTTTACTTTCGACCAAGTGGGCGTTGTACAGAGGAGTGTATGGCGCTGACCAATCTACATCATGCACTCCTCTCCATTCATTTACACTGCACTAGCGATATAGTTATATCACTATGTGCAGCTACATACACTAACCCTAACATTACTACAGTGTCCTGATAATGAATACACATGACCATCCAGCCTGGACGTCATGTGTACTCAGAATCCTGACACTTCTGAATCTTTTTTGTGAGATTCCGGCAAGTGAAACGAAATCTCGTGAGATTACGGAGCTAAACGATCTCCTTATGCAGGAGATAGGGCACTTATAATGTGGTGACAGAGTCTCTTTAAGCGACCAAGCATATTGAATATAAAAAAGATTTTATTGAGGCATAATTAAGAATAAGTACAACAATGGCATAAAAAGAGGAATGATAAAAAGGAGTCCAAACAGATAGGATATAACTGAGCGGGCTACTGGCAATAACACCTATACCTTAATAAAGTAAATTGAAGATAGTCCTCAAAGGCAAGACAATAAGAGTCTAGGGCAAACAAGTTTGACCACAATAATGAATAAACAGTAACAGCACAATCACAAAGATTGAGGTAAAAAATATTCAGCAGACCTTGCAGACAAACAATGGGGGTAAAGAGTAGCGATGTGCCAGGAGCCCTCTTACACCCAATGCGTTTCGCCATCAGGAATCTTCCCCTGAAAAATATAAAAACTTTTATATATTCAATATGCTTGGTCTTCATAGACTTGTATGAGCAGCGTGTCAGTGTCTCTCTCACTACTCCCTCCTCCTGCTCCCCTCCTCTCTCCATAGACTTGTATTTGCAGGCAGTGAAGAGATCCCCCCCAAATTCTGCAGTCCGTCTGTAACTAGGGACGGAATTTGCTTGACCACAGGGGGTGGTCAGCAGTTAACAGGAAGGGAGACACCTAGTGGCAGTAACTTTACACAGAATTTGCATGGATAAAGTAATTCAATTTTAACAGTAAGTAAATTACAAAGTTGATCTGTGTCTGGTATACTATTAGATTAGCATAAGTTGTTTGGAAAGTTAGTGTCCATTTAAATGACACTTTTTAACATCCATTTAAAAAAGCCAAAACGCTGAACCCACTGCAGCGATTCTGGCTGAAAATGTGATTTGATTATTTGTCATTTTATTACATTCCAATCCCACCAACCATGCCTAAACACATTTTTAATTATTCCTTAAAATAATAATAAAATAGGTTTTGCTGGCTTTTCCATTTCCAATGTAGTTTCTGGAACAAATGTACACCTTTATTTAGCCTTAGACTCTTTTCTTTTAACAATTTGCCATTGTTGTACAGTTGAAAGACACTGCTTGGCAACAGTTGCTGAGTTGCCAAACTCACACAAGATGTCGATGTTGAATCCATCAAATAATTCTTGTTCGTCTTGTTACTGAGGCCAACTATTAGCTAGCGTGTGAACAGATAGCAATCCTATAAATGAGTGTATACATTCAAAGTTTAATGTTAGAAATGTTACATTGTGCCCTATTAGTGATTTTTGCCTGTGCATGTGCTTTTTGACACATAATATAGTTATGTGTAATAATAAACATTATAAGGCTAAATGTGGAAATACCCCTAATTTTGAGTTCAGGTGTATCATCCACACCTATTGGAAACACGTGCATAAAATCAAGCACAAAGCCATGGAATCTCCATAGACAATGGTAGTAGTATGGGTGGTACTGAAGATCTCAGTGACTTTGAACGTGGCACTGTCATAGGATGCCGCAAGTCAGTTTGTCAAATTTCTGATCCCCTAGATCTTCCCTAGTCAATTGAAAGTGCTATTATTGTGAAGTGGAAGCATCTAGGAGTAACAACAGCTCAGCCACAAAGCAGCAGTCCACGCAAACTCACAGAACAGGGCCGCTGAGTGCTGAAGAGCATGGCAGCGTAAAAAACAAACAGCCTCTGGAAGTGACATTAACAGAAGAACTGTGTATCAGGAACTTTATGAAATTGGTCCTATGGTTGAGCAGCTGCACACCAGTAAATCACCATGCACAATTCAGTTAGAATAGTGTAAAGGACGCTGCCATTGAACTCTGGAGCAGTGGAAACCTGTTCTCTGGAATGATGAATCACGTTTCACTATCTGTCAGTCTGGTGGATGAATCTTACTTTATTTGGATTTCATACAAGGTCATAACCTCAAGAATACCAAAGTCATAACATTAAGAAGTCCAAATGTTGCTCCGTTATCGTTGGACCTGGACAACATGCCCTTAGGCGATCTTACATTTACCAGTTTCCAGAAAGTGTATAGCTAGAAAATGTAAAAGTACAGATTTGCCGCCAGTAACTGAAAGATTGCGCATTGTATATTACAATTGTATCATGGAACATTTGATAGCGAGTCGGATAGATAAATGACAGTCCTTTAAAAACAATTGGGGCAACTGGTTCTAATATGCGGGATACTCATGCTAATACTGTGTGCATTTACTTTATAATGACATGTTAACGCATATACCCTTTCCTCATCGTCCTACGTTAGCACCAATGGGATATTATGACCTCTTGATCCCACCCTAGAACCAACTGACCTAGAAGAGCAACAACATTAGAATAATTAATTGATGATACCATAAGAACCTCCTCCACAGACAGATGTGTTTTATTTTGTCCTCAACCTAAGCTGTGCAGGTGTTTCTCATCTGCACTGGCCACCTTGGATATTTTTGCATTTATTTTTCTGGTAGGGAATCAAGCCAGCATTGCACCCCTGTGTCATCAGTTGGACGCCAATCTTGGGCAGGGCTTAGACTGGTTTTTTTCCTGTTTGCTCCGCCCCCTTACATCCTGGTTATATAGTTTGAGTCAGACAAAGGGCTTATGGCGAGGTTCAAGAGAAGCTCCATTCCTTGATGTCAAAGGTTCGACTTAAATTTATCTAGCCAGAACTCAAGAGTTCAGACTCTCAAAAGACCTGTTTGTCATCTCTGCGGGACCCAAAAGGGGTTTTAAAGCATCTAAAAATTCTCTAGCCCGATGGCTCAAGTCTGCCATAATGGAAGGCTATGATCGCCAAGGTTAAGCACCTCCGTTTCCAGTCAGAGCTCAGTCAAAGTGCTCAACTTCAACTTCTTGGGCAGAAAGAGCTCAGGTTTCTGTCGAAAATCTGTTCTGCGGCTTCATGGACTACACCTTCAACATTTGTCAAACACTACAGGTTCGACTTTGAGGCTTCTAGAGGTTCTGCCTTCGGCACAGAAGTCCTAAATGCTGTTCTTAATGATTAACCCCTCCCTTTATTTTTTTTACTCAATTCCCATTGGTGCTGCCATAGAACGATGAGGAAAGGGAAAATTTGTTCTTAACTATAATTTTGCTTTCCTCGAGTCCGTACGCAGCACATATATACACTCCCTATTAAAATTGTGTGCAGCAGTATTTTAGTTTGGTCTCTATTTTATTACACATCTGACTCTGACTGTGGAGGAGGTTCTTATAGTATCATCAATTAATTATTCTTATGTTGTTGATCTTCTAGGTGCTTTGGTCCTAGGACAGGATCAAGAGGTCATAATATCCCATTGGTCCTGCCTACGGACTCGAGGAAAGCAAAATTACAGGTAAGATCAAATCTTCCCTATATTGACAAAATTATTGGGACCGACCACTTAATCATTGAATTCAGGTATTTCATTCAGTCCAATTACCACAGGTATATAAAATCAAGCACCTAGATATGAAGTATGCCTTTATAAACATTTGTGAAAGAATGGATTATTCTAAAGTGCTCACTGAATTCAAGGAAGGTATTATAATAGAATTCCACCATTGCAACAAGTCAGTTAATGAAATTTCTTCCCTCCTAGATATTCCACCATCAACTGTAAGTGGTATTATTGCAAAGTGGAAGTGTTTAAAAACCACAGCAACTCAGCCACGAAGTGGCAGACCACGTAAAGTTATAGAGCGGTATTGTAGAGTGCTTAGGCGCATAGTGCATAAAAGTCGCCAATGCTCTGCTGACTCAATAACTGCAGAGTTCCAAACCTCCTCTGGCATTAACATCAGGACAAAAACTGAAGCTTCATGGCATGGGTTTCCATGGCCAAGCAGCTGCATGTAAGCCTTACATCACCAAGCAAAATTACAAGGGTCGAATGGAGTGGTGTAGAGTACGCCGCCACTGGAACAGTTTGGGGAGGGCCCTTTTCTTTTCCAGCATGACTGTGCCCCAGTGCACAAAGCAAGGTCCATAAAGGCATGGTTGGGTGAGTTTGGTGTGGAAGAACTTGACTGGCCCGCACCGAGCCCTGACCTCAACCCCATCGAACACCTTTGGGATATTCTAGAACGGAGATTGCGAGCCAGGCCCTCTCGTCCAACATCACTGTCAGACCTCACAAATGCCTTTTGGATGAATGGGCAAAAATTCCCATAGACACACTCCAAAATCTTGTAGAAAGCATTCCCAGAACAGGGAAAGCTGTTTTAGCTGTAGAGGGTGGGACCAACTCCATATTAATGCCTGTTAATTTAGAATGGGATATCATAAATGCTTCTATACGTGTAATGTGTAGGTGCCCCAATACTTTTATCTGTATAGTGTATATAGTGATACTATGGAATTTTATAGGTGCTGGTTTCATTCTCATAATTACATTCATTCTGAGGAATATTTCCTTCTATTTTTGTCTGTTCTTGTTTTTGTATGTTTCTATTTCTCTAGAACTCGCTAATTTACTGAGTTTTAAGCTTATTAGGATTCTGAAGTATCTCTATGCACATTGCACCTTATGTGTCATGATATACTTTTTGAAAAACTTAATGGATGACATAACTCTGTAACTGATGTTTACTTTGACCAAAATTCAATAAACAATAGGACAAGTTTACCAAATGGTCGGGGCCACCTGCAGCCTGACAAATGTATTTAAATTTACGCCAGAAGCTGGTGTAAATTATAGCGGAAATCTAATGCCAGCTGATAGCTGGTGTAGATTTCACTCTGTGGCCAAGGGCGTAACAGGGTACAAGAAGGCCCCATACTTCCTCCCTCCCCCATGATACTAAAATAAATAAAAAAAACTAAAAAAAATATATATATATGACTCACCACTCCGCTTCTCACGTGGATGTTCTCAGGCTCCCACTTCAGGTCAAGGCGCATATTAGGTCCTGACGCCGGGCAGCATCAGGGCCTTATATGTGATGCAGTATACAACATACTGATGCTGGACGTTGTGTTCTGCATGCCTGCGTTTTATAAAATTTCCTAACGCTGCCCAGGGCCTTGTATGCGCCACAGGGCCAGATGTGGGAGCTTCAGGGGAAAGCGGTTGAGGTAAGTAATTTTTATATTATTTTATGTCCGATTCGGTAGGGGGAGGGGGATAGGGTCCGCCAGTGCGACCACAATTGTTATGCCACAATTGGGGTGCACGGCCAGTGGAAAAATTCCATCGATTTTTTAAGAGTCATGCACCTCTTAATAAATCTGTCTCATCTTACTCCAGCGCAGCAGACAGCTAAGTCTTAAATGCCAGTCTTCGTAAATCTACCCCAATATGTTACAAGATAGATGGATGGATGGATGGATGGATGGATGGATAGATAGATAGATAGATAGATAGATAGATAGATAGATAGATAGATAGATAGATAGATAGATAGATAGATAGATAGATAGATAGATAGATAGATAGATAGATACATGATAGATAGATAGATAGATAGATAGATAGATAGATAGATAGATAGATAGATAGATAGATAGATAGATAGATAGATAGATAGATAGATAGATAGATAGATAGATAGATAGATAGATAGATAGATAGACAGATACTTTATTTATCCCCAAAGGGAAATTGGTTTACAGTTGTAACTCCCATATACAGTACATATTATACAAAAACAATACAACATACATCGATAACATATAATAAAATATGTATTAAAAAGCATCATCACACACTACAATAACATATTATAAAGTGCAATAGCTTTTGGCATAAAAGATCTTTTAAATCGTTCTTTCCTACATCGAAATTGTAGCAATCGAACACTAAAACAGCTTTGTTTATCGATTAAAATGCTATGCAACGGATGCAATTCCTCTAATTTAATTGCACTAATCTTCCTTAATAACCTCTTATTTAATACCTCCTCAAATAACGTCACCTCACTAACCATAATCCCTTTTCCCTTTTTTGATCACCTTATTCAATGTATTCTTTTCAGCTTCTCTAATGTTACCTCCCCAACAGACAGCACCATAAAATATAACGCTAGCGACCACGGAGTTATAAAACATTAATATAATTTTATCACACACATTAAACGAGCGCAAATTACGTAAAAAATACAACCGGCTCATTGCCTTTTTGTACACCTTTTCTGTATTCTCGATCCAATCCAAATTCTGGTCCACATATATACCCAAATATTTGTATGATCTCACTCTCTCCACTTCCTGATTTAGAATAGACACCGGCGCCACTATCTTTTTTTTTCTGCGTAAATCAATAATCATTTCTTTTGTTTTCCCAATATTTAATTCCACCCATTATCCACACTCCACTTAAAGAATATAGGGATGTGATATCTGAATTTGTTATCACAGTCTCCCTTTACTGCCCCCATAATTACGGAATCATCAGAGAATTTCTGCAGATGAGAACTTCCAGTATTGTACCTAAAATCTGCCGTATATAGCGCAAATAAAAACAGTGATAAAACAGTCCCCTGTGGTGCTCCAATATCACTTATTTCTATCCTCGATGTACATTCCCCACTCCACACACACTGGGGGCATCCCCTTAAATAATCAAATATCCAATTAGACACTCTAGGGTTAATTTGCATTCCTTCCAATTTATTTTTCATTAGATCCGGCCTTATCAAATTAAAAGCACTAGAAAAATAAAAAAACATGACTCTCACTATCACCCCCTGCGCCTCCAAAAAAAGAGTACGCCCTATGTAAAAAATATAAAACTGCGTCCTCCACCCCAATTCTACGTTTATAGGCAAACTGTAAAGGATCCTCGTATTCTACCACAACAGATTTAAGGTACCCCCAACAACTTTAGCCTTTCAAACACCTTCATCATATGAGAAGTTAATACCACCGGTCGATAATCACCCACCCTCAAAGGTTTTGCTATTTTAGGAATTCGGACTATACAAGAGGTTTTCCATACCTTCGGCACTTTACCCATCATCAAACTCCAATTATATAAATCCGCTGTAATTTCACACAATGCATCAGCACAAGTTTTTAGTACCCTAGTACTAATCCTATCCGGGCCTGACGCCTTCCTTACACTTAGTTTTTTTAACTGTTCTCTCACATCGTCCACTGACACAATGAAAACCCCTGTACCACATCCATCTCTATTGATTGCATCATCTTTTCCCATCACATTAGATTTAATCATAGGATCCACTATACAACCCCCAACATTTGAAAATCTGTTAAAATAAACATTAAGTTCATTTAATTTTTCCTTTTCCATATCGACTATCCTTTGTTTGTTCTCCATCTCTGTTGTGGCCTTCATTCCTGACCAGACCTCCATCACATTATATTTAGCCAGTTTGAGCTCCGCTTTCCTTTTATACTCCTCCTTACCTTCTTTTATTTTATACTTTAACTCACTTTTCACTATTCTGATCGCTTCATCATCCCGATCTCTATAGGCTTTTTTCTTTCTGTTTAATAACTCCTTGAGATCCTTTCCTACCCATGGTCAGTGCACCAGACAGCTAAGTCTTAAATGCCAGTCTTTGTAAATCTACCCCAATATGTTACAAAATAGCTAACCACATCCCCATCTAATGACAAAAAGTTAACCGTCATAACTGTTACTGATTGTTCCAGACGATGATGAAATTCATTCATAAGAATGGTGTCATTTATTTTTCCAGCATATTTACGCTATTTTAAAGGGACGCAAGGAACTGATACATGTGCCCCCTTTACAATTTGTGTACACAGTAATAAAAAGAACCCAAGCTGGGCATGATGGCTTGTGTGACATAATAAAAAGGTGATACGATTCATGAAACTTTAGTTGAAAATTTATAAAAGTATCAAGGCCCTAATATTCTATGCACATTCATTTGGCATCAGCATGGTTATAAATATTTTAAACATTATTTCAGAAAGATCTAAATAATGGATTTGCCCATTCTACACATTACACGTCTCCGTATTCTTCACACATTGACATGTAATAATATCTGGTAAAGAACAATAGTCTTGATTCACAGCGTATAACCACTAGTGCATAACACAAAGTAACATCACACAAGTATGCGTGCTAACAGTTCATCAGAACAATACTTGCCAAGGTATATTTATATTTTATGATATATTGTTATCAAACAGAATGAAAGGACAAGTAAATTCTAATTATTTATTGGCAATATATTACAAAGCATGCGTGTTGCAAGATTTTACATACTTATCTTTACTAGTTTTCCAGTTTCATATTTTTTAATATTAAGCTTTATTAGATATATTTTAGCAGGATCAGTGGCCAGGCGTATGTCAATTATCCTTCAATTTCTGCCCAATCCCCTGTTCCATTGAGACATAAGCATTCCCTATTGAAATAAACATTCAATTAATATTATACATTAATTGCAAACATTCTTTTATATAACATATTACGGTGTAGGTAACGCTGCCACTTTATATATTTCCTGCATGCAAAACTAAGTTTATACAGTCTATTGATAATAGAACAGATCCTACTTTTTTTTTTACAATCTGGACACCTAAGTATAGTAGTAGTATTAGCATGTAAACTAATGCTGACAAAAAGTGGAAAAGCTGATTGTTTGCTATCGGTAACACCTCCATTTTGACACTAGTTTTCATATACAAGACTCACCTTGCAAATGTCATGATCTCAAGTGAAAGTTCCCATACCATGAATAACACAATCAGTCTCTTGTATAGAAGTTAATGAGAAGTGGAAGAATTCCCTATAACAATCAATCACATCATGTCTTGTTATTATTATTATTTTTATTTACTTACAGGATGCTATACATATAAAATGTAGAGGGGTTTAAATACATAACATATGAACAAGAGATAAAAACGAGCAAATACAAACGATGACATGAGCTTACAGTGTAAGTGTGTTTTACAACCTTATTCCATCCATATGTTAATCAATGTAACGTTAATTCACGTGGGCGTATATAATGTGCACATATTTTAAGAACGCAGCATGTATAACTTTCTTCTGTATTGTAGATGGAAAATGCACATTCAAGTCTATCGAGAATTATTAAAATCCGGATGTATCTGTATTTGCTTCCTATGTGAAATGTATTGCATCCGTATGTCATCAGTATTGCATTCGTATGTCATCAGTATTGCATCCGTTTTTTCAAAGGAGCTGTCTTATGTCATTCAACTATCTCCATAGAAGACAGCCCAACAGTATTACGGATCTGTATAGCCACTTTCACATTACAGTATGTAATGCCCGTGGTCGCTGACCGCCGTCATCCCCTACCTACTGGCAGCCGCGACCACAGGACACTCAGAGCTTGCCGGCGTCTCCCTCTTCGGACACGCCAGCACACGCAACTGCATCTCTCCACTGTTTCCCCTAGGGTGCGCGGGCACGTTCCCGGTCTTAAAGGGCCAGCACGCGCACTAGTAAAATTGTCCCTACCTAATCCCAACTCATCCTAGTTTAAAAAGGACTCTGCCCACCTTCTCCTTGCCTGAGCGTTGTTGTGTCTACCCATGTTTGTTCTGCAAATAGTTACTTAGCTGTATCCTGTTTTTGCGTATCCTGTATCCCCGTTTCCCTTATCCAGTAATTGTGTTTAGTTCCAGTGCGTAGTCTAGTGTCGTGTAATGGAATCACCAGTTGAGAAATTCCCAGGGTAGAAGTTTATGGAACTCCTAGGTGAGTGATTCCCCCAAGGCTTCTGGAAAATGTCAGGATAAATCTGCAACCCCAAATCCGCCACAACTCTGATCAATGGAATCTGAGGCTACTCTATGGTTTTCACCAGAGCCCACCGCAAGGCAGGTTGGACTTTGCAGCATAGAACCCAGGTTGTTTTAACAGAGTTCGGTGTTGGATAAGAGTTGCAAGGCAGGCAATACCAGGGCTGATAACAAGACAGCCCGAGGGTAAACAGAAAGTCCAAATCACAAACCTAGTGGATATCAGGGATTGCAGAGGTCAAAGTCAGCTGAGAGCAGAAAGTCCAAATCAGTAAACAAAGGGTAATCCAGAGACAAGCCGAGGTCCAGTTACAAAAAGTGCAAATAGTCAGTAGCTTGATGAAACACATGGAAACAAGAAAAATCACAAGCATAGAAAACAGAACCAACCCAGATTTAAATACTCCACCCTTCAATCTGATAGGAAGAAAGACAGAGAAGTGGAATAGGCTCAACAACTAAAACCAGAACCGCCCAGAAGCTAGACTAGTAGTCATGGTAATCTTAAAGGGACGGACGTTTCCTAACATGTCGGAGGCGAGTTCACCGTCTGTGTCGGTACGCGGGTCCAGACGTCTACATTACATCCAAGTCAAGTGTCTGCTACGTCAAGTGTCTGCCAAGTCAATTGTCTGCCAAGTCAAGTGTCTACCAAGTCTACTATCCAGATACTTTTGTCCTAAAGACTACCTTTGACTCTTGTCTGGCTACAGCGGAGCGGTCCAGTGCGTTCACATATCGCACAGCCGTTACAGTATGCTCAGGCAATGGATCCCGCTACTCAACCCAAATCTGCGGTCCAGTTAATACAAGCATACATGCGTAATCTCAGAGAACGAAAGGAACAGCTTCTACTAGCTGTTAATTCCATAGTTACCCTTTTGGATTCTCCACCCAGGGCTACTCCCTCTACTCCACCTCCTGTTAACCCAGCTGCCTGTTCTGGGCCTCGGATTTTGCCGCCTCTACCTCCTTGTTACGACAGGGATGCAAAGACCTTTAGAGGCTTCATCAATCATTGTAAGCTACACTTCAAGTTACATGCTCATCTCTAACCCCTCTGATGAGGCCATGGTCACTTTTATTATCTCCCTCCTCTCTGGCAAAGCCCTAGCATGGGCGAACCCCATCTTGGAAGGAGAGGGCCCAGAATCCTCTGATTTGCCACGATTTCTAGAGACTTTCCGTACAGTGTTCGTGGAACCAGGCAGAACATCTTCTGCAGCTGCCTCACTGCTGACTCTCAACCAAGGGGAATCAACTGTAGGAGAGAACGCCATTCACTTCCGTACGTTGGCAGTGGACCTGGCTTGAAATAACGAAGCCTTAGTGGCAACTTTCTGTCAGGGACTTTCCTCTCATATAAAGGATGAGCTGGCAGCTAGAGAGCTTCCATCTACCTTGGATGTCTTAAAACTTCTGGCAACACAGATCGATATGAGGATTGTTGGCTTATTGCTGATGCAACCATCCCTTCACATATTGTATGTTACCATTATCTGAAATAACAATGGAATATTATTTCCTTTTAAACTAATCAGAGCTGGATCAAGTTTTCCTTTTTGTCCTGATCCAAGAGCGCACTCTGGAAGTTCTCCAGGAGAAGAGGTCTTGTCGACTGGCACCCAAATTTCAAAGGCCTCTACTGCCCTGTCCTGTTGTACCCCCGCAGGAGCCAATGCAAGTAGACAGACTGTTCGACCTGGAGCAGCAGCACAGACGTTCGACTGGATTGTGTCTCTACTGTGGTCACGTTTTATGCGCCAATGCCCTCAGAAACCGGGAAACTCAAGCACCTAGGCTTGATTGGAGAGACAATCCTAGGTGAATCAAAGAGGAATTCAGGCAGCACATCCAACAATCAAGGAACTTTTATTCACCCATGTGACGTTTCTCTCCTCAGAGCCTTTCTCAAGCATATCCACGCATTCTCAAGCATGTCTATGCTTAAAAAAGGCTCTGAGGAGCTGAAACGTTGCATGGGTGAATAAAAGTTCCTTGATTTTTGGATGTACTGCCTGAATTTCTCTTTGTTGCCATTGTGTGGAATGGTTGGATCCAATCCTGTTGGGCTTTGTACTCTTATACATTTTTTTCAATTTACTCTGGTGCTGTAACCTCTTCGTTTGTATTGGCAATCCTAGATGAATCGATGCCAGCTACTAAATTCTCTCCCAGACTTTCTATTCCTGTGTCTATCTTCACCAGTGAGGGATCGCACTCTGTTGCCGCTTATTTGGATTCTGGAGCAGCTGCAAACTTTATCCAGCAGGACTTAGTAGACCATCTCCACTTGGCCACAGTTCCTCTGGAGAAAGCTCTGGCGGCCGCTTATGTAGATGGACAACCTCTGACAGACCCTATCCTGTCTATCACCAAATCTCTGAGACTACAGATAGAAGTCCTCCATTCTGAACTAATAGCTTTTTATGTCCTATCCAAAGCTATTAACCTCATCCTGCTGGGATTGCCATGGCTTCACTAGCACGCTCCAGTCCTTGATTGGAATTCCAGAAAAGGTCCTCCAATGGGGACCCCGACGTCTTCACCGCCGCCTGCCTCAGGTTTGTCCTGCTATTTCTCCACTGTCACTCTCTGAACAGCCTCCACACTATGCTAGTTACGCAAATGTTTTTAGCAAAAAGGAGGCAGAGGTCCTTCATCCTCATCATCCCTATGACTGCCCTATCGAGTTGCTCCCTGAAGCCTCACCCCCTCGCGGACCGGTATATACTGTCTCCTTGCCGGAAACCCAGGCCATGTCAGAGTATGTCAAGGAGAACCTGGAGAGGGGATTCATCAGTAAGTCTACTTTACCAGTTGGAGCCGGATTCTTCTTCGTGGAGAAAAAGGATGGATCACTCCGACTATGCATCACTCCGACTATGCATCACGGTCAAAAACACCGAAAAAGGCCATACTTACAAATGGACACAGCCAGGTCAGAAACGCTGAAGAAGGAGAGTGAGCAGGTGCTTTAAATAATAATAATAGCCACTCCCACTAGTCTTGAGGGGAGTGGTGTGTGGTGCATGGGATGTGTAGTAAGAAATAATAAATGAATAGTGTATGTGCAAGTGTAATAATATAAGTGAAATATAGGGGGCAGTAATGAGTAAAGTGCCTCAAAAATAAATGAATAATGGGGTGCAAGTGTGTGTGAAACATTGAGGGATAGTGTGTAAGTCATGAGGCGCAACGTGTATAGCCAGGTAGAAGCCTATTTGTGACGCATTGATAATTCATAGAGCGGGCTACCCTGCTTGCTAAGCCAAACAACAACACACCATGCTCTCCCAGCATTAAAGACCCGGCTGTGTCCAAAAGAAGCAAATATAAGTAATAATGAAAAATACCTGGGGTATTAGTGATCATTTTGGCCAAAAGGACGCAAGCTCGCAATCCACGACAAGGATCCCCAGACTTGCGAGTCACGGTCAAAAAGAAGTACCCCTTGGCACTTATCTCTAAGCTCTTCAACAGGATTCGTGGAGCCAGGGTTTTCACTAAGCTGGATCTACGCGGGGCCTATAACCTAATTCGCATCCGCAAGGATGACGAATGGAAAACCGCATTTAACATCCGTGGTGGTCACTACGAGTATCTTGAAATGCCCTTTGGACTGTATAATGGTCCAGCAGTGTTTCAAGAATTTGTGAACGACATCTTCCATGATCTTCTGTATGTCTATGTAATGGTTTATCTGGACGACATCTTAATCTACTCACCTAATCTGACGACGCATCGGAAGCATGTACGCCAAGTCTTGTTGCGGTTAAAGGGGAACAGCTTATATACTATGCATATTTGAAAATAAATCCTTGCCCTGCCCGGGCTATATTATCTCTGATCGTGGTCTTCTAATGGATCCAGAAAAAGTGAAGTCTGTCTTAGAGTGGCCACGTCCTCAAGGTCTCCAAGCTATACAGAGGTATCTCGGATTTGCTAATTTTTATTGTCAGTTCATCCCAAATTTCTCGTCCCTTACTGCTCCCATCTGAGCTCTTACCAAGAAGGGAGTGAACGCTAAGGACTGGACCAGAGTCGGCATTCTCCAACCTCAAGAGTGCCTTTACTTCTACCTCTGTTCTTCATATGTCTGTGAAGAACAAGTCTGATGTGACTCGCCAGTTTTTCTTCTATTGATGCTGGAGCACTCCTGTTTCAAAACAATTCCAAGGGTAAGGCAGTATCATGTGGATTGTTCTCTAAACTCTTCTCTACTGTGCAACTACTTCATTGGGGACCGAGAATTACTCGCTGTCAAGTTGGCCTTAAAAAAAGTGGATAAATCTGCTGGAGGGGGTTGCTCATTCCATCATCATCTTCACAGATCACAAAATATCTTACATATATGTAGTTTGCACAGCGACTGAATCCTCATCAAGCCAGATGGTCACCGTTCTTCGCCAGATTTTGATTTCTTCTTAATTTCCACCCTGTGGATAAAAACATTAAGATCGATGCCCTGTCCCGGTCGTTCGAGACTGACGACTCTGAAGAAAGTTCTCAACACATTATTGATCCTTCTAGGATTGTTGCTGTAAACAGTGGTGTAACTACCGCTATAGCAGCTATAGAGGCTGCTACAGGGCCGGCTTGCATGAGGGGGCCTGTGTCACCCGTCGTCACGGCCCCCCATGCCCGGTGGCGCCGCTAGCAGCCACTATGTCTGCTACAGTGGTAGTGACGCCACATTCAATAGTATCTGTGTCCTTAGGACGCAGATATTATTGAATGCTATAGCAGAGAAGGGAGGTATCTCCCTGCTCTAGTATTTAGTAGGCTATAGGACACGGGGCGTGGATCCCCGCGCAGGCCCGCGTGATGACGTCACTGGCTCACACTGGCCAACGCAAGAATCCCGTCGTCATTGATTCGCTCTGTTCATCGCGGGAACAGGGCCTAGGTGAGTATGACGTTTTTTGTTCTATTTGTTTGGGGGTAGCTATACGGCGCGTCTACAGAAGGGGGTCGCTATACAGCGCTATCTACAGGAGGGGGTAGCTATATGGCGCTATCCACAGGAGGGGGCTGATTGGCGCTTTCTACAGTAGGGGTGTATGGGGCTATCTACGGGGGTTATGTATGCCGCTATCTACAGGGGTGCTGTATGGCGCTATCTACAGGGGAAGCTGTATGGCGCTATCTACAGGGGGGCTGTATGGCGCTATCTACAAGGGGGCTGTGTGGCACTATCTACAGGGGGCTGTTTGTAGCTATCTACAGGGGGGTTGTATGGCACTATCTACAGGGGGAGCTGCATGGTGCAATCTACAAGGGGGAGCTGGGGCGCTACCTACAAGTGGTGTGTAACATTGTCTACATTGGAGGCTGTCTACAGGGGGGCTGTAAAGCACTGTCTACAGGGGGAGCTGTATAAACCTGTCTACAGGGGGGGCTGTATAGCACTGTCTACAGGGGGGATGTATTGCATCGTCTACAGGGGGGCTGTATAGCACTGTCTACAAGGGGCTGTATGGCAGAATCTACAGTGGGACTGTATGGCACTATCTACAGGGGACACTATCTACAAGGGGGTCTGTGTGTGGCACAGGGGGGCAGTCAAAATTTTGCTATGGGGCCCAGTCTTTCCTAGTTATGCACCTGGCTGTAAACCCTCTACAGATAGAGGATATTCGGCCTGGAAAGATTTTTGTCCGTCCTACTGACAGGAAAAAGATCGGGTATAGTTCCAAACTGGCTAGACACTCTGGTGTCCGTAAGACTTGGAACTTTATTGCTCGTCATTATTGGTGGCCCTCGCTACCTAAAGATGTGTTTCCTCCTGTGCCCTAAACAAATCTTCTCATTCCAAACCTGCTGGTCTGCTACAACCTCTACCTGTGCCTAATGTTCCCTGGCAGCACATCGCCATGGACTTTATCACTGATCTTCCCTCTTCTGCTGGATGTACTACTGTCTGGGTCTTGGTGGACCGTTTTTCCAAGATGGCACATTTTAAACCTTTAACTGGCCTTCCCTCTACTCCTCCTCTGGCATGTTTGTTCATTCAGCACATCTTTCATCTGCACGAACTACCTCTCCATATTGTGTCTGACCGGGCTGTACAGTTCATGTCTAAGTTCTGGAGAGCCCTATGTAGACTTTTAGATGTGAAGCTTGACTTTTCTTCTGCTTATCACCCACAGTATAATGGTCAAGTGTAAAGGATCAACCAAATACTAGAAAATGATCTTCGTCATTTTGTTTTAGTTCAACACGAGAATTGGGTATGGCTTCTGCCTTGGGCCGAATTCTCATACAATAACCATAGTAGTGGGTCTACTGCTTCTTCATCCTTCATTGTATATAATCAGCATCCACGAGTTCCTCTTCTTGTGCCAGCTATGTCTCAAGTGCCTGCAGCCAATTCTTTTTTCTAGAGTTTTCTTCACATCTTGCAGCAAACCAAGTCCACGATTCTTCAGGCAGTTGATCGCATGAAAAGATATGCCGATAGGAAAAGAAAAGTTTCTCCCCAGTTTTCCCATGGAGTCAAGGTCTGGCTGTCTTCGAAAAATATTTTTTTGGAAAGAGTTCTTCCCACAAATTCGCTCCCAGCTTCCGTGGCCCCTTCAGGATTTTACAACAAATTAACCCTGTGTCACATAAGCTTTGACAGCCTCATACTCTCAAAATTCCAAATGACTTCCATGTGTCCCTCTGAAAACCTGTGGTCTTGAACCGTTACAGCAAATCCCCTGGTTCTGCGGTTGCGGTTCTTCTGACATCTTTGAGGTAAAAGATATCCTAGATGTCACGGCGCGGGGTGTGGACCCACTGGGCCATACCGTGTAGCGGGATAGCCGCTGGCCAACTAGGTACAAAACAATGTCTATAGTCCAGAACGGGTACCTAAAGCAATGTAGACAGTAGCAGAGACACAACTTGACTCTCACTGTAGATGGCACAGTAGATGCAGCAGAATACACGACTTGACTCTCACTGTAGAAACGATATCACTGGATACAGGGTACAGGCAGCAGGAACGGGTAACACTGGGAACTGGAAAACACTAGGAGACCATTTGCAAGACAAACTAAGGTATACAACAATGCTCAGGCAAGGATCAAGTGGGCAGAGCCCTTTTTATAGTCCAGCAGCCCTCTAGGCTAATTATTGAGTAATGACAGCTGGACTGGCCCTTTAAGGCCGTGTACACGCGGGCGCACGCGACCTGCGGGAAACAATCCCAGACCCCGGAAGTGAGTGCCAGTGTCTCCCTGGAGGAAGATGTTGCCGAGAACAAAAATGTCCATGGTCAGGGCCGTCAGAGGGTAAGTCTGAACGACGGCCCTCGGCCATAGATGTCACAGTATCCCCCCCTCTTCTTGGGGCCAGAGCGGGAGAGAAATCTCTTCATGAGGACAGCGGCATCAATGTTCTCCTCTGACTCCCAAGACCTCTCCTCTGGACCAAATCCCCTCCAATACACCAAATAAAACGTCCTTCCTCCCACTTTCTTGGTGGCCAGGATCTCCCTCACTTCAAAAGTCCCAGACAAACCGCCAGGAGCCACTGCGGAACCAGGAGTCCTGGAGTAGCAGTTCAGGGCCACGGGGCTTCAGCAAGGAGACATGGAAGGAGTTAGGGATCTTGAGGGTAGGAGGCAGCCGAAGCTTGCACGACACAGGATTGATCTGTAGCAGAATCTCGCAGGGTCCGAGGAACCTGGGAGCAAAGTTGCAAGATGGCACACTCAGCCGGATATTCCTGGAAGACAACCAGACCTTCGTACCTGGAAGAAACTGGGGAGGTTCTCGTCTTCTAGTGTCTGCCTTTCTCTTCATGCGGTCCAACGCCAACAGAATAGTAGATCGTGTCTGTTGCCATATCTGCAGAAAGTCCCTGAAGGTAGAGTCAGCTGCAGGCACCTGGGACATAGTAGAGACAGGAAGAGGTATTCGAGGATGTTGGCCGTAGACGATGAAGAACGGACTGGAGGTGGTGGATTCACTAGTATGGTTATTATAGGAGAATTCAGCCCACGGGAGCAGTTGCACCCAGACATCATGTCGTCTGGAGACAAAGTGCCGCAGATAGTTCTCCATAATTTGGTTAACCCTTTCGACTTGTCCATTGGACTGAGGATAATAAGCCGAGGAGAAGTCCAACTTTACACCGAGGAAGCCGCAGAGTGCTCTCCAGAACTTCGAGGTGAACTGGACCCCTCAATCCGAGACAATATGCAGAGGCAAGCACGAAAGATGTGTTGAACGAAGAGGTAGGCCAGTCGAGCAGCAGAAGGCAGACCAGTCAGGGGAACAAAATGAGCCATTTTAGAAAATCGATCTACAACCACCCAGATCACACTGCTTCCTGCAGAGAGAGGCAGATCTGTGACAAAGTCCATAGCAACATGCTGCCAGGGGGCATTGGGCACGGGCAGAAGTTGGAGCAGACCGGCTGGTCTGGAGTGGGCAACTTTGTTTGCTGCGCACACCGTACAGGAGGATACAAAGTCTATGACGTCATTGGGCAAGGTGGGCCACCAGAACTGACGGGCAATTAGTTCTTGAGTCTTACGGGCACCCGGGTAACCTGCCAGCTTGGAACTGTGACCCCAGCAAAGGATTCTTCCCTTGTCTGCCAGACGTACAAAAGTCCTTCCCGGAGGAATGTCTCTAACTTGCAGAGGGTTAACAGAATAGATGCAGGAAGGGTCGATAATATTCTGTGGGGACTCCACAGTGTCCTCTGTTTCAAATGACCTAGACAAGGCATCAGCCCTCACATTCTTGTCGGCAGCTCGGTAGTGGAGTTCGAACCGGAACCGAGCAAAGAACAACGACCATCTGGCTTGACGAGGATTCAGCCGTTGAGCCGTCTGTAGATAGGTCAGGTTCTTGTGGTCCGTGAAGACCAGGATCGGATGAGCTGCGCCTTCTAGTAGATGTCTCCACTCCTGCAGGGCCAGCTTGATGGCCAGTAACTCCCGATCCCCAATCGAGTAGTTGCGCTCTGCGGGAGAAAACAGCTTGGAGTAGTAGCCACATACTACCATCTTGCCTTTCGAAACTCTCTGGAACAAAAGTGCACCAGCACCAACAGAGGAAGCGTCCACCTCTAACGAAAACTGTAGGGATACATCAGGATGATGAAGAATAGAGGCTGACGTGAAGGCCTTTTTTAAGGTTTTAAATGCGACTTCAGCCTCTAGAGTCCATACCTTGGCATTCATACCCTTTTTAGTGAGGGTGGAGATGGGAGCTGTCAAAGAAGAGAAGTTGGGAATGAACAGCCGGTAGAAGTTGGCGAATCCCAGGAAGCATTGTATGGCCCTTAAGCCTTGGGGGCGTAGCCACTCCAGATCAGCCTTGACCTTCTCAGGGTCCATTTTGAGACCCTTATCAGAGATGATATAGCCCAGGAAGGGTAGAGACTTCTCTTCGAATACGCACTTTTGCAGCTTGGCGTAAAGATGATTCTCCCTTAATCGAAGCAACACCTGGTGGACATGACCCTGATGAGTCACAAGATCTGGGGAAAAAAAATCTAAATGTCATCGAGATACACCACAACGCAGACATAGAGGACATCACAAAAAATGTCATTGACAAATTCTTGAAACACCGCGGGGGCGTTACACAGGCCGAAGGGCATTACCAGATATTCATAGTGTCCATCACATGTGTTAAATGCAGTTTTCCACTCATCACCCTGACGAATCTGGATTATACTGTAAGCCCCCCGCAGGTCTAGCGTGGAAATTTTTTTCGCCCCCTGTATGCGATAAAAGAGTTCTGAAATCAAAGGCAATGGGTACCTGTTCTTCACCGTGATTTGGTTGAGGATTCGGTAGTCAATGCAGGGTCGGAGGGATCCATCCTTCTTCTTGACAAAGAAAAACCCGGCTCCGGCCGGGGATGAGGATTTTCGTATGAATTCCCTCTCCAGATTCTCCTTAATGTAGCCTGACATAGACTGGGTCTCAGGCAAGAAGAGAGGGTATACTCTACCACGAGGAGGGAACGAATCAGGAACCAAGTCGATTATATGCTCGATGTGGTGGCAATGTCTCTGATTCCTTCTTGTTGACATCTGCAAACTGAGAGTAACAAGAAGGCAACCCTGCCAGTGACTGATGCGGAGAAGACTGAGGCGGATGGACATGCACCAGACAGCGGTCGAGACACTTGGGGCCCCACTGGACCACCCTTCCGGAGTTCCAATCCAGGACAGGGGCGTGTAGACATAGCAAAGGCAAACCTAGCAGCAAGGAGTTGACGGCCTTGGGCAGGACAAACAGGGAGATGAGTTCAGAGTGAAGAACTCCCACTTGGAGCCTTAATGGCTTGGTCACAGACAAAACTGGGTCAGGCAAAAGACAGTCCATCTACCGAGGCAACGATCAACGGCCTTTCCAGCAGAACTGTGGGCAACTGAAGAAGATCCACAAGGTCTTGGCAGATGAAATTGGCTGCAGAGCGAGAGTCCAGGTAGGCAGAGACTGGATGAGGTCTCTCGCCGGCGACAATGGTCACAGGAATGAACAGTTTGGAGGAGAGTTCTCTATTAAATGCAGTATCGCCCAGGGTTGTCTCTCCAACCAATTCTAGGCGTTGGGGTTTCTTTTGCTTCTGAGGACACAGACGCACGACATGGCCAGCGAGGCCGCAATATAAACAAAGTCCAGAGGTGCGCCTGCGCTGTTTCTCTTGAATGGACAGTTTAAGCCAATCCACCTGTATCGGAACATCGGGCATGGCAGAAGAAGAAAGCAAGAGGGGTTGCTGGAAGTTGGTGCCAGTCTAGGAAGCCATCTCTCCTGTTGAACCTCTTTAGATCTCTCTCTGAGCCTTATGTCCACTCGAGTAGCAAGTAGAATCAGGTCGTCCAAGGAAGCTGGTAGATCTCGAGCAGCAAGCTCGTCCTTGATCTCGGGCGATAGGCCATGCCAGAGGGATGCTACCAAGGCCTCATTGTTTCAGGACAATTCTCCTGCCAGGGTCCGGAACTGGATGGTGTATTTGCCCATGGAGGCGTCCTCCTGGCGAAGGTTAAAGGTAGCAGTGGCTGCCGACGAGACTCGTCCAGGCTCCTCGAATACGGAATGGAACAACCGCACGAACACCTGGAAGTCTCGGGTCCTGGTTCCCTGTCGTTCCCAGATTGGATTCGCCCACGCCAGGGCCTTGCCGGCAAGTAGAGATATAATGAAGGCGATCCTGGCTTCGTCCGAAGGGAATGCTCGGACGTGCAGAGTGAAGTGGATATGGCATTGATTCAGAAACCCCCTGCATGAACTTGCATCTCCATGGAACCGAGGTGGCAATGGCAGCGAGAACCGAGGATCCGAACCGAAACTGCCAGGAGGTGTAGTAGGAAGGTCGATCAGAGGAGCTTGAATAGGAGCAGTGATGGAAGTAGCTAGCGCCCCTAGCTGTTGTGCCAAGGAGTCAACTGCCACCAGAAGTTACATAGTTACATAGTTACATAGTACGGCTGAAAAAAGACACATGTCCATCAAGTTCAACCAAGGGACGGGAAAAGGGAAGGAAAAATTTCTACACATAGGAGCTAATACTTTTTTGTTCTAGGAAATTATCTAACCCTTTTTTAAAGCCATCTACTGTCCCTGCTGTGACCAGCTCCTGCGGTAGGCTATTCCATAAGTTGATCCTGTCATGCTCGCAGATCCTGCAGGTCCGCCTGCATGGCTTTAGAGGATGACAGGCCCTTGAATTGACCAGCTGGGTCCATGGCCTGAGCGTACTGCCACGGTGCGGGGTGTGGACCCACTGGGCCGTACCGCGTAGCGGGATAGCAGCTGGCCAACTAAGTACAAAACAATGTCTATGGTCTAGAACGTGTACCTGAGGCAATGTAGACAGTAGCGGAGACACAACTTGACTTTCACTGTAGATGGCTAGTAGATGCAGCGGAAGACACGACTTGACTCTCACTGTAGATGGCAAAGTAGATGCAGCGGAAGACATGACTTGACTCTCACTGTAGAAACGATAGCATGGGATACAGGGTACAGGCAGCAGGAAACGGGTAACAATGGGAACTGGAAAACACTAGGAGACTATTTGCAAGACAAACTTAGGTATACAACAACGCTCAGGCAAGGATCAAGTGGGCAGTGCCCTTTTTATAGTCCAGCAGCCCTCTGGGCTAATTATTGAGTAATGACAGCTGGACGCATACTGGCCCTTTATGGCCGTGCACGCGCAGGCGCACGCGTGCCCTGCAGGAAACAGTCCTAGAACCCGGAAGTGAGTGCCGGCGTCTCCCTGGAGGAAGATGTCGCCGAGAACACAGATGTCCATGGCCGGGGGCGTCAGAAGGTAAGTCTGAACGATGGCCCTCGGCCATAGACGTTATACTGGACTAGAAGAGAGTTGTAGGTAAGACCTTCTACCTGGTGGACTGGAAAGGGTTTGGTCCTGAAGAGAGGTCTTGGGTGCCTGAAGAGAATGAGGATGCCCGTGCTCTCCTCAAGAAGTTCCTCTTACGCTTGGGACCAAAGAAGTTGTGCCGTGAGGGGTGTACTGTAATGCCTGAGGTCGCTGACCGCCGGCATCCCTTACCCACCGTGCAGGGCACTCAGAGCTTGCCGGCATCTCCCTCTCCGGACATGCCAGAACACGCCACTACATATCTCCACTCTTTCACCTAGGGTGCGCGCGCTCGTTCCCGATCATAAAGGGCCATATCCTCTTTGCCTGAGCATTGTTGTGTCTATCCATGTCTGTTCTGCAAATGGTTCCTTAGCAGTATCCTGTTTTCCTGTATCCCATTTCCCGTATCCAGTAATTGTCTGCCAAGTCAAGTGTCTGCTAAGTCAAGTGTCTGCCAAGTCAAGTGTCTGCCAAGTCTTCTATCCAGGTACTCTTGTTCTAAAGACTATCTTTGACGCTTGTTTGGCCAGCTGCTACTCCGCTATGGCGGAGCGGCCCAGTGGGTCCACATACCCCACAGCCGTGACACAGTATTTAGGTCAGTATTTTTCATCAGTATTTAAAAGCCAAAACCAGGAGTGTCAAATAAACATAAAAAAAATATAATGGAAAGATTTGTACCTCCTCCGTGTTTTGGACCCACTCCTGGTTTTGGCTTCCAATAATGAAGCAAAATCTAACCAAAATACTGCCATGTGAAAGTGGCCTAATACTGATGAAATACTTATGACATACTGATGCAATATTATTCGTATTACGAAATCCATATTATGGACATTTACAAATACGCTTGTCTGAAAGAGGCCTAAGGCCTCAATCACATGGCAATATTTTGGTCAGTATTTTGCTTTAGTATTTGGAAGTGGTACCTACACAAAGTGAAATGGAAAGATTTGTACCTCTTCCGTGTTATGGACCCACTCCTGATTTTGGCTTATAAATACTGAAGCAACATACTGACCAAAATGCTGCCATGTGAAAGAGGCCTAAGGACTTACAATCTATGTGGGAATGGGCAAATAGACAGTAGGTGAAAGTAGAAGCTGCTTATATAATTATGCATTTTAAGGTTTAACCCCTTAATGATCGGGCCTGTTTGTACCTTAATGACCAAGCCAGATTTGTCAAATCTGGTATGTCTGAATTTACCAGAGAATAACTCTGTGAAAGTTTTGAATATCTAAGTAATTCTGACATTGTTTTTTCGTCACATGTTGTACTTTATTTTAGTGGTAAAAGTAGACTGATACAATTTGCGGAAATTAATTAAAAAATAGAAAAATGGAAGAAATTTTGTAAAAATTAACATTTTTCCCTATTTTTAACTGCAATATGTCACACATACTGTACAATTTTTTTAATTAAATATATATTTCCATCTCCTTACTCTATTTTGGCAGCACTTTTGAAAAAATAAAATACATTTTCAGCAATTTAGAGGACTTACAAATTGAATAATAATTGTATACATTTTGAAGTACATTTTGTTTTCCTGCACCAAGCCAGGTTTTCAGAGGCTCATTGGTCTCGGAGTGATGGAAACCCCCACAAATGACCCCATTTAGAAAACTAGACCCCTTAAGGCATTTATTTAGGGGTATGGTAAGTATTTTGACCCCACAGTTTTTTGCTAAATTGAATACATAGCAGGTGAAAAAAAAATGTCACTTTTTTTCATAAAAGTATCAGTTTGCAGACCGATTTTTTGTAAAGCGACCATGAGAATGAAGAAACACACTACAAAATCTATCACCCTGTTTCTCCTGTTTTCAAAAATACAAACATTGTGGCCCTAATGCGTTGCCTGGACACACGGCAAGGCCCAAAAGGAAGGGAGCACCCGGAGGCTTTCAGGACTCATATTTTGCTTGAAAATGTTTTAGGCCCCACTGTACATTTGGAGAGGCTTTGAGCTGCGAGAACGATAGAAACTCCCCATAAACGACCACATTTAGAAAACTAGACCCCATAAGGTATTTATTTAGGGGTATAGTAAGTATTTTGACCGCACAGTTTTTTGCTAAATTTAATGCATAACAGGTGAAAAAAAAATAATTTCACTTTTTTCATAAAAGTAAAAGTTTGAAGACCGATTTCTTTGTAAAACGAACATGAGAATGAAGAAACACACCACAAAATCTATCACCCTGTTTCTTCTGTTTTCAAAAATACCCACATTGTGGCCCTAATGCGTTGCCTGGACACACAGCAGGGCCCAAAAGGAAGGGAGCACCCGGAGGCTTTCAGGACTC
Source organism: Rhinoderma darwinii (assembly GCF_050947455.1). Lineage (NCBI taxonomy): Eukaryota > Metazoa > Chordata > Amphibia > Anura > Rhinodermatidae > Rhinoderma > Rhinoderma darwinii. The sequence continues at coordinate 162,972,270 of NC_134689.1, forward strand.
ATATTTTGCTTGAAAATGTTTTAGGTCCCACTGTAGATTTGGAGAGGCTTTGAGCTGCCAGAACGATAGAAACTCCCCATAAACGACCCCATTTAGAAAACTAGACCCCATAACATAATTATTTAGGTGTATAGTAAGTATTTTGACCCCACAGTTTTTTGCTAAATTTAATGCACAACAGGTGAAAAAAAAAATAATTTCACTTTTTTCATAAAAGTATTAGTTTGAAGACCGATTTCTTTGTAAGGCGAACATGAAAATGAAGAAACACACCCCAAAATCTATCACCCTCTTTCTCCTGTTTTCAAAAATACCCACATTGTGGCCCTAATGCGTTGTTTGGACACACGGCAGGGCCCCAAAGGAAGGGAGTACCTGGAGGCTTTCAGGACTCATATTTTGCTTGAAAATGTTTTAGGCCCCACTGTACATTTGGAGAAGCTTTGAGCTGCCAGAACGATAAAAACTCCCCATAAACGACCCCATTTAGAAAACTAGACCCCTTAAGGTATTTATCTAGGGGTATAGTTAGCATTTTGACCACACAGGTTTTTCGCTAAATATATTGGAATTAGTCTGTAAAAATTAAAATGTACTTTTTTTCTGAAACAACATAGACATTTTTGATATTTACAAGCAATAACGAAGAAAATGCACCCCAACATTTGTAAAGCAATGTCTCCCGATTACGACAATACCCCATATGTGGTAATAAACTGCTGTTTGGACCCACAGTAGGGCTCAGAAGGGAAGGAGCGCCATTTGGATTTCTGATTTTGCTGGAATGGTTTTCGGTGCCATGTCGCATTTGCAATGCACTGGAGGGACCAAAACAATGGAAACCCACCAAAAGTGACCCCATTTGGAAAAACCTTCAAGGAATTTTTCTAGGTGTATAGTGAGCATTTAGACCCCACGGGTCTTTTGCAGAGTTTATTAGAATTAGGGCGCGAAAATTAATATCAAAATTTTTTCCACTAAAATGTTGCATTTTCTCATTTTCACAAAGGATAAAGGAGGAAAAAAACAACCATTTTTTATAAAGCAATTTCTCCCGAGTACGGAAATACCCCACATGTGGTCATACGTTTTTTCATTAGAAATGAATTAACCCTTTCAGGACTGATCCATTTTTTGCTTTCTTATTTTAGATTTTCACTCCCCGCCTTCCAAGAGCCATAACTTTTTTATTTTTCCATCAATAGAGTGGTGTGAGGGCTTATTTCTTGCGAGAGGAGCTGCAGTTTTTATTGGTACCATTGTTTGGTACATAAAAAGTGATTAAAAAGTTGTATTACATTTTTTTTTAGAGCTAAGGTGACCAAAAAAAAAAAAAACTGCGATTTTGGCGGTTTCAATTATTACATTATTTTTACGGTATTCACTGTGCAAATGAAACAATGTTATATTGTAATAGTTCTGACTTTTACGGACGTAGCGATACCAATTTTGTTCATTTTTTTTACATTACTTTAGATGAAAAATGGGAAAAGGTGTTTTTTTAACTTTAAAAAAAAAAAATTCTCACTACTAATAACTATAATTCTTTGACACTTTTTATTAATCAATCCCCTTAGGGGACTTGATCCAGCGATCATTGGATCACTGGTACAATACACTGCAATACTAATGTATTGCAGTATATTGTTATTCTTACAGGCTTCTGTAACAGAGCGATCGCTGTACCTGTCCGTTAGTCCCGGGTGTCAGCTGTAATACACAGCTGACACCCGCAGCGTATGGAGCGGGCACAGCACGTGAGCCGGCTCCATACATCAACCGCCGCACCATGACGGGCTATTAAGTCATAGTGCGCAAAGGGGTTAGTGCACAGCGGATGGTTCAAAGTGAAAATTGCAATTTTCCACTGATATGCCATTTTAGTGCATAATATGTTGTGCCCAGTTTGTGCCACAGAAGACAAATACCTCATAAAACGTTAAGCGGGTTCTCTCGGGTATGGCGATGCCATGTGTGTGCGCAAACTGCTGCTTGGGCACGCTGCAGGGCTCAGAAGGGAGGGAGCGCCATTTTGCTTTTGGAGCGCAGATTTTGCTTGGTAGTAGTTTTGTTTGGGGTATTGCTGGTAGTTCAGTTTATAATGAGGGGGCATATGTAAGCTGGGCAGAGTACATCAGGGCATAATAAGAGGGTATAATAATGCGGTAAATAAATAATAATTCATAGATGTGTGGCCGGTGCCGCACTGATAAATGGCGCCCAATCTTATCCACTTTTGGAACAATGCACATTTTGCATCGCCATATTCTGAAAGCCAGAACTTTTTTATTTTTTCACCACCGGAGCCGTGTGAGGGCTTATTTGTTGTGGGACAATCTGTAGTTTTCATTGGTACCATGGGGTACAACTGTCTCGTACTGAAAACATGATTACAGTACGGGACAGTTCTCCTGCAGCGAGGCAGGGACTCCTAGCGTCGTACATAACTATGATGCTAGGAGCCCGGCTCCCTGCACTGTGTTCGGTCCGGTACTTGCGGCCGAAATACGTCCGTCAATTACGGACGTAATGACCTCATGTGAACATACCCTAACTGTCATTGTGACGTAACTGTCACTCTGACAGGAAGCCGAGGAGGACCGGCCGGAGGCTGTTCCTCCGAGGCTTCCGTACATGGCAACCCGGAGGTCATTGTCTGACCTCCGATTCCCACGACAAGCATCGGTAGCCCCCACGAGCACTTAAGGGGTTAATTGCCAAAATCAGCGGCGATGGTCCGCTGTTCGGCGAGACTGATGTGACAGCTGTCTAGGACAGCTGTCAGCGCGGGCCTGTCACTCTGTGTTTACACAGAGTGACAGTTTGAAATACTGACGAAAATGAACGTCATGGTGCGCGATCTAGCAGCCGACCATGACGTTCATTTTCGTCATCGGTCGTTAAAGGGTTAAATGGCTGTAGAGAGGCTAATGTTTTAGGGGTAGTAAGGTCTTGAGTATGGTGGATGCACAGGATAAGTCTTGGAGGTGTGTCACGACTCTGGGGGTATGTGGACCCACTAGGTCACTCCACCGTAGCGGAGTAGCAGCTGTCCAATATACAGTCAATGAAAGTCTTTAGAACTAGAGTACCTGTATAGAAGTTCTGACAGACACGTGGCGTAGCAGACACTTTGACGTAGCAGACTTCTTTGCGTGGCGGATGACACTTGGTGTGGCAGATGACTCTTGATGTGGCAGATGACACTTGGCGTGGCAAATGACACTTGGCACAGAGGATGAACTTGACTCCAACACTAGACTTCGGTCAGGAACAAACACAATTACTGGATATGGGATACAAGAAGCAGGATACGGGAACACTGGGAACAGGATACAACTAAGGGACCATTTGCTAAACGAACATGGGTAGACACAACAACGCTCAGACAAGGAGGACGAGGCAGAACCCTTTTTATAATTCAGGGTGTTGTTGGGATTGGGTAGGGAACATTTACAGGTGCACGCGCTGGCCCTTCCCAGCACATTCATGTTTTACACAGATAGCCCCTTGATTTCAGTGGCACCATGTAATGCTTCATTTCTGCTGTAGTGGCTCTTCAAGAGAATTGAACACTTGATTCTAGGTACACTCACAGATTACAGCTAATCGCTGGGGGTCCTGACAGCAGAACACTCTGTCATGCTGATGTTTTCAAGGGAACTATGTAATAAAAAGGGTTTGTTAAAAGTGGGCAGCCGCTTTAACTATAGCCAAAAACATAGTAAAATAAATATATTGCGCCAGGATCACACACGCAGGTTTTTTAGCCAAACACAGGATGTCCAATCCACGTTGGGAGACGTGGTGTGAATGATGCCTTACTCTGATTTTTCCGATATTTTTGATGGTGCAGTATTTTGATGTCATGTGGCTGGATGCTTTAGGCCAGAATCACGTCTGCATTTTTTGGCTCTGTTTTTGTGAGTCGAAGCCACAAGTGGATCCAAAAGGAAGGAGAGAGATAAAGAAAAGACTGATGCATTTCCTTTCTTTTCCGTCCATATGATCTTACTTACCTGAGCTGTTTGGATATCGGCTGATACTATCCGATGTATACTTGTTTAGTCTGATGTAAATATATATATATTTCTTTATTTACTTTTTCGATATTAATTATATATATATATATATATATATATATATATATATATATATCCTTCATACCTTGAATATATGAATGTTATATTATTATTATTGAATGTTAATTATATTATTAGAATTATATTATTATTGTTCGGTTGATATCTAGGAATTTATCTAGGAATTTATATATTTATGTATTGAGAAGAGATGTGTGTGTGTGTGTGTGTGTATATATATATATATATATATATATATATATGTATACATATATATATATATATATATATATATATATGTAATCACTGGCCAGTACTCTACATGTGTCTGTATGTGGTTATAGAGGTATCATGAATGCAATAATTATATTTTGTGTAATTTTTTTGCTTAACCCCTACCCGTCATCCGCCGTATAGATACGGCGCACGTCGGGTGGGGGAGTACGGAGCGGGCTCACGTACTGAGCACGCTCCATAGAACGAGCATGTCGGCTGTATCCCGCTCGTTTAACCCATTAAATGCTATCGCCAGCAGCGACCATGGCATTTAGATGGCTAGAAACAGGGGGGCATCTCCCTGTAACATTGCAACACCCCCCCCCCGGCGACACGATCGCTAGCTGCCATTGGTGGGCATGGCAGCCTGGGGGCCTGATAAATACCCCCAGGTCTTCATAGCAGAGCATCAGCATCACGATATACTGCAATACATTAGCTGGTTCAAGTCCCCTGGTGGGACAAGTAAAATAAAGTTTTTTTTAATAAATAAAAAGATATATATATTAAAAGTTAAAAAAAAAACCTTTACCCATTCTCCACAATGTAAAAAAGAAAATGAACATAACTTGTTACGATGCGTTCGTAAAAGTCAGAACTATCACAATATATCATTATTTAGTCCGCACAGTGAATGCCATCATAAATTAAAATGCCGGATTCGCTGATTTTTGGTCACTTCATCTCCCACAAAAAATTAAATAAAAAGTGATAAAAAAGTTATGGCTCTCAGAATATGGCGACAAAACTCAATTTTTTTTTAACAATCACATTTTTCCTTGTAAAAGTAGTAAAATTTGCTTAAGAATGACCATGCTCGGCGCTCGCAAAATACAATTTATGAAATAAAAAATAAAAAAAATCAGTTCATACTTACCCAGAACTCCCTGCATTTTCGTCCTGTCCGTCCCTCCTGGGATAACGTTTCATCCCATGTCACCGCTGCAGCCAATCACAGGCTGTAGTGGCGGTCACGCAAGTCTGGATGACATCAGAAGGCCGGCCTCCAGGGATAACGCTTCATCCCACGTGACCACCTCTGCAGCCAATCACAGGCTGTAGAGGCCTCTGCAGCCAATCACAGGCTGCCGCGTCATACAGGAAGGTCGGACTGGAGGAAGAAGAGGGACTCGTCAACAAGACAACGACGGGGGTACGTATGAACTGAATTTTATTTTATTTTTAATCAGCAGCCTCTTCTCTCTATCAGTCATTGATAGAGACAAGTGGATGCCGATTAGTGTAATATATCTGTAATGAACTTCTGCCCGCCCGGCCATTGTTAGGCAACGGCTCCGTCACACACCGACGGCACACGGATGAACTTCATTTTTTTTTACAGATACATGTATATTGGGATCGGTAGTCACTGTCCCGGGTGCAGAAACAGTTACTGCCGATCGCTTAACTCTTTCAGCACCCTGGACAGTGACTATTTACTGACGTCTCCTAGCAACGCTCCCGTCATTACGGGAGCCCCATTGACTTCCTCAGTCTGGCTGTAGACCTAGAAATACATAGGTCCAGCCAGAATGAAGAAATGTCAAGTTAAAAAAGCAAGACGGATCCGCAGCACACATAACATGTGCATGACAGCTGCGGACTTCATTGCGGAAATTAGAATCTCCATTGAAGTCAATGGAGAAATTCCGCCATGAGTCCGCCACTGCTCCGCAACAGACAGAGCATGCTGCGGACACCAAATTCCGCTCCGCAGCCTATGCTCCGCAGCGGAATTTTACGCCTCGTCTAAACGAACACTGCTAAATTAAAGTGTAAGTCAATGGACAAACGGCTCCGCTGCAGATTAACGCTGCGGAGTGTCCGCAGCGGAATTTAAGTGAAATTCCGCCACGTGTGAACCGAGCCTTACTCCTCGTAGAAATATATAAATAGACAACTTTGTGTTGCCAGTTGGGATGGTGTTCCTACTCGGTCTGGCATCGTCCAATCATTGCTGACAAAGTGAGACTGTGAAGGGACACGCCCCTTTGACAAGGGGAAATGGTAACGCCCAGTTGTCAACTTATTCATACATTTCCAGTAGGAATAAAACAGGAAAGCCACAACACAGAGTTGTTATTTCATCTAGTATTTAGTAAATACAGACATGTCAGGAAAGTTGACAGATACACTCACTGGAAAGACAAGTAGTTAATAGAATATTTAATACGTCAACTAGTTAAAACCAGAATAGGCTAGTCTATTAGAAACTATATACAAAAGTGGTGAACACCCTTTAGATAGATATAAAGCTTTCAATATGTTCAATGCCATATTCAACATTTTAGTGTTTTGTTTAGGTGGATTTCTATTTAAATTCTTCAAATGCAACTATTCATGAATGTTCTATTATCCACAGATTATTTAGCCTGCTGACTCTTACATAAACACGAAATGTCACATTTATCATTCAACAATGAGAACTAGTACAATGAAACTTCTGTATACACTAGTAACTGTTTTACATAGCTATAAAGTCTGGTAGGACATAATAAGTTAGGCCTTTGAAAATGACAATATTGTGCGCTCCATTTGTAAGGATTATTGCTACGCACCACAGAGTAAAATCTACATCAGCTAAAAGCTGGCATAGATTTCTGATATAATTTATACCAGTTTCTGGCCAAAATTATAGTAAATTTATTAAGTCATTCCCCTTTTATCAAAGAAGTGAGGGCAGCGTAAAATGGCCAAACGTTGCGATTTACCCTGCAAATTGCAACTTTTGAGACTTTTCTGGAGTAGAAAAGTCGACGTCCCTGCAGGCTGGGGCTAGAGCTATTTATCTTACTACAACAAAAAACGCGGTGTTTTCTGGTGTAAAAAAGTGGCATCTTACGGAATAACTTGCATTTTGTACAAGATTTTTTAAGGCCCATGCACACGGCCGTAGCCAGGTGCACGATCCGTGACTACAGCACGGATGGCTGTGGAGTGTCATCCGCGGACCGTCCATAATCACGGTTAGTGCACACAGAAGATGTGCATTAATTTCAATGGTACCGGACCGCAATTGCAGCCCCCACATGGTCCATGTAAGCCACGGTCGTGCGCATGGGACCATTTAAATAAATATGAATTTTGCGGATGAATTGCGGACTCAAAAACATGTTCATGTGCATGAATCCTTAGACTGTTTCTTTTTTACTCCACTCATGCCACTTTTTTAAAAAAAGTGGCTGGGGTTAGCATAAGGGTCGACGCCACCCACGTCCCGACAAATATACTATAATTTACACCAGAAATGGTAGTAAATTACAACACAAATCTACCTAGCTCATAGTGGCATAGATTTGAATTTCTGGCGCATGTATGCCCAGATATGCATGACATTTTTTTTTACTGTAGACCATGAAAAATGTTTGCCATTTACATGCTGTTAAAAAAACCGATCCAGTAAAGCAGTTATGACATTTACTTATATAGTATAGCGCCACTTGGTGTTCAAAGTGTATAGTGGACACACATGCTCAGTCAGTCTCCCCACAGCCAGCGTAGTGATCCTCTGTTCAATGCAGAGCAGTCAATATGGGAGGGTGTTATGGGCATGCTCTGTGACGTGGAGTAGTCACTGTGTAGGTGGGAGCCGAAGCTTTCCACATCACCTAATTTTAATGGTGGATCCTTTGTTATGTGCTTCCAGCTTTATAATAGAGTGGTTACCTTTCATTTTAATCCTGCCTGTAATGATAATAAGATGATTTTTTTCCCTCTGTTTAATAGCTTTTTTTCCCCCCACATTATTCTTTGTAATAAGGCTTATGGCCTCTAATATTTATGAATTACTCATGGTTACCTATTTATTGTCCTTTCTTATTCATCTTATATATCACACTGGTCTATCATATTTTGTGGGTAACTATCACATGAGTGATAGTCCTCATTTCACAATTATTGTTCATGATTATATTTATATATGTATATTGTTTCACTTAACATGGTTGTTTTTGCATCTTTTTAATAAAAAACTTTTTGGGGGGGTTTATTTAAAGAGAGGATACATGCATTAATCATGGTTGCATTGCGCATGCTCTCTATTTTCCACTCCCTGAAGCCTCTTTTGGCCACTTCCAGTAATTCGTTATTTGATGCGTAAACAGGAAGATGGGTAGCGTGTATCCCAGTAACAGCAAGTGGGGCAGTATGTATCCCTGAAACAGGAAGTGGGGCAGTGTGTGCCATGTGAAGTTCTTCAACTTCCTGGTTCCTGTTTAGGTTTGGCGCCTAAACTGTGTGTGTGGGTTAGAGAGTGTTTTTTGTAAACCAGACATGGAGTCCCTTTGGGCTGAGGGGAGTCTTGTCCATGTACATTCCAGCCACCACTAGTTCCATTCCTTTGCCAATTCTATGTATCCATTGATTACATTGTACCATTAAGGATATAAAATACAGCATTTTGTCCAAAGAGAGCTACCCCTGATGAAGCCGTACCGATGGCCCCACTCTTGCCCTCACGTCCTTTAATTCCACCAACATGGTGTTGTAATCGCATCTTTTCCTATCTAGCATATTATTTCATTATTTATTTGCATTGTCTTTGCATTCTATATTTGACATTTCTCTTGTTTAAATTCTTATAGGGCAAAAGTGGGGGTCCCTTTGGCATTTAACCCCTTAATGCACCTTGACGCAACTGGACGTCATGGGTTGCCCTGCATTAAGGCACCATGGTTTACAGTTACGTCATGGTGCTTTTCTGTCACCATGTCAAAAGACATGGTGACAGAACAGTGACATCGGCTGTCACAGACATCTGATAGTCACTGTGACTCGTCGGTGGAACAATCATGGTGCGGCGCCGCCAGCATTTCTGTGATTGGTCAGTCAGTAGTGACTGACTAATCACAGTATTGCAGCATGGTTACCGGGCTAAAAAAGCCGGGTAGCAACAGGAGGCCTAACAATAGCCTCCTGTCTGCCAAGTACAGTGGCCTGTTAGGCCCCGCCCGGAGCCTGCGCTATCAGCCGAAGGGTGTCAGCTGTATATTACAGCTGACAGCCTGCTGTAATGGCAGGGAACAGAGCTAGCGCCGCTCCCTGCCATTAACATCTTAGATGCTGCAATCAAAAGTTATCATGGCATCTTAGTGGTTTCCAGAGAGATCGGCATCGCTGTGATATGGTCGCACGGATGCCGATCATTGCTATGGGAACCGGAGGCTAACAGTGGCTTCCTGGTCTGCCACGTATGGAAGCCTATTAGGCCCCACCCGGAGGCGGAGCCTAATAGGCTTGCTGTCAGTGAATAGCTGACAGCTCTAATGCATTGCATTACGTGGGTAGTGCAGTGTATTAGAATAAAGATGAGAGGTGTAGGTCTTCAAGTCCCCTAGTTTAAAAAAGTTCACTAAAGTGTAAAAATTAAAGTTCTAAGTTAAAAAATTAAAAACTGCCTTTTTTCCTATAATAAGTCTTTTATTATAGGAAAAAAAATGAAACCGTTAAAAAAGTACACATATTTGGAATCATCGCGTTCGTAACAACCCAAACTATAAAACTATAATGTTGTTTTTCCCGCACGGTGAACACCGCAAAATAAAGAAAGAAAAATGCCAGAATCGCTATTTTTTTGGTTACCATCCCTTCTAAAGTATAGAATAAAAAAAGTGATGAGAAAGTCACACGTATCTCAAAATAGTACCAATAAAAACTACAACCTGTCCTGCAAAAAACAAGTCCTTACACAGCCTTAACGCAAAAATAAAAAAGTTATGGCTCTCAGAATATGGTGACACAAAAAAATTATTCTTTTTAAAAAAAAAGGGTTTTTTTTTGTGAAAACGTTGCAAAACTTAAAAAAAACTATATACATATGGTATCGCCGTAATCATATCGACCCTCAGAATAAAGTAAAATGTCATTTATAGCACACGGTGAACACTGTAAAAAAAAAAAAAACTTTTCAGAGTTGCTGGTTTTTGGTCACCATGCTTGCCAAAAAAATAGAATAAAAGGGGATCAAAGAATTGCGTGTACCCCAAAATGGTACCAGTGAAAACTACAGATTGTCCCGCAACAAATAAGCTCCGATGGAGAAAAAATAAAGAAGTGCTGGCTCTCAGAATATGGCGATGAAAAATATGCGGAGTGTTCCAAAAGTGGATAAGATTGGGCACCATTTATCAGTGCGACACCGGCCACATCTATGAAATATTATTTATTTATCCCATTATTAAACCCTCTTATTATGCCCTGATGTACCCAGCACAGATTACATATGCCCTCACATTATAAACTGAAATACCAGAAAAATCCCAAACACAACAACTGCCAAGCAAAATCTGCACTCCGAAAGCCAAATGTCGCTTCCTCCCTTCTGAACCCTACAGCGTGCCCAAACAGCAGTTTTTCATCCCCATATATGGCATTGCCATACCCGGAAGAACTGGCTTAACAGTTTGAGATATTTGTCTTCAGTGGAACAAACTGGGCACAACATATTGTGCACTAAATTGGCATATCGGTGGAAAATTGCAATTTCCACTTTGCACCATCCGCTGGGCCCTAACTTCTAATGTAGGATCACCTGTGGGGTCAAAATGCTCACTACACCCCTTAAAATGCCCTGAGGGGTGTAGTTTCCAATATGGGGGTCACTACTTGGGGGTTTGTTTTAATATTTGACTTCAGGGCCCTGCAATTGTGGGCCAATACTGTGAAAATCACCAAAATAGACATCAAATGCACATGTTGCTCTTCACTTCTCAGCCCTGTCTTGTCCATGCAAATGATACATGCCTTGACAGGTGCAGTTTCCAAAATGGGATCACTTCTTAGGGCTTCCAATGTACTCTGGTACCTCAGGGGTTTTGCATATGCGACATGGTGGCCAAAAACAAATATAGCAAAATCTGCATGCCAAATAGCGCTAATGCCTTTCTGAGCCCTGCCGTGTGTCCAAACAGCAGTTTATGACCAAATGTTGGGTATTGCCGTAATCGGGAGAAATTGCTTTACAAATGTTGGGGTGCTTTTTCTCCAGTATCCCTAGTGAAAATGAAAACATTCTACAATTTAGTGTAAAATGTGGATTTTCATTTTCACTGCCTAATTCCAATGAACTCTGCAAAAGACCCGTGGGGTCTAAATGCTCACTATACACCTAGGTAGATTCCTTGAGGGTGTAGTTTCCAAAATGGGGTCACTTTTGGAGGGTTTCCACTGTTTTGGCCTCTCATGGGCTATGTAAATGAAACATGGCACCCGAAAAACAATCAAGCAAAATTTGAGCTCCAAAAGCCAAATGGCGCTCCTTCGTTTCTGTGCCCTGCCGTGGGTCCAAACAGCAATTTATTACCACATATGTGGTATTGCCGTACTCAGAAGAGTTTGCTTTACAAATGTTGTTTTTTTTTTCTCCTTTATCTATTGTGAAAATTGAAAAATCTGAGCTAAAACGACATTTTGTTAGAAAAACCGTAGATTTTCATTTTCACAGCCTAATTACACTAAATTCAGCAAAATACCTGTGGGGTCAAAATGATCACTATACCCCTTGATAAATTTCTTGAGGAGTGTAGTTTGCCAAATGGTGCCTTTTTTGGGGGTGTTTTCTTTGTTTTGGCCCCACAAGACCTCTTCAAACCCGACATGGTGCCTAAAATATATTCTAATAAAAATAAGGCCCCAATATCCACTAGGTGCTGCCTTGCTTCTGAGGCCTGTGTTTCCATCCAGCAGCATGCTAGGGCCACATGTGGGATATTTCTTCAAAACTGCAGAATCTGGGCAGAAAGTAGTGTTTCTCTGGTAAATCTTTCTGTGTTACAGAAAAAAATGGATTAAAACTGATTTTCTACAAAAAAAATGACATTTGTAAATTTCAACTTTAATTTGATTTAATTCTTGTGAAATGCTGTTTTGAATACTTTGAGGGGTTCCGTTTTTAAAATTGGGTGATTTATAGGGGGTTTATAGTATATAAGGCCCTCAAAACCAGTTCAGAACGGAACTGGTCCCTAAAATAAGGCTTTTGAAATTTTCTTGGAAATATGAGAAATTGCTGCTAAAGTTCTAAGCCTTGTAACGTCCTAGAAAAATAAAAGGACGTTCCAAAAACAATGCAAACATAAAGTAGACATTGTGAATAGAAGTGTATGTCAGAATCATATGTCAGCATCATACACTTCTATTCACAATGCCCAGCCAGTAAAACAAGTAAACACGCCCAGATGTTACAAACACAATACACGCCCAGTTGGAAATAAGAGAAAACACGCCCAGTTGTCCATTAGAAAGGCTCATTTGCATAAATATAAAATTGCTCATAACTTGGCCAAAAATGATCGTTTTTAAAAAAACAAAACGTTACTGTTATCTATATTGCAGCGCCGATCACATGCAATAGGAGATAGGGATTTGATAATCTGGTGACAGAGCCTCTTTAAATTGTTTTGGATGTGCGACTCTAATAGCATTTGTCTTTCCTCTTCTTTTTGTGTAATAAAATGACTGCTGACACTGTTCCCACAAGCTGGAAAGTGACAGGAATTTTTAGTTATGGTGAGGGGTGAAGGTTTAGTGGACAGTGAGAAAAGTCTGTTCATGTAGAACAGCAGAATGGCAAACTAGAAAAAAAGCACTAAAAAAAACGTATTCAACTTAAAGATTAATTTAAACAATTGGTTATTTTCTACCAATAGTTTTCCTTTAAAAGTAGGTGTTTTGACAGCCTTCCTTCCTGTTTAAAGGGGTTGTCTAGCAAAAAAAAAAAAAAAAAGGAATAGGCAACTCACCAATCTCCCACTAGTCTCCATATCCTGCAGCAGCAATTATGTCTTGACACAGGGACATGTGACCGCTGCAGCAAATCACTATGAGCCATTTTAAAGATAATTTTAATTTGCTGAACAACCTCTTTAACACCTCAAGGACACGGCCACTTTTCGATTTTTAATTTTTGTTTTTTCCTCCCCGCCTGTTTTTCTGGACAAGTTGTAGTTTTTCATGGCACCATTTATTCCACATAATATGCTGGGAAACTGAAAAAACAAAATTATTTGTGGGTAGGGTGAAAATGGGCAAAAAACTGGGATTATGCCAAATTTTTGGGGGTTTCATATTTACGGTGTGCAAAAAAAATTGTTTTGTGTTGCCATATTCTGAGAGCCATAACTTTTGTATTTTTCCGTCGATTGAGCTATGTGAGGGCTTATTTTCTGTGGGACGAGCTGCAGTTTTAATTGGTACAATTTTAGGGTACGTGTGACTTTTTGATCACTTTTTGTTAGAGAGTGAATATGACCAAAAAACCGAAAGTTAAAAGAAAAAAAATTTACGACGTTCATCAAGTGGGTTAAATAACGCTATATTGTAATAGTTCTGACTTTTACGGATACCAGTTATATTAAAATTACTGTTAATGGGGAACAGGTTTTTTTTTTAAACTTGTAATACTTCTTTTTTGGCACACTCTAAAAAACGTTATTTAAAGTTTTTTTTTTACTAGTCCCCTAGGGGACTTGAACTAGTGATTGTTGCGTCGCTTGCATGATATATTGCTATACTGACAGTTTAGTTTGATATCCTGCCAGAGGCAGGGCTTCATAGGAGTACAAAGATGGCAGGCCTGGGGGCCTTCATTAGGCCCCCGGGCTGTCATGATGACCATCGGTACCACACGATCGCGTCACAAGGGGGCCGATGTCATAGTGGCGGGGGCCGTCCCCCTGATTCTAATGCTTTAAATGCAGCAGATGCTATTGACCATGGCATCTAAGGGGTTAAATGGGTGGAATTAAAGTGATCTTTAATTCCACCTAGTGCAGCGAGGTGTTGGCTGTTTTACACAGCCATCACCCGCTAAGTATGGAGCAAGCTCAGCCCGTGAGCCCGCTCCATACTTCAATTTAACAGCTGCCACATACAAGTACATGGCATTTCGTTAAGGGGTTAAAAATAACATAATTTGGATTGAGATTATTGCTATTTTCACAATGCTCTTCCTCTTGAAACTGCATTTGAGTAGGCATAAGGGCTAATTGAGCAGATATCAACATATCACTCCCTGGTTCCTGCATTTCCACTCTCCTTAAGCTTCTTATGGCCAAGAATGCATATAGAAGCACTAAGGCTTGATTTACAGACAGCGTTTTTCGTAGCATTTTTAATGGCATTTTCCAGAACGTTCCTCATGACCGCACCACAGGAGGTTGCCCTCTTGACCTCTATAGGAACAGGAAGACAGAGAGGTCAAAAGATTCCTCCCACCACCCACTTGACATTGTACTTCCTGTCCATACAGGGGCAGGAGCATAGAGGCTGTCCAGGAAATTGAAAATGTTTATGGCAGAGAACGAGATCGGGGGGTTTTACCTTCCCTTCTCTCTGCCTGGCTAAAACCCCTCACACGAGGTGTTCCTTAGCCTGCCCGGATCCCCAGTCGTACCTTCCCTCCTGGAATCGGACTCCTAAGCTGGAGTCAGATGCTGGGAGTCTGGGTGATCCGGTATCTTTCTCCAGGTGTGGCCAGCGTGCTCACTAGTGGAGCACATGGAGACTGCCATGACCAGCTTTTACGATTCGGATTGAATACTAGGCCACATCATGCCTGAAGTAGGCCTCTGACGCAACTGGAAATATGAACGTAAGTGAAGCTGCGTCCCCGGAAGTGACAGAAGTTCAAATTTCCCAAAAATATATAAAGCAGCTGCTCAAAAGGAGAATGGCTACTTTTGTGCTAGTTATCTATAAGTAAATGCCTGGCATTATATCTTTGATACCTACTACATTGGGTTATCAGCCTAAATTGTAGTCATGAAACAGCATCGTTCTGAAGGAACCCCTGATATGTCTCAGGGTCATGCGAGTCCCTCCCTTGGTGGTTAAGGGTGTGATGGTATTATATATGGTATTATATATGTTATATACTTTTTTTTTTCTAGTGAAAACACCCTTCCCAGAAACCCCAGGCAGACCCCAAGAAGAGGGTTAAAAAATGCGCCACCTGTGGGAAGAAAATGGATACTCATAAAAAACAGCTGTGTCAAGACTGCATCTCAAAACTATTGAAGGAAGAACAACTAAGGGCCATCATCCGTGAAGAAGTAAAAATCAGTGAAGAAGGGGAATTAGCAGAAGAACCGGTACTTTTAACTTCATCTACACAGGAGAATTTTTTTTATTTCTCCTCAGAAATATCTGATACTCTTATTCAAGCTATTAGGGAAACCATGAATATTCAGGAGGAAGATTTTTATTTCAAGAGTTCAAGAATAGGCTTCTCTTTGACATTGAGGACACAAAACCATGGAATGAAGTTCCATGTGTAGACGTTCCAGTGGCGAGAGTAGCTAAGAAAATGGCTACATCATTTGAGGGTTCCTCCCAACTAAAGCATCCTATGGATTGAAAAGCAGATGGACTGCTTAAAGGAAAGGTGTCATGATTTATTTTATTTTTAATTAAATTGGGTTTTTATTTATTAAAATATATTTACTTTATTTTTTGTCAAAAAATGTTTTTTTGTTTAAACATTTTTAATTAACTGGGGGCTGCCGTTTTTATTTCATCTGTGTATGTGTCTCTTCAGGACACATACACCGATGAAATATGGCAGCTACAGGCCATAGAACATACGAACGGCTCCCGTTCCCATGTCCTGTGCTTCTGCCGTCTAGCTCTGTACAGCGCATGCGCAGATCAGAGCGACCAGCATAGAAGCTGGGTTATAGGGGGAAAGCCGATGCCATTTTGGAGACTGCAGGTAGTGTGCGTGTGTGTGTGTGTGTGTGTTTGCGGCTGCATGTTTGGGCTGTCGGCCCCCTCTCGCGGAGCCCCCCGCAGACTTGCTGTAACTTCTCCCTCTCCGGGCAGGCTGTCAGGAGAAGGAGAATAGTAATCTATCTATCTCTCTAATATCTATCTATCTATCTATCTAATATACATCTAACATCTATCTAATAACTATATCTAATAGGAGGGATACATGTAGTGGTGGTGGTGGTGGTACGACATACCTGTGTGATCTAATATCTATCTATCTATCTAATATCTATCTATCTATCTAATATCTATCTATCTATCTATCTATCTATCTATCTATCTATCTATATATATATATATATATATATATATATATATACACACCAGCAAAGAGAAACAGCAGCACTCTGGTTCCAAACAGAAGTTATCCAGTAATAGACGGGTGCCAGCTGATAGTCCTGATCAAAAAGACCATATAGATATCCCAAAAGTAAATCCAGCAGCACTCCGATGTTCAAAAGTGAAAAAAAGTGGTTTATTATGCCAGCATGGCAGGTACAATGCAACGTTTCCGTCCCACCTTGGGACCTTTTTCAAGCATGAAAAAGGTCCCAAGGTGGGACGGAAACATTGCATTGTACCTGCCATGCTGGCATAATAAACGACTTTTTTCACTTTTGAACATCGGAGTGCTGCTGGATTTACTTTTGGGATATATATATATATATGTATATATATATATATATATATATATATATATATATATATCCAAAAAAGAGAACATGAAACAGCACTCAAATAAAGTGAATTTATTCATCCAACATGGAACCACAACGTTTCACCTCCTCTATGAAGGCATTTTCAAGTTCACTTGAAAATGCCTTCATAGAGGAGGTGAAACGTTGTGGTTCCATGTTGGATGAATAAATTCACTTTATTTGAGTGCTGCTTCACGTTCTCTTTTTTGGATATCTAACACATAAGGAGAGGTCACTCCTCTATTTTTGAAGCTTTGCACCAGCCTAGTCAGGCATTTGTTCACAGTGCTGCTCCAATCCTCTGCTTTTATATACATATATATATATATATATAGAGAGAGAGAGAGAGAGAGAGAGAGAGAGAGAGAGAGAGAGAGAGAGATTAGTATAGTTCTAGGCTGGCTGGACACATTTGTGGGTGGTACGTGTGTGTGTATGTATGTGTGTGTGTGTGTGTGTGTGTGTGTGGTGCGTTTTTTTTGTTTTCTTTAAGCGGCTGCATGTGTGGGAGGTTTGTGGAGGGAGCTCCATGATGCTCCATGATGCGCCAGAATTATAAATAACTGCATTTCTAGTTCCCGTCTCAGTTCATTGAGTTCTAGTTTCTTTTTCGGCGCAGGGGGAAGACAAACGTCTGCTGTAGGGGAGTATAAGTATTTTTATTTTTCATATTACTAACTTTATTTTTTTGGTTTTGCAGGTTCCGCTAGACCTATTGGACTACATCATAGATTCAGTGGACTACTGCGATGATCTACTTTCTTGTTTTGTTTTTTAAAATAAAATGGTTAACGAGGGTCTTGTGGGGGAGTTTTTATTTCAATAAAACAATATTTTCTTATGTTTCAGTGTTTTTTTTTAATACTTTATTAGCGCCTTAGTAAAGTCTAATTTTTTTTCTGCCTGCAAAAAACGGTGTGAACAGGGCCTAAGAGTGTTTGCACACAGTGCGGTTTTGCCGCACATCGAAAAAAGCCTGCATTTTTCCGGCAATTTTTCAGATGCAGTTTTTGGCCGCACGGCCAAAACATGTCAAAACCGTAGTGTGTGAATATACTCTTACAAAATATTTTTTTATTGAAATAAAAACACCAACCCTTGGTAACCATTTTTTTTTTTTTTTTTTTTAAAGTAGATCGACGTAGTCCAAACGGTCCAGGGGAACCAGCAAAAAAAAAAAAAATTAAGTTAGTAATATGAAAAATAAAAAAAACTTACCTACAGCAGTCTTCTGTCTTCACCCTTTTTAAAATGCAGGCGTTTTCCGCGTGTTTGGCGCGCGCTTTTTCCATGTTTTTTGGCGCATAATTAGGATTCCCACTAACTATGGGAACATTTGGAGCGTTTTACGCACCAAAGAATTGACCCGAATCCTATGTTTTACGCAACGCGCTTTATAACGCTCGCTTAAAAAAGCGCGTTGTATGTACTAACAGCGTGCTTTACCATAAAATGCACTTTAAAAAAATGCATAAAATACACGCCGTGTGAACCTGTCAACTGATAAGTCATTCACCACAGGGTCTTTCCTCTTGACGTTCATTGTTCTCAGCCTTTTGAGGTGTGCTTTAGTTTCTGCCAGCATTGTACAATCTCTTCAAAAATGGAGCTGGACACTGCTTAGCAATTTGAAGACACCTTTTCCCTGGTTTGTAGCCAAAAATAGGGAGGGTGGGTGAGTCTCCCTCCCACATTTTCAGCAGCTGTGAGTCAGGTTGCTTCTGCCCGATTCACTTTGCCATAATTCTTGGAAGTGCTCCCTCTGGTGGTCAACATAGGAAAACATGTCAATTTATTATTGAATTTTTAATATTTTCTGGTTTCTGGAAGAAAAAAAATACACCAAAAAAAACCTAAAAAATATACAATAAAAAGAAGTAACTTGCTTGGAAAAATGTTTTCATTCACATCACATTCCCTTTAAAAGAGCCTGGGAATCCTCTTCTGCCCTAATTTCAACAAACATCAATGTTCATCTGGTTAAACCAACTGGAAAATCTGATGATGAAAACCTCTAGAGAAGAAATAATAGAATCCCTTCCCTTAAGATGGTAATGGGGTTTCTAGTGGACGCAACAGTCAGTAAGATATGCTGCTCGAAATGGAGCATTATCAAACGCCTATAGAAGAGCTTTTTGGCTGAAAATGTGGACGGGATATAAAAAGCCCAAAAATAGGTTGTGCTCTATCCTTTTCTGGATCCCTGGTATTTGGTCCCCTTCTTGACAATATGCTAGAAAACGCATCGGATAAAAAGAAAGGAGAAACCCAGGAAAAAAGCCTCCTTTTGGAAGTATCGTACACAGCCTAACAACTACAGGGGAAAGGGAAAATCAGGGCAATCGAGTTATTCTAAAGGAGGAAGAGGCCCAAGGGTTTCTTCTCATCCCCAACAACTCCTTCGCTTCCAAAAAACAATGACGCCAGATGTGTGTGTGGGGGGGGGGGACGACTCCTACACTTCTACACCAATTGGATAAAAATAACTCAAAACTCTTGGGTTCTTCAAACCATTAGAGAAGGATACAAAATAGAGTTCTCATCTCCACCCCAAGAGAAATTCCAGATCACATCTTCCCACTCAAAAATCTCCAGTAGTCCTTATATCTAGACAAACAAAAACGAATATACAATTAAATGCAATCTCTCCCGTTCCAAGCAGTGAAATCTACAAGGGACATTATTCCAAACTGTTCCTCGTCAAGAAACCGAATGGGACTTTCAGAACAATAATAAACCTGAAGTTCTTAAACAGATGGGTGACGTATCGGAGATTCAAGATGGAAGCAATTTGTTCCACTACCCCTATGATAAACTAGGGTGCAGCTAAGTGTACGATAGACTTAAAGGATTCATACTACCACATCCCGATTTATCAAAGACACCTCAGGTTCCTGATTCAGAATGGTCCTACTATTCTTCGTTTTCAATTCTGTTGCCTCCCCTTCAACATTTCCTCGGCCCCCAGAGTTTTACAAAAATCATGGGGTTTCTAAGACAACAGGGTATAGTCATCATTCCGTATCTGGACGACTTCCTACTGGTGGCAGACACTCTGCCCATCCTGGAAAACCATCAAAATCAAGTTCTTGCTCTCTTTCGGGAATTATGATGGATGGTAAATTCTAAAAAATGTGATATCTCTCTCTAAACTCAGAAGATCTTCCTGGGGGTTCTGTTAGATTACTCCCTACAGTGTTCCTTCCTTCTGATAGAGAAACAACTCTCTACAAGAGAAAGTGAGGACGTTTTTGTAACTATCAGCGGGTTGTCCAGTGCTGTGGTATTTCTCTCTTTTGGAGATGTCCTCCTGTATTGGTCCATACATTGTATTGTATAATGAGGCTTGATGAATACTCCTTGCGTGAAAGTGATACTTTCTCCTCGCTTTGTTGCTACGCAATGGTAAACTTCTGGTTTGAGTGCGCGAGCATGCGCAGTTTGACATAGAGGACGCCAGGTTGCTCGACATTACATGGTTACTTGACGGATATTTATTATCACTGATTTACATGTATGTCTCCGGATTGGTGAGTGGTCCAGTATTCCCTACCCCTGCACATATTGTTGCATTTTTTATTAAATACTAATCAAGCTTATACACTACCGTTCAAAGGTTTGGGGTCACCCAGACAATTTTGTGTTTTCCATGAAAACTCACACTTATATTTATCAAATGAGTTGCAAAATGACTAGAAAATATAGTCAAGACATTGACAAGGTTAGAAATAATGATTTTTATTTGAAATAATAATTTTCTCCTTCAAACTTTGCTTTTGTCAAAGAATGCTCCATTTGCAGCAATTACAGCATTGCAGACCTTTGGCATTCTAGCTGTTAATTTGCTGAGGTAATCGGGAGAAATTTCACCCCATGCTTCCAGAAGGCCATCCCACAAGTTGGATTGGCTTGATGGGCACTTCTTGCGTACCATACGGTCAAGCTGCTCCCACAAAAGCTCTATGGGGTTGAGATCTGGTGACTGCGTTGGCCACTCCATTACAGATAGTATACCAGCTGCCTGCTTCTTCCCTAAATAGTTCTTGCATAATTTGGAGGTGTGCTTTGGGTCATTGTCCTGTTGTAGGATGAAATTGGCTCCAATCAAGCGCTGTTCACAGGGTATGGCATGGCGTTGCAAAATGGAGTGATAGCCTTCCTTATTCAAAATCTCTTTTACCTTGTACAAATCTCCCACTTTACCAGCACCAAAGCAACCCCAGACCATCACATTACCTCCACCATGCTTGACAGATGGCGTCAGGCACTCTTCCAGCATCTTTCCAGTTCTGCGTCTCACAAAAGTTCTTCTGTGTGTTCCAAACACCTCAAACTTCGATTCGTCTGTCCATAAGACTTTTTTCCAATCTTCCTCTGTCCAATGTCTGTGTGCTTTTGCCCATATTAATCTTTTCCTTTTATTAGGCAGTCTCAGATATGGCTTTTTCTTTGCCACTCTGCCCTGAAGGCCAGCATCCCGGAGTCGCCTCTTCACTGTAGACGTTGACACTGGCGTTTTGCGTTTACTATTTAATAAAGTTGCCAGTTGAGGACCTGTGAGGCGTCTATTTCTAAAACTAGAGACTCTAATGTACTTGTCTTGTTGCTCAGTTGTGCAGCGGGGCCTCCCACTTCTCTTTCTACTCTGGTTAGAGCCTGTTTGTGCTGTCCTCTGAAGGGACTAGTACACACCGTTGTAGGAAATCTTCAGTTTCTTGGCAATTTCTCGCATGGAATAGCCTTCATTTCTAAGAACAAGAATAGACTGCGAGTTTCACATGAAAGCTCTCTTTTTCTATATATACACAATACCGTTCAAAAGTTTAGGGTCACTTAGAAATTTCCTTATTTTTGAAAGAAAAGCACAGTTTTTTTCAATGAAGATAACATTAAATTAATCAGAAATACACTCTATACATTGTTAATGTGCTAAATGACTATTCTAACTGCAAACGTCTGTTTTTTTAATGCAATATCTACATAGGTGTATAGAGGCCCATTTCCAGCAACCATCACTCCAGTGTTCTAATGGTACACTGTGTTTGCTAACTGGGTTAGAAGGCTAATGGATGATTAGAAAACACTTGAAAACCCTTGTGCAATTATGTTAGCTGTAAACTGTTTTGCTGTTTAGAGGAGCTATAAAACTGACCTTCCTTTGAGCTAGTTGAGAATCTGGAGCATTACATTTGTGGGTTCGATTAAACTCTCAAAATGGCTAGAAAAAGAGCTTTCATGTGAAACTCGACAGTCTATTCTTGTTCTTAGAAATGAAGGCTATTCCATGCAAGAAATTGCCAAGAAACTGAAGATTTCCTACAACGGTGTGTACTAGAACCTTCAGAGGACAGCACAAACAGGCTCTAACCAGAGTAGAAAGAGAAGTGGGAGGCCCCGCTGCACAACTGAGCAACAAGACAAGTACATTAGAGTCTCTAGTTTTAGAAATAGACGCCTCACAGGTCCTCAACTGGAAGCTTCATTAAATAGTACCCGCAAAACGCCAGTGTCAACGTCTACAGTGAAGAGGCGACTCCGGGATGCTGTCCTTCAGGGCAGAGTGGCAAAGAAAAAGCCATTTCTGAGACTGGCTAATAAAACGAAAAGATTAATATGGGCAAAAGCACACAGACATTGGACAGAGGAAGATTGGAAAAAAGTGTTATGGACAGACGAATCGAAGTTTGAGGTGTTTGGATCACACAAAAGAACATTTGTGAGACGCAGAACAACTGAAAAGATGCTGGAAGAGTGCTTGACGCCATCTGTCAAGCATGGTGGAGGTAATGTGATGGTCTGGGGTTGCTTTGGTGCTGGTAAAGTGAGAGATTTGTACAAGGTAAAAGGGATTTTGAATAAGGAAGGCTATCACTCCATTTTGCAACGCCATGCCATACCCTGTGGACAGCGCTTGATTGGAGCCAATTTCATCCTACAACAGGACAATGACCCAAAGCACACCTCCAAATTATGCAAGAACTATTTAGGGAAGAAGCAGGCAGCTGGTATTTTATCTGTAATGGAGTGGCCAGCGTAGTCACCAGATCTCAACCCCATAGAGCTGTTGTGGGAGCAGCTTGACCGTATGGTACGCAAGAAGTGCCCATCAAGCCAATCCAACTTGTGGGAGGTGCTTCTGGAAGCATAGGGTGAAATTTCTCCTGATTACCTCAGCAAATTAACAGCTAGAATGCCAAAGGTCTGCAATGCTGTAATTGCTGCAAATGGAGCATTCTTTGACGAAAGCAAAATTTGAAGGAGAAAATTATTATTTCAAATAAAAATCATTATTTCTAACCTTGTCAATGTCTTGACTATATTTTCTAGTCATTTTGCAACTCATTTGATAAATATAAGTGTGAGTTTTCATGGAAAACACAAAATTGTCTAGGTGACCCCAAACTTTTGAACGGTAGTGTATATATATATATATATATATATATAATGAATTGAATATATTGTCCCCCAGATTAAGGTTTTTAGCCAAAACGCGCGTGGGGGTGTGACGCCGGGTGGTAAATTCCAACTTCATGAGTAAGCTCTTAATATGTATTTCTTGCACTTTGTTCCTGTACTCTTTATATTTGATCCGGTGAACCAATAGATTATTTGGTGGAATTGAGGCATGGTACCACTGCCACCACTTGATGTGTGAGGATTGTACATGGTTTGGGATTGTACCATTCCCCTTTCCCCTCGCTCTCAAACATATCTTTGTTCATAGTGGCAGGCTGTGATCCCACGGCCCAGCATTTTATGTTCTGTTAGATGGATGCCGGCAAAAAGTAAGCTATCACATCGTGGCAAATCATCTCTGAATTCAATTCATTATATATTTGGATTTTATGCTTGCTGTATTTAAAGAGGCTCTGTCACCACATTATAAGTGCCCTATCTTGTACATAATGTGATCGGCGCTGTAATGTAGATTACAGCAGTGGTTTTTATTTAGAAAATCGATCTATTTTCACCAAGTTATGACCCATTTTAACTTTATGCTAATTACTTTCTTAATAGACAACTGGGCGTGCTTTTTCTTTTGACCAATTGGGCGTTGTGGAGAGAAGTGTTTGACGCTGACCAATCATTTCATACACTTATCACCATTCATTTACTTTGCACATAGTGATCCTGCGTTGTTCACTATGTGCTGTAATATACATCCACATTAATGTTACTGAAGTGTCTTGACAGTAAATAGACATCGCGTCCAACCAGAACGGGATGTCTATTCACAATCCCGACACTTCGGTAACGTTTGTTTATGACTTACAGCACATCAAGCGTAATCTTGCGAGATCTCGCTGTAAATGACAGCACAGCGTGATCTCGATGGACGCAGGGTGACGAATGGAAGACTGCATTTAACACACGTGATGGACACTATGAATATCTAGAAATGCACTTCGGCCTGTGTAATGCTCCTTCAGTCTTCCAGGAGTTCATTAATGACATTTTCCGTGACCTCCTCTCTATGTTTGTGTTGTGGTCTATCTTGATGACATCTTGATTTTTTCTCCAGATCCTATGACGCATCAGAGACATGTCCGTCTAATTTTGCTGCGCTTAAGGGAGAATCGACTGTACGCCAAGTTGGAGAAGTGCGTGTTTGAAAAGGATGCTCTACCCTTTCTGGGCTACATTGTCTCGAATCGAGGTCTCAAGATGGATCCTGAAAAGGTAAAGTCTGTCCTGGAATGGCCACATCCTCAAGGTTTGAGGGCCATACAGCGCTTTCTGGGATTCGCAAATTTTTATAGACAGTTTATTCCAAACTTCTCCTCACTGACATCTCCTATCTCTAACCTCACTAAAAAGGGCATGAATGCCAAGGTGAGGACTCCTGAGGCAGAGTCCATATTCAATAGCCTGAAAAGCGCCTTCACGTCAGCCTCTATCCTCCATCATCCAGATGTTTCCCTACAGTTCTCGTTGGAGGTGGACGCATCCTCTGTCGGTATACTGGTGTACTCCTGTTCCAGAGAGGTTCCAAGGGCAAGTCAATGGTATGTGGATAATTCTCTAAGCTCTTCTCTTTTGCAGAACGCAACTACTCGATTGGGGATCGGGAGTTACTGGCCATCAAATTGTCCCTGGAGGAGTGGAGACATCTACTATTGGGTGCAGCTCATCCCATCCTGATTTTTACGGACCACATAAACCTCACCTATCTTCAGACGGCCCAACGGCTGAACCCTCGTCAGGCCAGGTGGTCTCTGTTCTTTACCAGGTTCCAGTTTGAGCTCCGTAATTGCCCGGCCGACAGGAATGTGAGGGTCGATGCCATGTTTAGGTCTTTCGAGACAGAAGACACCATGGAGATTCCACAGAACAGTATTGATCCATCTTGCATTGTCTCTGTCAATCCCCTGCAAGTTGGGGACATTCCTCCAGGGAGGACTTTTGCGCGCCTGGCTGACAGAGGGAGAATCCTCTGCTGGGGACACTCCTCTAGACTGGCAGGTCACGCGGGTACTTGTAAGACCCGGGATCTGATTGCCCTGCATTTCTGGTCACCCACGCTGCCCAAGGACATTATGGACTTTGTTTCTTCCTGCTCAGTGTGTGAAGCTAACAAGGTCGCTCACTCCAGACTTGCTGACCTGCTCCAGCCATTGCCTGTGCCCGATGCTCCCTGGCAGCATATAGCTATGGACTTTATTACTGACCTGCCTCTCTCTGCTGGATGCAGTGCTGTCTGAGTGGTGGTGGATCGATTTTCGAAGATAGCCCACTTCGTTCCTCTGACCGGTCTTCCTTCTGCTCCTCAACTTGCCAAGCTTTTCATCCAACACATCTTCCGCCTGCACGGCTTGCCGCAGCATATTGTGCCTGATCGGCGGGTTCAGTTCACCTCAAAGTTCTGGAGAGCCCTCTGCGGACTCCTAGGTGTAAAGTTGGACTTTTCCTCGGCCTACCATCCTCAGTCCAATGGTCACGTCGAGGGGATCAATCAGATCTTGGAGAACTACTTACGCCACTTCATCTCCAAGCAGCATAATGACTGGGTGCAGTTGCTCCCTGTGGGCTGAATTCTCCTACAATAATCACACCAGCGAGTCCACACAGAAGACACCGTTCTTTATTGTCTATGGCCAACACCCCCGAATTCATCTCCCTGTGCCTGATACGTCCGAGGTACCACTGCTTTTAGGGACTTTCTGCAGATCTGGCAGCAGACTCGATCCTCCATCCTGCTGGCAGTCAACTGCATGAAACGGAAGGCGGACACAAGGCGAAGAGATCCTCAGTTTCTTCCTGCCATGAAGGTCCAGTGGCCTCCAGGAATATTCATTTGAGGGTGCCATCATACACATTTGCTCCCAGGTTCCTTGGACCCTTCGAGATCCTGCAGCAGATCAACCCTGTCAACTACAAGTTTCGGCTGCCTCCTACCCTCAAGATCCCCAACTCCTTCCATGTCTCTCTCCTGAAACCGGTGGTTCTGATCCGCTTTACCAAGACTCCTAGCCCTGCGGTTGCCTCCAGCGGCCCTTCAGACACCTTCGAGGTTAAGGAGATCTTAGACACCAAGAGAGTTAGAGGAAAGACTTTTTATTTGGTGGATTGGAGGGGGTTTGGTCCTGAAGAGAGGTCCCGGGAGCCAGAGGAGATCCTCAATGCTCCTACCCTTCTGAAGAAATTCCTCTCTTGTTCTGGCTCCAAGAAGAGGGGGCGTAAGAGGGGGGATACTTTAGCGTCCATGGCCGTGGGCCATCCGGTTTACTTACCTCCTGACGCCCGCAGCCATGGATCTGTGAGCGCTGGTCCTCGTCTCCTTCCTAAGAGACGCCAGCGCTCACTTCTGCTCTGGTCCGCTGTGTCGCATAGGGCCAGCGCGCGCACATAAAAACCATCATCATCAACTCACATGATTTCCTGGACTATAAGAAGGCCTCTGCCCTTCTGATCCTCGCCTGAGCGTTGTTTGTCATATCCTAGTTTGTCTAAGCAAATTGTGTCCTAGTGTTTTCCAGTTCCAGTGTTCCCTGTTCCTGTATCCCGTGCTATCCTGGTCAAGTGCTGTGCTGTAGTCGTGCTGTGCTGTATCTACGCCTGTCCTGGTGCTCTACGCCTGATGTCTACCCGCTGCCTAGTCACAGCCGAGCCTGGCTTGCTACTGTCCGAGCTGCCACAGGTACCTTATATGAACTGTGGACTGTGACCTGCGCCCTGTTGGCCAGCTGCCATACCGGCAAGGCGGTACGGCCTAGTGGGTCCACGAACCCGTAACACTAATGTATCTTATAAACACCTGTTTAATTTGTCTGTACCACACTGCCTTCTGTAATTGTTACAAAGTGTTGCCCCTTTTTTCTTCTATGTAAAACGCTATAGAAGTTGATGGCGCTATGTAAATAACAATATATAAGGGGTATTTCCATCAGGGCCATTTATGACATCAACAGGATATCTCAAAAACGTCAGATAGATGCGGGTCCCACCTCTGAGACCCGCACCTATCTCTAGACTGGGGCCCCCTAAACACCGTTAGGTGCGAGCTACGCTGTCTACATAACTACTATTCATTTCTATGGGACACACGGAAACAGCGTAGCTCAGCGAGCTACACTGTTTTCTTCTTCATCGGAAATCACACGCTTCAGCTGCAACACAGTGGTAAAACTGAGTTTAGGGTGTCCCGTTCTAGAGACCCGCCTCTATCTGACATTTATGACATATCCTGTGGATATGTCCTAAATGTCCCTGATGGGAAGACCCCTTTAAGGGGCCGTTCACATATGTCCGGTGTCCGCTTCAGTTTACCTCCGGCGTGTTGAAGAAAAGCCGGAGGAAAACTGATGCTAGAACGGATCCCATCGCTTTCTATGGGATCTGTTCTGGCACAGGGGACATCAGTTGTGACGTTACCTGCAGTGTTTTTGGTTCCGGCTCCCAGGGAGGTCCGCACCGTATTCTATCTATTTAAATTGTGGCCGGATGAATGCCCGGTGCTGCAGCATCCACCTTCTGGCAGCACCCGGCTGGAAGGTGGATGTGAGCTAGGAGCGGAATCCCCGGTCATAGCATTGCCGGGAATTCCGCTCCAGACAGAGCCCCTGACGACTACCCTCCCACCTGTCCCGGATTCTGCGGGACAGTCCCGGAATCCGGGCGGTGTCCCGCTGCTCCGTGCGGCCGAGGGTATGTCCCGCTGTTAACTGTGTTTGTTTCCTTAGGACGCAGACACAGTTGAACTTAATATTGAAGCAGGGAACGATCAGGTCCCCGCTTCAGAATGAGTTCAAAGCGGAGGAGTAAAGGAAGCTCCTCTGCTCGCCGAGAATTCCCCGGGTACAGCGCTACTTCCCCGGCCACAGCGTTGCCGACGCTGTGGCCGGGGATTCCGCTCCAGAAGTCCCTAACTTCACTGTCCATATATGGACAGTCACATCAGGGACTTCTCCTGGAGCGGTACCCTACTCCTGAAGCAGAATCCCCGGCGCTGAGGCCGGTGTTTCCGCTCCAGGAGAAGTCCCTGACTTCACTGTCCATATATGAACACAGTGACGTCAGGGACTTCTGAAGCAGAATCCCCAGCGCTGTGACTGGTGTTTCTGCTCCAGGAGAAGTCCCTGACTTCGCTGTCCATATATGGACACAGTGATGTCAGGGACTTCTGAAGCGGAATCCCTGGCGCTGTGGACGGTGTTTCCACTCCAGGAGAAGTCCCTGACTTCACTGTCAATATATTGACGGTCACGTCAGGCACTTCTGCTGGAGCGGTCCCCTACTCCTGAAGCGGAATCCCCGGTGCTGTGGCCGGTGTTTCTGCTCCAGGAGAAGTCCCTGACTTCACTGTCCATATATGGACACAGTGACATCAGGGACTTCTGAAGCGGAATCCCTGGCGCTGTGGACGGTGTTTCCACTCCAGGAGAAGTCCCTGACTTCACTGTCAATATATTGACGGTCACGTCAGGGACTTCTGCTGGAGCGGTCCCCTACTCCTGAAGCGGAATCCCCGGTGCTGTGGCCGGTGTTTCTGCTCCAGGAGAAGTCCCTGACTTCACTGTCCATATATGGACACAGTGACATCAGGGACTTCTGAAGCGGAATCCCGGCGCTGTGGCCGGTGATTCAGATTCAGGAGAAGTCCCTGACTTCACTGTCCATATATGGACACAGTGACGTCAGAGATTTCTGAAGCGGAATCCCCGGCGCTGTGGCCGGTGTTTCCACTCCAGGAGAAGTCACTGACTTCACTGTCAATATATGGACAGTCACGTCAGGGACTTCTCCTGGAGCGGTCCCCTACTCCTGAAGCAGAATCACCGGTGCTGTGGCCGGTGTTTCCGCCCCAGGAGAAGTTCCAGACTTCACTGTCAATATATGGACACAGTGAGGTCAGGGCCTTCTGAATCAGAATCCCCGGCGCTGTGGCCAGTGATTCAGATTCAGAAGTCCCTGACTTGACTGTCCATATATGGACATTGAAGTCAGGGAGTTCTCCTGGAGCGGTCCCCCTACAGGAAGCTGTGGAGGGGTGCAATCTTTGGGGGGGTGGCTATGTACAAGGGTGATGTGTAGCACTACCTACAGGGGGGCTGTGTGGCATTACCTACAGGGGGGCTGTGTGGCATTACCTACAGGGGCGCTGTGTGGCATTACCTACCAGGGTGCTATGTGGCGCTACCTACAAGGGGGCTGTGTGGCATTACCTACAAGGGGGCTGTGTGGCATTACCTACAGGGGGGCTGTGTGGCATTACCTACAGGGGGGCTGTGTGGCATTACCTACAGTGGGGCTGTGTGGCATTACCTACAGGGGGCTGTGTGGCACTACCTACCTAGGTGCTGTGTGGTACTACCTACAGGGGCTGTGTGGCACTACCTACAGGGGGCTGTGTGGCACTCTCAACAGGGGGCTGTGGAGCATCCTAAGGGGGCTGTGTGGCACTATCTACATGGGGGCTGTGGCACTATCTACAAGGGGCCTGTGGCACTATCTACAAGGGTGCTGTGGCACTATCTACAAGGGGGTTGTGTGACGCTATCTACAAGGGGGCTGTGTGGCGCTATATACAAGGGGGTTGTGTGGCGCTATCTACAAGGCGGCTTTGTGGTGCTATCTACAATGGGGCTGTACAAACAGAAAGACTCGTATAGCAATTTAAGTGAGGGGCTAGATGCTATTTAAGTAGAGCATACTCCCTAAGTAACAAAAAAGGCAACTCCTATATACACATGTATACACTGGAGGAAAAAAGGAGCATAGAAGCCATATATCATAAGAATAAACAATTTTATTTAACACATAAATACACATAAAATATTAAAATAGGTACAAAAGGACAAAAAGATTCTGTAAATTCCAGTATGAGCACAACAAAATAGACTCCCTGTAGTATAATAAGAGAAAATGTATGACACTCCAAATAAAAGATTTAGGTTAGGGGCGGTAAACTCAATCATATACATATCCTGACATGGTATAATCTGTATAACAATGAACAGAGTAAGGATAAACAGTTATCTTAAATGACAGTCAGTACATGGACTGATCGGTCCGCCCTTCCCCTCTGTTAGTGGAGAGTCTTACCCATTAGACGTTTGATAGGAGAGTCAGTCGAGTGTGCGGTGAACCCCAACGCGCGTTTCGCGGTATGCTTCCTCAAGGGGTGTTAACGTGTCTGAGAAAAGACAGCCTTATATGCGATGAGCCACAGGTGAACTCACTGTTTTTTTCTTTCCAGGAGAAAGACCGGAAGTGAGGCATGCCCAACTTCCAGCCCCCAGCGCATTAGCGCACATCCAGGATCCCCGACGCGTACAGGGATCCCGAGCATGCGCAGTGCCCCGATAGGGGCGGGAACGAGGCCGGGCCACACAAAGGCAACGTACAGGGAAAGTGCGCTCCTCATTGGACAGAAAAATACACTGACGAAGGAAATGGGTGAGTAGTTAATATACCAGATGCATAATGTGGACCTATGTGTGTATCGATAGCCAAAACAATCCCCATGAGTTTAAAAACAATCAGATGACGAGTTAAATGTGTAGAAATGCAACCATATCTGGTAATTGATATGAATGCTACATTAATACAAAGAGCATGTATAAAAAAGCGTGAATAATCATTATCATGGTGGATAAAAAAGTGTATTAAGTCTAAAGACGCAGTAGCTAAGTCTGCAAATTTAGATAAGAGGAAGACCTAGTCTCCCATAAGAGAAAAATAATGCAGTGATGAAAGAAAAAAAGGGAAGGAATAGTGCACTCAAATATGACCATATAGATAGCGATATAGGGTTTAATAGGAATTATTACAATATTGTGAACAATAAGTATAGAGGGAAAAATGGAAGGACTGTCTGGCATGGGGCAAATTGCTAAGGTAAAACAGTAAAGGCAATACCAAAGATAGGTAAGAGGTTAATAGTATAAATAGAGATGAACAGCAGGGAGATGGGGCCATCCACCCATAGGAACACATATTATAAATAAGTACAGTGGTGAGATATTCCTCATCTTCGTCCGTATTTCAGTAAAGGTCCAATTACGAGTTTCATATTCATGTCGAAAAAAGGGGGGGGGGCTGTCAGAGAATTAGTGCGTCAAATACCTGTATAGTGAAATAAAAGACACAAATGTTAAAAATAAGTTAAAAACATATATGGGGCTGTGTAGCACTATCTACAAGGGGGCTGTTTGGCGCTATCTACAAGGGGGCTGTGTGGCGCTATCTACAAGGGGGCTGTGTGGCGCTATCTACAAGGGGGCTGTGTGGCGCTATCTACAAGGGGCTGTGTGGCACTACCTACAAGGGGCTGTGTGGCACTACCTACAAGAGGCTGTGTGGCACTACCTACAAGGGGCTGTGTGGCACTACCTACAGGGGGCTGTGTGGCATTATCTACAGGGGGAATCTGAGTGGTGGGCTGATGGTCATTTTACTGTGAGTGGCGGGCTGATGGTCATTTTACTGTGAGTTGCGGGCTGATGGTTATTTCACGGTGAGTGGGGGGCTGACTGTCATTTTACTGTAAGTGGCGGGCTGATGGTCATTTTACTGTGAGTGGCGGGTTTATGGTAATTTTACCGTGAGTGGGGGGCTGATGGTTATTGTACTGTGTGTGGGGGGCTAATGGTCGTTTTACTGTGAGTGGCGGGCTGATGGTCATTTTACTGTGATCGGCGGGCTGATGGTCAATTTACTGTGAGTGGCGGGCTTATGGTAATTTTACTGTAAGTGGTGGGCTATTGGTAATTTTACTTTGAGTGGCGGGCTGATGATTATTTTACTGTGAGTGGTGGGCTGATGGTCATTTTACTGTGAGTGGGGGCTGATGGTCATTTTACTGTAAGTGGCGGGCTGATGGTCATTTTACTGTGAGTGGCGGGTTTATGGTAATTTTACTGTGAGTGGGGGGCTGATGGTTATTGTACTGTGTGTGGGGGGCTAATGGTCATCTTACTGTGAGTGGCGGGCTGATGGTCATTTTACTGTGAGCGGCGGGCTGATGGTCAATTTACTGTGAGTGGCGGGCTTATGCTAATTTTACTGTAAGTGGTGGGCTATTGGTAATTTTACTTTGAGTGGCGGGCTGATGATTATTTTACTGTGAGTGGTGGGCTGATGGTCATTTTACTGTGAGTGGGGGCTGATGGTCATTTTACTGTGAGTAGGGGGCTGATGGTCATTTTACTGTGAGTGGGGGGCTGATGGTCATTTTACTGTGAGTGGGGGGCTGATGGTCTTCAAGTGGTTTCCACCTCTGACCTCCAATTGAAATTAATGGGAGCCAGAAAATACCTGCATCGCATGTTTGGAGCTTTTTAGCCTGCGCATTTTTGCATTAGCTTCAACGGCTTAAGAAACAACACAAAAATAAAAAGTCAAACAAATCAGTCAATTCCTGAAGGAATTTTAAAGAGGCTCTGTCACCAGATTTTCAAACCCCTATCTCGTATTGCAGCAGATCGGCGCTGCAATGTAGA
Source organism: Rhinoderma darwinii (assembly GCF_050947455.1). NCBI lineage: Eukaryota > Metazoa > Chordata > Amphibia > Anura > Rhinodermatidae > Rhinoderma > Rhinoderma darwinii. The sequence goes on from NC_134689.1 coordinate 163,005,033, forward strand.
TAACAGTAAAGTCTTGTTTTTTTCAAAAACGAGCATTTTTGGCCAAGTTATGACCAATTTTATATTTATGCAAATGAGCCTTTCTTAAGTACAACTGGGCGTGTTTAAAGTTATGTCCAAGTGGGCGTGTATTGTGTGTGTACATCTGGGCATTTTTACTTGTTTTACTAGCTGGGCGTTGTGAATAGAAGTGTATGATGCTGACAAATCAGCATCATCCACTTCTCTTCGTTAACACCCAGCTTCTGGCAAGTGCACAGACACACAGCGTGTTCTCGAGAGATCACGCTGTGACGTCACTTCCTGCCCCAGGTCCTGCATCGTGTCGGACGAGCGAGGACACATCGGCACCAGGCGACAGAGGCTACAGTTGATTCTGCAGCAGCATCGGCGTTTGCAGGTACGTCGATGTAGCCTCTGTCGCCTGGTGCCGATGTGTCCTCGCTCGTCCGTCCGAAAAGGTTGGGAAACTCTGTACTAGGCTACAAGATCACGCTGGGCTACGCAAGGATCTCGTTGTGGAGCAGTTCAGTCTGTCATGGGAATGGGGCCGAGGCGAGTACAATTTTTGTTTTTGTTTGGGGGCACTGTCTACAAGGGAGAGGTGGGGGGGCTATATAGCACAGTCTACAAGGAGGAGGTGGGTGATTATGGCACTGTCTACAGGGAGGCTGTATGGCAAAATCTACAGGGGGCACTATACTGTGTGGGGGCCACTAAGCGGACATTATACTGTGTAGGGGTACTACAGGGGGCATAATATTGTGGGCACAATTAGAGGTCAAAATACTGTATATAAAAAAAACTATGCCAGAATTTATGTTTTTTGGTCAACTTGCCTCCCAAAAAAAGGATAAAAAGTGATCAAAAAGTCACATGTACCCCAAAATGGTACCAATAATAACTACAGCTCATCCTGAAAAAACACCACACATCTATGGATTATTTTATTGTTTTGTTTAACCTCATTATTATACCACCTGACTATGCCCCTGATGTACTCTGCCCAGCTTACATATGCCCCCACATTATGAACTAAAATACCAGTAAAACTCCAAACAAAACTACTTCCAAGCAAAATCCACACTCCAAAAGCCAAATTGTGCTGCCTCCCTTCTGAACCCTACAGCGTGCCCAAACAGTTGTTTACTTCTACATATATGACATTGCCAAACCAGGGAAAGCCCTTTTAACAATTTTTGGGGTGTATATCTTCAGTGGCACAAGCTGGGCACGACATATTTGCCACTGAAATGGCATATCTGGGGAGAAATTGCAATTTGTACTTTGCACTATCCGCAGCACAATCATTTATGGAAAATACCTGTGGGTGAAAAAGCTCACTACACCCCTTAATAAATGCCTTGAGGGGTGTAGTTTCCAAAATGGGGTCACTTCTCATGGTTTTTTTTTATTATTTTACATCCGAGCCTCTGCAATTGTGAACCAATACTTTGTAAGTCGCCAAATTAGGCCTCAATTTTGTATGGTACTCTTTCACACCTGAGCCCTGTCGATCGTCCAGGCAAAACATTATGGCCACATGTAAGGTGTTTCTAAAACCTGGAAACACAGCATAATAATGAGAGCTGTCTTTTCATGGTGGCACAAGCTGGGCACCTCATATTTGCATATCTATGGAAAAATTGACATTTTCACTCTGCAACATCGAGTGTACACTAATTTCTGTAAAACACATGTGGGGTTAACATTCTCGCTACACCCCTAAATGAAAACCTTGAGGGGTGTAGTTTCCAAAATGGGGTCACTTCTGAGGGGTTTCCATTGTTTTGGTCCCACAGGGGCTTTGCAAATGTGACATAGCGCCCAGAAACCAATCCAGCAAAATTTGCACTCCAAAAGCCAAGTGGCGCTTCTTCCCTTCTGAGCCCTACTGTGAGCCCAAAGGTATTGCCATACACAGGAGAAATTGCTTTACAAATGTTGGGGTGCTTTTTTTTCCTATATTTATTGAGAAAATGAAAAATTTTGAGATAAAGCTACATCTTATTGAGAGAGAAAAATGTTTTTTATTTTCACTGCCCAATTCTAATTTAAACTATGAAACATCTGTGGGGTCAAAATGCTCACTACACCCCTAGATTAATTCCTCAAGTGGTGTAGTTTCCTAAATGGAGTCACTTTTGGGGAATTTCCACTGCACAGGTCCCTCAGGGCCTTTGCAAATCCGACATGGTGCCGAGAAACCAATCCGGTAAAATCTGCGCTCCAAAAGCCAAATGGCTTCTAAGCACTGCCGTGTGCCCAAAAAACTGTTTATGACCACATATTTACATACTCTGGAGAAGTTACTTTACAAATGTTAGGGGGCTTTTTATTCTTTATTCCTTGTGGAAATAGATTTTTATTTTTTTTAAGCTAAAACGACATCTTATTGGAAAAATTTGACAAAAATTATTTTCACGTCCAAATTCTAATAAAATCTATGAAACACCTGTTGGGGTCAAAATGCTCACTACACCCCTAGATTAATTCCTCAAGGGGTTATTTTTTGGCGTGTTTCCTCTGTTTTGGCATCACAAGACCTCTTCAAACCTGACATGGTACCTAAAATCTAATCTAATAAAAAGAGGGCCCCAAAATCTACTAGGTGCTCCTTTTTTCTGAGGCTGGTGCTTCAGTCTATTACCATACTAGGGCAACATCTGGTATATTTCTAAAGACTGCAGAATCTGGGCAATAAATATGGAGTTGTGTTTCTATTGTAAAACCTTCTGTGTTACAGAAAAAAATGAATTCAAAATGAATTTCTGCAAAAAAAAATAATTTAATCCTTGTGAAACACCTAAAGGGTTAAGAAACTTTCTAAATGTTGTTTTGAATGCCTTGAGTGGTGCGGTTTTTAAAATTCTGTGATTTATGGGGAATTTCTAATATATAGGGCCCTCAGAACCACTTTAGAACTGAACTGGTCAATGAAAAAATAGCCTTTTTAAATTTTCTTAAACATTTTAGAAATTGCTGCTAAAAATCTAAGCCTTGTAACGTCCTAGAAAAATAAAAGGACGTTCAAAAAACTATGCAAACATAAAGTAGACATGTGGGAAATGTTAGCTAGTAACTATTTTGTGTGGTATTACTATCTGTTTTACAAGCCGATACATTTAAATTGAGAAAAGTGCTAATTTTTGCAAATTTTCTCTAAATTTTGGTGTTTTCCACAAAAAAATATTTAATTTATCGTCAAAATTTTTCCACTAACATAAAGTCCAATATGTCACGAGAAAACAATCTCAATTGCTTGGATAGGTAAAAGCATTCCAAAGTTATTACCACATAAATTGACACGTCAAATTTGAAAAATAAGGCTCTGTCAGGAAGGTCAAAAGAGGCCACAGCGGGAAGGGGTAAAAATATGGTGTCACAAAAACAAATAATTTTGAAAATGAAAAAGTGTTTTTACTGTGTAAAAGTAGTAAAACATAGAAAAACTACAGTGCAGCATTCCAAATAATGCATTTGGAAAGTCTTCAGATCCTTTCACTGTTTTTACTTGTTGTTATGTTGAGGACATGTGCTAAAATAAAAAATATTCAAGTTTTTCCCCATCATTCTGCCCTCAATACCCTATAATGACAAAGTGAAAACAGAATTTTTTAAATTTTTGCAAATTTATTAAATATGGAAAACCCATATTCTGCATGTAAATAAGTATTCAGACCCTTTGCTATGACACTGGAAATTTAGCTCTGGGGCCTCCCATTCCGCCAGATTATCTTTGAAATCTTCTTCACCTTGATTGGAGTTCACCTGTGGTAAGTTTATTTAATTGGATATAATTTGGAAAGACACACCCCTGTCTAAATAAGGTCTCACTGCTGACAATGCAAAAACCAAGCCATGAGGAGGAAAGAACTGCCTGCAGAACTCAGAGATAGGATTATGTGGAGGCACAGATCTGGAGAAGGGTACAAAAAAAATTCTGCTGCACTGAAAGTTCCCAAGAGCACAGTGGCCTCCGTAATTCTTAAATGGAAGAAATTTGGAAGAACCAGGACTCTTCCTAGAACTGGCCGCCCCACCAAATAAGTAATCGGGGGAGAACGGCTTTGGTAAGAGAGGTGACCAAGAACCCAATGGTCACTCTGGCTGAGCTCCAAAAATCCTGTGTGCAGATGGGAGAAACTTCCCGAAGGTCAACCATCACTGCTCATCACCTGCTATATAGTATCCATAGGTTGGATTCACACGAGCATATTACGTCCATAATTGACGGACGTATTTCGGCCGCAGTACGGGACAGTTGTCTGTCAGCGAGGCAGGGACTCCTAGCATCGTACATAAGTATGATGCTAGGAGCCCGGCTCCCTGCACTGTGTTCGGTCCGGGACTTGCGGCCGAAATACGTCCGTCAATTACGGACGTAATGTGCTCGTGTGAATCCAGCCTTACAGTGAAGCATCGTTGTGGCAGCATCATGATGTGGGGGAGTTTTTCAGCGGCTGGGACAGGGAGACTGGTCAGGGTTGAGGGAAAGATGAATAGAGCAAAGTACAGAGATATTCTTAATGGAAACCTGATCCAGAGTTGTCTGGTTCTCAGACTGGGCCAAAGGTTCACCTTCCAACAAGATAATGACCCTAAGCACACAGCCTAGACAACACAGGAGTGGCTTAGGGACAACTCTCTGAATGTCCTTGAGTGGCTCAGCCAGAGTCCTGACTTGAACCTAATCGAACATCTCTGGAGAGACCTGAAAATGGCCACCAACAGTCCCCATCCGACCTGAGAAAAATGGCAGAAAATCCCCAAATCCAGGTGTGCAAAACTTGTGGCATCATACCCAAGAAGACTGGAGGCTATTATCGCTTCCAAAGGTGCTTCAACTAAGTACTGAGTAAAGGGTATGATACAATATTTTAGTATTTATTTTTCAATAAATTAGCAAAGATTACTAACATTCTGTTTTCACTTTATCATTATGGGGTATTGAGTGCAGAATGATGGGGAAAATATGTAACCACTTCGCGACTGCCATATGGCTATATACGTTCCAACTGCCGGTGCAGTTGTCACGTATGTAAACTTGGCAGCCTGTAACAGGGTTTATTGAGTGCAGTGCTGCTCCAGTGTGAGCAGCGCTGCACTCTCATGTCCGCCGGGGCTTTTAAAAGCCCCGGAATACACCCCCCACTGTAGATAGCGCCACACACAACCCCCGCGAAACCCCCTGTAGATAGCCCAACTTAAGCTCCCTCTAGGAGCGGAATCCCCGGCCAGTACTCTAGCCGCGGATTCCCCTCCTAGAGGGAGCCCCCGACGTTTCAACATCCCCGCTGTAAATAGTGCCACTCCCCCTGTAGGTAGCATCCCCCCGCTGTAGATATTTAAACAGAAGAAAAAGAAGGAGCATGGAAGCCATATAATAAAAATAAACAGCTTTATTATTCACATAATTACATACACAAAAATATTAAAAAGGACAAAAAGACTCTATAATGTTCCAGTGTGAACATGGAGGGCAGACTCCCTACAGCATATAGGGGAATGTATCGTACATTCTAGGAAATGAGTATGGGGTATGGGTGGTAGAAAATATAATAAGCACTAGTTCATCATACAGTATCGTTGTATTCATTACATGTGGTACATATAAGTAGAAAGAACTAAGATCAAGTGCTTGTAATAAGTGACAAGCATTCAAAGACTGATAAATCCACCCTTCTTTCAAAAAACCTTACCCATATTGATGTTTACAGGAGAGTCTGGCAAGCATGCGAAGAACCCCCACGCGCGTTTCGCGGTGTGCTTCCTCAAGGGGTATATAGTGTCTAGTTACTGACAACCTTAAATAGGGTCAAACACAGGTGTACTGACTCAGTTACTCTCCTGTAAACATCAATATGGGTAAGGTTTTTTGAAAGAAAGGGGGAAGGGTGGATTTATCAGTCTTTGAAAAGACTCTTGTCTATGGTCTTTTATTAGATGAGAAGAGGGAACCGAAACCTTCTTATGCACTTAGCTGGGAAAAAGAACTAGATGTATCTATTGCTCCCGAAGATTGGTCTAAAGCGTTTACTTTGTGCCATGGATTCTCAATTTCCTGTAAGGTGCAAGAAACTAATTTTAAAATCTTGTCTAGATGGTATAATCAGGGTATATGTAATATGCGCAGAGTACATCAGGATATATGTAAGCTGTGCATAGTACATCAGGATATATGTAAGGTGTGGAGTACATCAGGGTATATGTAATATGCGCGGGTACATCAGGCTATATGTAAGATGTGAGGAGTACATCAGGGTATATGTAAGCTGTGCGGAGTACATCAGGTTATATGTAAGCTGGGCGGAGTACATCAGGTTATATGTAAACTGTGCGGAGTACATCAGGGTATATGTAAACTGGGCGGAGTACATCAGGGTATATGTATGCTGGGCGGAGTGCAACAGGTCATAATAGGATGGTGTAATAATGGGGAAAATGAATAATCCATGGATTGGTGTGGTACGCTTTGAACCAATCCTTTATACACAGGCCGGGTTTATTGGGTATTATACAAAATATCTGCGCTCCAGTATTGCCTAATCTTTGACTTCTTCACAAGTCCTATAAGCCACACAAGGCCCTAAAGTTTCCTCATCTCTGCTGCATCTACAGGGTCCACCTGTGGGGTCCATCAAATGACGATGTGGGGTATTTAGTGAAATTCTACTGGACCTAAAAATGAGTCTGGGCCGTCATTTAGCATCATTTTGCACCATTGCGTTTTGAGAGTCATAACGTGTTATTTTTCCGGTGACGGAGCTGTGTGAGGGCGCGTTTTTTGTGCAACGAGCTGTAATTTTTATTGGTTCCATTTTGTGGTACATGCGATTTTTTTATCACTATTTATTCCTTTTTTTGGGAGATGAGGAAACCAAAAAACAGCCATTCTAGCACGTTTCTTTTTTGTTTTTCTTTACAGTCTTCAGCATGCAGTATACACAACATGTTAACTTTATTCTGTGGGTCGATACGATTACAGCGACACCAAATTTATATTGTTTTTTTTACGTTTCACTATGTTCCCACAATAAAAATACTCTTTTCTAAAAAAAACATGTTTTAGTGTCGCCATTTTCTGACAGCCATAACTTTTTTATTTTTTCATTGATATCGCTGCGGGACGGCTTGTTTTATGCGTGACGAACTGTAGTTTCTATTGATACCATTTTGCATTACTTGCAACTTTTTGATCACTTTTTATTAAAAAAAAATTGAGACAAGATGACCAAAATATAAAATGCTGTCATTGTTTTTTATTTAAAAATTTGACGGTGTTCACCGTGCGGTAAAAATAATGTGATATTTTTATAGATCAGGCCGTTCCGAACGCGGCGATACCTATTATGTATAGGTTTTTTTTTCATATTTTCATTTTTTTTCTAATAATAAAGGAGTTGATCAGGGAAACAGGGCAAGTGTTGTTTTTATTATTAATTTATTATTTATTATCTTTTATTTATTTATTTTTCTTTCACATTTTTTACTTTTTCTTTTACACTGACCTGGGGACTTGAAGATCTGGTCTTCTGATCCCCGGTACAATACACTGCACTACTTATGTAGTGCAGTGTATTGTAACTGTCAGGGTATGTGCACACACACTAATTACGTCCGTAATTGACGGACGTATTTCGGCCGCAAGTACCGGACCGAACACAGTTCAGGGAGCCGGGCTCCTAGCATCATACTTATGTACGATGCTAGGAGTCCCTGCCTCGCTGCAGGACAACTGTCCCGTACTGAAAACATGATTACAGTACGGGACAGTTGTCCTGCAGCGAGGCAGGGACTCCTAGCATCGTACATAACTATGATGCTAGGAGCCCGGCTCCCTGCACTGTGTTCGGTCCGGTACTTGCGGCCGAAATACGTCCGTCAATTACGGACGTAATTAGTGTGTGTGCACATATCCTCATTCTTCATTTGACAGTTAGCGTATTAGGTCCTGCCTCGGGCAGGACCTAATACGCTACCGTACCTTGGCAACCAGGAAGCCTAGTAACGGCTTCCTGGTTGCCATAGCAACAATCGCCACCCGCGATCCATCGCGGGGGCGGGGGGCCCGTGGGTTACGGAGGGAGCTCCCTCCCTCTGTCAACCACTTCAATGTGGCGGACGTCATTGACAGCCGCATTGAAGGGGTTAAATGGCTGCGATCGGCGGTAACAGCCATCGCAGCGGCATGTCAGCTGTGTATAACAGCTGACAGCCGCTGAAGATAAAGCTCGCACAGCTCCTGGGTTTTCGGACGTACAGTTACGCACAATAGCGGGAAGGGGTTAAAGGGGTTTTCCCACGAGGGACGTTTATGAAGTATCCACAGGATATGTCATAAATGTCAGATAGATGTGGGTCCCACCTCTGGGACCCGCACATATCTCTAGAACGGGGCCCCCTAAACCCCCTTTCTAGCTTTGTCTGCGATCGCTGACTCCCGGTGACTTCCTGACTTTATGGTCGGGAGTTAAGAAAATAGCGTAGCTCGCTGAGCTACGCTCTTTCCGTAACTCCCATAGTAGTGAATAGCAGTTACGGAAGCAGTGCAGCATGTGATCTACGCTGTTTCCGTAACTACTATTCAGTTATATGGGGCTTACAAAAACAGCATAGCTTAGCGAGCTACGCTGCATTCACCTTCATGGTCGGAAATCAAGCGACAAACACAGAGGTAGAACAGGGTTTAGGGGCCCCGTTCTAGAGATAGGTGCTAATCATAGAACACTGTGTGACATCATAATAAATGTGCCCAAACAACTGTAGTAACCATGACAAAGTTGCTGATGTCATAAACACGTTTGTGACATAAAGAACTCATAAAAGAAGATTCCTTATAAGAAGGGCATACCGCCATGTGCAGTGCCATATTTGATGCACCGGAGGACATTGAGCTTGAATATCCTACAAAATGCCACGTCCCTGGCTGGAGGTAATGTATATTCACTGTCAGGAAACTTGAGTAGCGTTTGTTTGTGTGTATGTGGCTTGCATATAGTGATCTAGTAAGAACACTATTGCAGCGTAATGAATGGAGAGAAGTGTATGACGCTGATTGGTCAGTGATTGGTCAGCTTCATACACTTCTCTCCGCAACGCCCACTTGGTCAAAAAGTAAAACACGCCCATAAAGATAATATAGGTCATAACTCCGTCAAAAATGATAGTATTTCTAAATAAAAAAACACTGCTGTAATCTACATTACAGCGCCGATCACATTATGTACAAGATAGGCCACTTATAATGTGAGGACAGAGTCTCTTTAACCTGTACGACTATTGTGATTTGCTTAGTTTCATGTCTATTTCTAAATGTGTTAAAATGTACAAATTCAGTAAATATTTTGCTAAGTTATATGTTGGCATTAACCTTCTAAGCCCAGGAGAAGGGCAATTTCTCAGCCATGGCTTCCTAGAGGTTTCCTCCACAACAGGTTTTCCTCTCCTGAGTGCTGAAGGATGACTCTTTGTGAGTCGGGGGTTTGCCATTTTCAGTGTAGTCATGTAAATTTAAATAAAGGTGAGACAATTTAACTCCCAATTAAAACGTTTTGTATCTTTTTTTCTTTCTTTCTTGGTCCACTTATCACATTGCCATGAAGCCAGACATCTGCCTCCCACAGAGGCCAAGGGCCTACCCTGTGGGTCACTTTTGCCTAAGTGGTTGCCTCTGCTTGGGTAAATAGGATGGACCAGAGACAACAAGCGTTACTACACTCGGGCACACTTGAGACAGGCCGCAATGTATTTTTTTGGATCGCAGCGGAGAACATTATTCTTCTTCAGTGTTTTTGTCATAGTGGACACATGAACAGAGGTTTTTTTTGGGGCTTTTTTAGGTCTTTTGCGGTTACCCTTGGGTTCTTTCTCACCTCTTTAGGATTGTCCATTGTTCTTTTGGAGTGATCTCAGGCTCTGTTCAAATCTGCATGCTGCGCTATTCTGTCCGGCAAAAGGATGGAACTTATTAAATTCAATGGGTCCAGTAGGGTGGGGCTGCTTGTTTCAGTCATGCGATCGATGGGGCTGTTCCGGTTTAAAGCTAATTCAAGCACTGCTGCTGAAAACGCTCAGTAACGACAAGAAAGGACATGCCGCTTTTTTTTTCCACGAGCGGCCAAAAGCCGTTGCTTCCCATTAAAATCAATGGGGGGGGGGCGATTTCTGACGGTTTTTGTGCTAATTCCAACATGGTTTCATCAAAAAACTGTGTAAAACGTGGAATTATGTGCACTCAGGTCTTTAGCAATGCTTATGTAGCCTTTTCCAGCACCATGCGTCTCTATTACATGTCTTCTAAGGTCTTCTGAAAGTTGTTTGCCTCGAGGCATAGTTCACACGAACCAATCTTATGTTTCTTAACCCCTTCCCGCTCCTGGACGTACTATTAGGAAATGGTAGCTGTATCGTTCGCGCTCCATGACCTAATAGTACGTCACAGGAGGAACGGCCATTTCGTCCGTCTTCCCGACAAATACAAGAGCTATGACAGCTGCTGTCTTGTACAGCAGTTGTCGAGGCTCCTATAGCGGGGACCGATCACTGAGTCCCCGCTGATTAACCCCTTAGAAGCTGCGTTCAATAGCGATTGCGGCTTTTTATGGGTTAAACCACCATCGACGTCCCGCTACATGATAGCGGACAGCGATGGTTGCAATGGCAACCGGACGCCTAATAATGGCGTCCGGCTATGCCATCTACGGAAGCCTAGTACCCACTATACTTGCTGTCAGTGAGTAGCTGACTGCTCTAATACACTGCACTATGTGGTGCAGTGTATTAGATTTGCGATCAGGGCCTCCTGCCCTCAAGTCCCATAGTGTACCTAACACAAAACAAGTCCTCACACGGCTTTCTTGATGGAAAAATAAAAAAGTTATGGCTCTTAGAATCAGGCAACACAAAAAGTAAATGATTTTTTACAAAAAGTATTTTATTGTGCAAACGCCATAAGACATAAAAAAAACTATAAACATATGGTATCGCCGTAATCGTATCGCCCCGCAGAATAAAGTGAATGTCATTTATAGCGCACGGTGAACGCTGTAAAAACAAATAGAATAAAAAACAATAGTAGAATTGCTGTTTTTTAGTCACCATGCCACCTAAAAATAGAATAAAAACTGACCAAAAAGTCGCATGCACCCCATGAAAACTACAATTAATTCCTCAAGGGGTCTAGTTTCCAAAATAGGGTCACTTTTGGGGGTTTACACTGTTTTGCCACTACAAGACCTCTTCAAACCGGACATGTTGCCTAATAAAAAGGAGGCCTCAAAATCCTCTAGGTGCTCCTTAGATTCGGAGGCTGGTGTTTTAGTCCATTATCACACTATGGCCACATGTGGGATATTTCTCAAAACTGAAGAATCTGGGCAATTAATATTGAGTTGTGTTTCTCTGGTAAAACCTTCTGTTTTACAGAAAAAAATTGAATACAAAGGATTTTCTGCCAAAAAAAAAAATATATGTAAATATTACCTCTACTTTTCTCTAAATTCCTGTGAAACACCTAAAGGGTTAATAAACTTTCTAAATGTTGTTGTGAGTACTTTGAGGGGTCTAGTTTCTAAAATGGGGTGTTTGATAGGGGTTTCTAATATATAGGCTCCTCAAAGCAACTTCAGAACTGAACTGGAACCTAAAAAAAGAAATGAGGCAAAACTTTGTTTCTTACATAATACAGATAATGAGCATTGCCCCCCCCCCCAGATGAATCCAGTTTTGACCGTTTGTATGAACAGAGACCCCTATTAGACCATTTCAGTGCCCGGTTTTCCCAAGCATACAGCCCTGAGAAGTGTATTTCTATTGATGAGTCCTTGGTTCATTTGAAAGGGAGGCTTCAATTCCGCCAGTACCTGCCGATCGGGTAAGAGGGCAAGGTATGGCGTGAAGATGTATAAGCTGTGCGAGAATGCATCAGGGTATACCTACAAATTTAGGACATATGAAGGGAAGGACACCAGTATTCAGCACCCATAATGCCCCCCCCCCCCCTTACTGGAAGTTAAAGCAAAAATTGTGTGGGATTCGGTGCATCCACCGCTGGACCAGGGTTACCACCTCTTCCTAGATAATTTTTATACCAGCATCCCACTCTTAAAGTGCCTCGCTTCCAGAAGTACTGCGGCATGTGGCACTGCTAGAATAAATCTGAGAGGCCTCCCTAAGACACTGCTTCGGCAAACACTCAGAAGGGATGAGAGCAGGGCACATTCTAGCAGCAATATATTGTGTCAAGTACAAGAGAGATGTCCTTGTATTAACAACAATACGTGGCCACACCAGTACCCATGTACCTGTACGAGGTACCAGTACAGAGACCCCCAAATCAGACTGCATCCTGGACTACAATAGTTGCATGAGAGGGGTAGACTTGTCAGATCAAGTCCTGAAGCCCTACAGTGCCATGAGGTGTGGTATAAGAAACTGGCCGTACAAATCATACAGATGGCATTGTACAATGCGTATGTGCTTCATCGATGTACAGGCCAGAGGGGAACTTTCCTGGAAATTCAAGAGGTGGTTATCAAGAACCTAATCTTTAGGGACCAGGAAGGGGGCACCCAGTACTTCTGGAAGCGAGGCCACATGCATCGTACCAGGGCAACACTTTCCAGGAGAAGGGAAAAAGTCAAAAGAGGTGCAAAGTCTGTTATAAGAGGGGGATAAGGAAGGACACAATATATCAATGTGACAGGTGTCCCGAAAACCAGGGTTCTGTATGAAAGTGTTTCAAAATGTATCATACATCCCCTGATTTTTAATCTACCCCAGTTTTACTTACCATGATGCACTCCGCACAGCTTATCCCCCTCATCTTTCCCTTTCAGAGCCTTGCTGTGTGCCCAGACAGCTGATAACAGCCACATGTAGGGTATTGCCGTACCCAGGAGAACCAACGTTACAATTTATAGGGTGTATATCTCCGGTGGCGCATGCTGGGCACAATATATTGGACACTGAAATGGCATAAATGTATAGAAAATTGCAAATCTCACACTGCACCATCTGCTGCTGTAAAAGGGGATGGGGTAATAGCGGGGTTCACCGGCTAGTGTCACCCACTATTACTACCTCCTTTATAATCAGGGTCACTAGGGTTATGCCTATTTCCCCTACCTTTTCCTTATACTAACGTCGATCTAATTGCTTTGCTGCTACTTAATGAAATAAGACCGTACAGTAAATAAAGGTAATATTTATTAACATACAATAATCACTCTCATATATAAAATACAATTAACTAATCACAGTACAGTATAAACACAATATCACAATCCTAATCTATACCGCCACCCACTTACCTAAACATACATAGAAGTTACGTTACAATACAGATAAATTACTTGTAATTCTCACATGCTCACTATCTCTGTCCCACTCCCTCCTAATATAACTGTCCCTGTACACTAAGGGTTAGAGAGAGGGTTAAGTGTAGCTGTTGCTACACTTGATACTTAGGCTGGATTCACACGAGCATGTTCGGTCCGTAAAGGACGGAACGTATTTCGGCCGCAAGTCCCGGACCCAACACACTGCAGGGAGCCGGGCTCCTAGCATCATAGTTTTGTACGACGCTAGGAGTCCCTGCCTCTTCGTGGAACTACTGTCCCGTACTGAAAACATGATTACAGTACGGGACAGTTGTCCTGCAGCGAGGCAGGGACTCCTAGCACGGTACATAACTATGATGCTAGGAGCCTGGCTCCCTGCAGTGTGTTCGGTCCGGGACTTGCAGCTGAAATACGTTCCGTCCCTTACGAACCGAACATGCTCGTGTGAATTCAGCCTTAGCGTGTCATTCGTGGAGGTGGGGAGCTGAGGCAGAAGCCGGAGCAGGTCGTTCGTTGGTGGTGTGGTGAGGTCCCAGCTGGAGAGGTGAGCTTCATTGGTGGTGTCGTGGCAGGACCCAGCTAGCTCCAGCTATCTTCAGCTGCTGAGCATACAGACGCAGGGTTAATAAACCCTGCGGGCACGCTCGCAGCGGGGGACGAGTGGCGCTCGCCCCTGGCTAATATGGGTCGGCATGGTGATAACATATCACCAGCCAACTCATGAACGCCCGGGGATAATCACGCGCGTGCGTAATACCACGAGATAGCGCGCGCGAGACCGTCCGTGCGCGAGGGAAATTTGAAATGGACACAGGAGATCAAACAGTATCTCCTGTCTCCATGGTTTCCAAACAAAGCAGGGCAATGCTAATTGTCCTGCTTTGTCTACAACTGTATTCACGACTAGGGGGCTGTGTTTCTACAGCCCTGGCTCATGAGGCATATATATATGCATATATATATATATATATATACACACACACACACACATATATATACACACACACAATATATATATATATATATATATATATATATATATATATACATACATACATACATATATATATTATATAAAATAGGGACACTTCCCTTTACAGCTGCGCATTACCATTCAGACAATACCTGTGGGGTCAAAATGCTCACTACACTCCTAGAAGAATGCCTTGAGGGGTGTAGATTTTAAAATGGGATCACTTCTTGGGGGTTTCAACCATACTGGTACCTCAGGGGCTTCTGCATTCACGACTTACCACCAGAAAATCTCCAGTAAGCCAAATGGTGGTCCTTCCCTTCTAAGCCCTGCCGTGTGCTCAGGCAGCAGATAACAGCCACATGTAGGGTATTGCCGTACCCAGGAGAATCCACATTACAATTTATAGGGTGTATATCTCCGGTGGTGCATGCTGGGCACAATATATTGGACACTGAAATGGCATACATATATAGAAAATTGCAAATCTCACACTGCACCATCTGCTGCGCTTCACCTTTTGGACAATACCTGTGGGGTCAAAATGCTTACTACACCTCTAGATGAATGCCTTAAGGGGTGTAGAATTTAAAATGGGGTCGCTTCTTGGGGGTTTCCATTGCTTTGATACCTCTGGGGCACGGCACATGCGACATGGCACCCGAAAACCAATCCCGCAAAATCTGCACTTCAAAGAACACATAGCGCTCTTTTCCTTCTGAGTACTCCCATGGGCCCAAACGGCAGTTTATCACCACAAATGGGGTATTGCCGCACTCAGGACAAATTGGGCAACAAAATGGGTTATTTTATTTCTTGTGAAAATAAGACATTTTGAGCCAAAACTACATATTATTGGAAAAAACTGTGGGGTCTAAATGGTCACAACACCCATAAATGAATACCTTGATGGGTGTAGTTTCCAAAATTGGGTCACCTCTGGTGGGTTTCCATTGGTTTGATACCTCTGGGGCTCTGCAAATTCGACATGGCACCCGAAAACCAATCCAGCAAAATCTGCACTACAAAGAACACAAAGCGCTCCTTCCCTTCGGAGGCCTCCCATGGGCCCAAACTGAATTTTATCACCACACATGGGGTATTGCTGCACTCAGGAGAAATTGGGCAACAAAATGGGGTATTTTGTTCCCTGTGAAAATAAGAAATTTTGATCAAAAATTACACCTTATTGGAAAAAATGTCATTTTTTTTAATTTCATAGCCCAATTCAAATACGTGCTGTGAAAAAAGGTGTCATCAAAATGGTAACAACAACCATAAATTAATTCCTTGAGGGGTGTAGTTTCCAAAGTGGGGCCACTTTTGGGGGATTCCTACTGTTTTCGCACCTCAACACCTCTCCAAACCTGGCATGCTGCCTAAAATATATTCTAATAAAAAAAGAGGCCCCAAAATGCACTAGGTGCTTCTTTGATTCTGGGGCTTCTGTTTTCGTCCTGTAGCACACTAGAGCCACATGTGGGACATTTCTAAAACCTGCAGAATCTGGACAATACATATTTAGTGGTGTTTCTCTGGTACAACCTTCTATGTCACAAACCTCCACTTTGCTTTAATTCCTGTGAAATGCCTAAAGGGTTAAAAAAAACTTTCTAAATGCTGTTTTGAATAATTTGAGGGGTCTAGTTTTTAAAATGGGGTGTTTTATGGAGGTTTCTAACTGAACTGAACAGGTACCTTAAAAAAAAAGGCTTTTGAAATTTTCTTAAAAAAAATGAGAAATTGCTGTTTATGTTCTAAGCCTTGTAACGTCCAAGAAAAGAATGTTCAAAAAATGCTGCCAATCTAAAGTAGACATATGGGGAATGTGAACTAGTAACTACTTTCGGTGGTATAACCATTTGTTTTACAAGCAAAATGCATTTAAATTCAGAAAAATTCAATTTTTTCTACATTTTCCCTAAATTATGCAAATTTTCACAAATAAACACTGAATATATCGACCAAATTTTACCACTAACATAAAGCCAAATGTCTCACGAGAAAACAATCTCAGAATCGCTTAAGCATTTCGAAGTTATTACCACATAAAGTGAAATATGTCAGATTTCAAAAATGGGCTCTGAGCCTTAAAGAGGCTCTGTCACCACATTATAAGTGCCATATCTCCTACATAATGAGATTGGCACTGTAATGTAAGTAACAGCAGTGTTTTTTATTTAGAAAAACTATCTATTTTCACCAAGTTATGAGCGATTTTAGCCTTATGCTAATTACTTTCTTAATGCCCAACGGGGCGTGTTTTTACTTTTGACCAAGTGGGCGTTGTAAAGAAGTGTATGACGCTGACCAATCAGCGTCATACACTTCTCTCTAATCATGTAATCAGCACATAGTGATCCTGCGTTGTTCACTATGTGCTGTCACATACTCAGACATTAACGTTACTGAAGTGTCCTGACAGTGAATAGACATCACCTCCAGCCAGGACAGGATGTCTATTCACAATAACGACACTTCGGTAACGTTTGTGTGGGACTTGCAGCACATCAAGCGTAATTTCGCTGTAAACTGTCATTTACAGCGTGATCCCGCGAGATTACGCTTGCTGTGCTGTAAATCACACACAAAAGTTACCGAAGTGTCAGGATTGTGAATAGACACCCCGTCCTGGCTGGAGGTGATGTTTATTCACTCTAAAGACACTTCAGTACCATTAATGTCTGATTATGTGACAGCACATAGTGAACAACACAGGGTCAATATGTGCTGATTACATGAATGGAGAGAAGTGTATGACGCTGATTGGACACGCCCAGTTGTCCATTAACTAAGTAATTAGCATAAATCTAAAATAGGTCATAACTTGATGAAAATAGATTGTTTTTCTAAATAAAAAAACACTGCTGTTACCTACATTACAGCGCCGATCTCATTATGTAAGAGATAGGGCACTTATAATGTGGTGACAGAGCCTCTTTAAGGCCAAAACAGGGCTGCGTTCTTAAGGGGTTAAGAAGAACAGATGTGCCAGTAACACTGTACTGTTATCCATGGAGAGTTTTTTGTAGTTTGCTGGGCTATACCACTCTACGCCCTCCTTAGTTCTCTAGTATGTTTTAGATGTATGATTAAGTGTAACACATGGAAAAATAAAGAAATCAGGCGGTGTATGTGCCTACACCATGGTGTAGCCAAAAACGTTTACTGCTCCCCCTAGTAAGATAGCCACCACATTACAGTACAACCTAAGCATGGCAAACACTGAACTAGGCTGGATATAAGCATGTAGACAAGCAGCAGAAAACACTCCAGCAACTTGCTTGGACAGGTGGGACCACTACCACAAAAAACACAAGGAAATAGCTCAGCAGCTACTGGCAATGGCCCTACAGCTGGAACCTATATGTTGTGGGTCTAAAAACCCAGAGGAGCATATCGGACATCTGATGAAGAGTGTGTCCTAACAGCCATGTAGTATATTGAGAGTCTGATGTTTGTGTATGCATCACATGCTGGGATCGTGAATGAAATTGTTAAAAAGGGCCATTTTCTTTGGCTTCAATGCATCTAAATCAAAAAAAAAAAGCAAATGTATGTTAGCAAAGGATTGAGGATAGATGGAAGGGAGCGTGACTGCAGACTCAGACTACAAAGAGTTTGTTTGTATTATGTAACCATGGAGACATAAAGGGTTGCATAGGAGCTGTAGATACAAAACAGTTACATTTTTTCAAAGTACTTAACCCCTTCGCGCTCAGCGACGTAATAATCCGTCGCGCTAACTGTATCGTTAGCGCTCAGCGACGGATTATTACGTCGCGGGGATAACGGCCATTTCGGCCGTCTTCCCGACACATACAGGAGCTGTGACAGCTGCTGTCTTGTTCAGCAGCTGTCACAGCTCCTACAGCGGGGACCGATCGCTGTGTCCCCGCTGATTAACCCCTTAAAAGCCGTGTTCAATAGTGATCACGGCTTTTTAGGGGTTAAGCTACAATCGCCAGCCTGCTACGCGATAGCGGCTGGCGATGGTGGCTATGGCAACCGGACACCAAACAATGGCGTCCGGCTCTGCCATCGACGGAAGCCTAGTGGGTCCTGACGAAGTCAGGACCCACTATGCTTGCTGTCAGTGAGTAGCTGACAGTTCTAATACACTGCACTACACATGTAGTGCAGTGTATTAGAATAGCGATCAGTGCCTCCTGCCCTCAAGTCCCCTAGTGGGACAAAGTAATACAGTAAAAAAAAGTTACAAAAAGTTGTGTAAAAATAAGAAAATAAAAGTTTTAAAAGTATTAAAAGTAAAAATCCCCCCTTTTCCCTTATCAGTCCTTTATTATTAATAAAAATATATAAACAAACAAATAAACTATACATAATTGGTATTGCCGCGTCCGTAATGGCCTGAACTACAAAATTATTTCGTTATTTATCCCGCGCGGTCAACGCCGTAAAAGAAAATAATAATAAACCGTACCACAATAACAATTGTTTGGTCACTTCACCTCGCAAAAAATGGAATAAAAAGAGATCAAAAAGTCACATGTACCGAAAAATGGTACTGATCGAAACTACAGTTCGTTACGCAAAAAATAAGTCCTCGCACGGCTTTATTGATGGAAAAATAAAACCGTTATGGCTCTTAGAATAAGGTAACACAAAAAGTGAATGATTGTTTACAAAACGTATTTTATTGTGGAAACGCCATAAGAAATAAAAAAAAACTATAAACATCTGGTATCGCCGTAATCGTATCGCCCCGCAGAATAAAGTGAATATGTCATTTATAGCGTACGGTGCACGCTGTAAAAAAAATAGATTAAAAAAACAATAGTAGAATTGCTGTTTTTTAGTCACCACGCCACCTAAAAATAGAATAAAAACTGATCAAAAAGCCGCATGCACCCCAAGAAAACTACAATGGATTCCTCAAGGGGTCTAGTTTTCAAAATGGGGTCACTTTTGGTGGTTTTCCACTGTTTTGGCACCACAAGACCTCTTCAAACTGGACATGGTGCCTAATAAAAAGGATGCCTCAAAATCCTCTAGGTGCTCCTTTGCTTCGGAGGCCGGTGCTTCAGTCCATTACCGCACTAGGGCCACATGTGGGATATTTCTCAAAACGGCAGAATCTGGGCAATACGTATTAAGTTGCGTTTCTCTGGTAAAACCTTTTGTGTTATAAAAAAATGGTATAAAGAGGATTTTCTGTCAAAATTTTTTTTTTAATTTCACCTCTACTTTGCTCTAAATTCCTGTGAAACACCTAAAGGGTTCATAAACTTTCTAAATGCTGTTGTGAATACTTTGAGGGGTCTAGTTTCTAAAATGGGGTGTTTGATAGGGGTTTCTAATATATAGGTCCATCAAAGCAACTTCAGAACTGAACTGTAACCTAAAAAAAAATAAAAAATCAGGCAATACTTGGCTTCTTACATCATACTGATAATGAGCCGTGCCCACCCCGAGATGACCCCAGTTTTGAACGTTTGTATAAACGGAGACCCCTATTAGACCGTTTCAGTGCCCAGTTTTCCCAAGCATAAACCCCCAAGAAGTGTATTTCTATTGATGAGTCCTTGGTGGATTTTAAAGGGAGGCTTCAATTCCGCAAGTACCTGCCGGGTAAGAAAGCAAGGTATGGCGTGAAGATGTATGAGCTGTGCGAGAGTGTATCAGGGTATACCTACAGGTTTAGGATATATGAAGGGAAGGACACCAGTGCTCATGCCCCAGAATGCCCCCCCTTACTGGGAGTTAATGCAAAAATTGTGTGGGATTTGGTACACCCACTGCTGGACCAGGGTTACCACCTCTACCTGGATAATTTTTATACAGGCGTCCCACTCTTCAACTGCCTCGCTTCCAGTCCTGTGGCATGCGGCACTGCTAGAAGAAATCTGAGAGGCCTCCCTAAGACTCTGCAGGGCAAACAAGAAGGGGTGAGCGCAGGGCACATTCTAGCAGCAACATATTGTGTGTCAAGTACAAGGACAAGAGAGATGTCACACCAGTACCCATGTACCTGTACGAGGTACCAGTACAGAGACCCCTAAACCAGACTGCATCCTGGACTACAATAGGTACATGGGAGGGGTGGACTTGTCAGATCAAGTCCCGAAGCCCTACAGCGCCATGCGGTGTGGTATAAGAAGCTGGCCGGGCACATCATACAGATGGCATTGTACAATGTGTACGTGCTACGTCGATGTACAGGCCAGAGGGGAACTTTCCTGGAATTTCAAGAGGTGATTATCAAGAACCTAATCTTTAGGGACCAGGAACGGGGGGGGCACCCAGTACTTCTGGAAGCGAGGCCACACGCATCGTACCAGGGCAACACTTTCCAGGAGAAGTTCCCCAAACTGGCAAGAAGGGAAAAAGTCAAAAGAGGTGCAAAGTCTGCTATAAGAGGGGTATAAGGGAGGACACAATATATCAATGTAACGCGTGTCCCGAAAAACCAGAGCTCTGTATGAAAGAGTGATTTAAAATTTATCATACATCCCTTGTTTTATAATTTACCCCAATTCTACTTACCCTGATGCACAGCTTATCCCCCCTCGTCTTTCCCCTCTGAGCCCTGCTGTGTGCCCAGGCAGCTGATAACAGCCACATGTAGGGTATTGCCATACCTGGGAGAACCCACATTACAGTTTATGGGGTGTATCTCTCCGGTCAAAATGCTCACTACACCTCTAGATGAATGCCTTAAGGGTGTAGTTTTTAAAAAGGGGTCACTTCTTGCGGGTTTCAACTGTACTGGGGCTTCTGCACACATGACTTTGCGCGAGAAAATCCCCAGTAGGCCAAATGGTGGTCCTTTCGTTCTGAGCCCTCCCATGGGCCCAAACCGCAGTTTATCACCACAAATGGGGTATTGCTGCACTCAGGACAAATTGCGCAACAGAATGGGGTATTTTATTTCTTGTGAAAATAAGAAATTTTCAGCCAAAACTACATATTATTGGACAAAATTAATTTTGTTTTAATTCCAAGCCCAATTCAAATAAGTTCTGTGAAAAAACTATGGGGTCAAAATGGTCACAACACCCATAAATTAATTCCTTGAGGGGTGTAGTTTCCAAAATGGGGTCACTTCTGGTGGGTTTCCATTGCTTTGATACCTCTGGGGCTCTGCAAATGCGACATGGCACCCGAAAACCAAACCAGCAAAATCTGTACTCCAAGAAACACATAGCGCTCCTTTCCTTCTGAGCCCTCCCATGGGCCCAAACAGCAGTTTATCATCACAAATGGGGTATTGTCGCACTCAGGAGAAATTGGGCAACAAAATGTAGTATTTTATTTCTTGTGAAAATAAGAATTTTTGAGCTAAAACGACATATTATTGGAAAAAATATTTTTTTTTTAATTCCCAGCCCAACTCAAATAAGTTCTGTGAAGAAACTATGGAGTCTAAATGGTCACAACACCCATAAATGAATTCCTTGAGGGGTGTAGTTTCCAAAATGGGGTCAGTTCTAGTGGGTTTCCATTGCTTTGATACCTCTGGGGCTCTGCAAATGCGAGATGGCACCCGAAAACAAAACCAGCAAAATCTGCACTCCAAAGAACACACAGCGCTACTTTACTTCTGAGGCCTCCCATGGGCCCAAACTGCAGTTTATCGCCACAAATGGGGTATTGCTGCACTCAGGAGAAATTGGGCAACAAAATGGGGTATTTTGTTCCCTGTGAAAATAAGAAATTTTGATAAAAAATGACATCTTATTGGAAAAAAATTAATTTTTTTCATTTCACAGCCCAATTCAAATAGGTGCTGTGAAAAAACTGTGCGGTCAAAATTGTAACAACAACCATATTTGAATTCCTTGAGGGGTGTAGTTTCCAAAATGGGGTCACTTCTGTGGGTTTCCATTGCTTTGATACCTCTGGGGCTCTGCAAATGCAACATGGCACCCGAAAACCAATCCAGCAAAATCTGGACTCCAACAAACACATAGCGCTCCTTTCATTCTGAGCCCTCCCATGGGCCCAAACGGCAGTTTATCACCACAAATGGGGTATTGCCGCACTAAGGACAAATTGGGCAACAAAATGGGGTATTTTGTTCCCTGTGAAAATAATAAATTTTGATCACAAATGACATCTTATTGGAAAAAATGACATTTTTTTAATTTCACAGCCCAATTCAAATAGGTGCTGTGAAAAAACTGTGCGGTCAAAATGGTAACAACAACCATAAATGAATTCCTTGAGGGGTGTAGTTTCCAAAATGGGGTCACTATTCGGGGATTCCTACTGTTTTGGCACCTCAACACCTCTTCAAACCTGGCATGCTGCCTAAAATATATTCTAATAAAAAAAGAGGACTCAAAATGCACTAGGTGCTTCTTTGCTTCTAGGGCTTGTGTTTTTGTCCATGAGCGCAGTAGAGCCACATGTGGGACATTTCTAAAAACTGCAGAATCTGGACAATACATATTTAGTAGTGTTTCTCTGGTAAAACCTTCTGTGTTACAGAAAAAAAATGAATAAAATTGAAATTCAGCAAGAAAAATGAAATTTGCAAATTTCACCTCCATTTTGCTTTAATTCTTGTGAAATGCCTGAAGGGTTAAAAAACTTTCTAAATGCTGTTTTGAATACTTTGAGGGGTCTAGTTTTTAAAATGGGGTGTTTTATCAGGGTTTCTAATACATAGGCCCCTCAAAGCCTCTTCAGAACTGAAGAAGTACCTTAAAAAAAAGGATTTTGAAATTTTCTTAAAAATATGAGAAATTGCTGTTTATGTTCTAAGCTTTGTAACGTCCAAGAAAAATAAAAGAATGTTCAAAAAACGATGCCAATCTGAAGTAGACATATGGGAAGTGTGAACTAGTAACTATTTTGGGTGGTATAACCGTCTGTTTTACAAGCAGATGCATTAAAATTCTGAAAAATGCTATTTTTTCAAAATTTTCACTAAATTTTGCAATTTTTCACCAATAAACACTGAATATATCAACCAAATTTTACCACGAATATGAAGCCCAATGTGTCACGAGAAAACAATCTCAGAATCGCTTGGATAGGTTTAAGCATTCCGACGTTATTACCACATAAAGTGAAATATGTCAGATTTGAAAAATGGGCTCTGAGCCTTAAGGCCAAAACTAGGCTGCGTCCTTAAGGGGTTAAAGAGGCTCTGTCACCAGATTTTGCAACCCCTATCTGCTATTGCAGCAGATAGGCGCTGCAATGTAGATTACAGTAACGTTTTTATTTTTTAAAAACGAGCATTTTTGGCCAAGTTATGACCATTTTTGTATTTATGCAAATGAGGCTTACAAAAGTCCAAGTGGGCGTGTTTAAAGTAAAAGTCCAAGTGGGCGTGTATTATGTGCGTACATCGGGGCATTTTTACTACTTTTAATAGCTGGGCGTTCTGACGAGAAGTATCATCCACTTCTCTTCAGAACGCCCAGCTTCTGGCAGTGCAGACACACAGCGTGTTCTCGAAATACAAAAATGGTCATAACTTGGCCAAAAATGCTCGTTTTTTAAAAATAAAAACGTTACTGTAATCTACATTGCAGCGCCTATCTGCTGCAATAGCAGATATGGGTTGCAAAATCTGGTGACAGAGCCTCTTTAAAGGGAACCTGTCACCAGCATTTCACCTATTAAACCAGCAATACCTGGTGGTAGTGGGTGAAAAACATTTTTATGTAACCTATAATTATCTTCTAAGTCGGCTCTGTAGCTTTAGTATTCAATTTTTTTGTGTTCCTGTGCCGTATACGAATGAGCATAAAAGAGTCATATCTTCTTTCGAAAAGAGACATATCTGCATTCCTTAAGCCTTTCTTAGTTAATCCCGCCTCCTTACTTTCGGTTGACCGCTCCTCGCCTCCCCCAGCACACATGAAATCCCGTGCTTGCACATTGATGTCCTGATGCCCGGGACACCATAGCAGCGCATGGGCAGTAACTAGATTTGAGACCAGGACGAAGCAGGGAAGGGTATTAGACCATACATGACAGGCGCATGCACGCTATATCAGACGAGATTTTGGCACTCAGGGCGGACCAGTTTCCGGCAGTGGGCGGGGCATAAGAAGAGGAACAAATGAGGCTGCCGGATTATTACCATAAAAGGCACAAAATGTTTGCAGACCGTTATTTACGGTCCGAGGAGGAGTTTAAGAGACGCGATAACGGCAATGAACTTTTGACAGCAGCGGCCAGCGAGGGGTGAGTAGAGTTCAATAGGTGACATGCTGGTGACAGGTTCCTGAAAGTGATGTTTTGGATTTAGGTGGAAATCCTATTTAGTGTACCAATCATGTTGTTCTTTCTTAGTTTTTGAAATGCTGCCACAAAAACATAGAATACCCATGCGTTTTTAGTATTCAGTTTTTTTAGTGTTCCTGTGCCTTATGCTAATGAGCATAAAAGAGTCATATTTTCATTCCGCATGCCTTTCAGAGTTAACCCCACCTCCTTACTTTTGATTGACAGCTCCTCGCCTTCCCCCAGCACACACAAAATCCCGTGCTTGCGCATCAATGTCCTGTTCTGTTGTGTGCGCACCACGGGACACCATAGTGGCACATGCACTGTAACTAGATTTGAGGATCGGACGAAGCAGGGAAGGGTGTCAGACAATACATGACAGGTGCATGTGCCCTGTCTCAGTCGAGATCTCAGCATTCAGCGCGGGCCAGCATTCGGCGGTGCGCAGGCGTAAGAAGAGCAATGAACGAGACTGCTGGATTATTACCATAAAAGGCGCTAAATGTTTGTAGACTGTTATTTACGGTCAGAGGAAGAGTTTAGGAGAGGGGATAACGCCAATGAACTTTTGACAGCAGCGGCCAGCGAGGGGTGAGTAGAGTTCAATGCTGGTGCCAGGTTCCCTTTAACTACCAAATTTGGATTTGTAAGTCAAGCTTTATTAAAAGTGAGATATCGTCATACGTAATTGTTTCTCAAGTCAGATGTTGTTCTGTAACCCCCTTGTGGACAGGAACTTGTGCATACCCTATACTGAATGTTTCCTGCTTTGTAGAATGCTTTACACATACTATTCCTATGGAAATGACCACTATAAAAAGCCCCATTATGTTGGGAGTTTGAAAGGAATGGGGAGTGTGTTCTAATAGAGTCCCTCATAACTGCGGTCTTATTTACCAAGAACTGGGGATGATCAGGTTTCCAACTTCATGGAGGAGAATGCAGCTCACTCACAACTTCGGTCCCAAGCCCACGTGGCATCTTAGAAATGGAAGCCTTTTAACTGGTGAGAGCTGCTGTACAAGGCTTAGTGTGCAGTCACATAGACAGCATTATTACTGGTGTCTCCTTAATCCTACACTGAATAAGAGGCTCACTGCTGCAGTTTCTTTTATTTGCTTGTGATTTCATGTGAGATAATGTGATGCTGAGTTGGCATTGCCTGCAGCAGGATTGTTTGTATTGTCTATCGACTATACTTCATACTGACTAGTTAACATCAAACTTTAAAATTTACTGCACGTGTTAGCAATATTTTAATCCTTTTTGTTACTCCTTGCCGGAGCCTGGCGTTTCCTGTACTAGAAAGAATGCTTCTCTACAAGGGTATGATGATAGAATTATGTTATTCTGTCTGCAGTTTATACAAATGTGAAGAAACACAAAAAAGTAGTGCAGTACACGAACCAATAAATTGCAAATATGCCGCATCCTTGGCTTGTTCACAATATATATGTAGCTTCAAGAATCCTTGTGGGATCCACTCATATTCATCGCACTAAGTACATGGCTCTTTAACGGAGCTGTATAAGGCTTCGTTCACATCTGCGTCAGGGCTCCGTTCAGGCGTTCCGTCTGAGCATTCTGGCAGAAAGGAACCCTGACTGAAACCATAGGTTTCCGTTTGCATCACCATTGATTTCAATGGTGATGGATCCTGTGCAAATGGTTTCCGTTTGTCACCGCTGTGCAAGGGTTCCGTCGTTTAGACAGAATAAACAGCGCAGTTGACTACGGTATTGCTTCCATCAAAACAACGGAACCCTTGCACAATGGAGACAAACGGAAACCATTTCCACCAGATCCGTCACCTTTGAAATCAATTGTGATGCAAACGGAAAACTATGGTTTATGTTTGTTTCAGTCAGGGTTGCGTTCTGATGGAAAGCTCAGACGGAACACTTGAACGGAGCCCTGACGCAGATGTGAACGAAGCCTTAGATATGCGTGAATAAGTCCTTATGCTAACTAAGTTGGATTGTAAGCAAGAGTCTCATATTTTGTCTATAGATAAGGCCTGAAGCACCGTTAAAGGATCCCACACACATGCAGACTCTATTCAGAAAGTGTCCCAATCAAACACCATTTTTGTCACATGACTAAAGTTAGGTTTTGTGTGCGTACTATAGATGCAAAAATATTGCATAATGGAACATACTGTATAATGTTATTTGATAGTGGAACACACCATAGATGTAGCCCTTGCTATGGGCTTGGCGGGATGGGGACCCAGCACTGAATTATGCCTCCGTCCTCAGCACTAGTTGCCAATACTAAAAAGAATAAGGTCAAGGTCAATATAATGACCATTTACAATTCAAGTTCCTTTACAGCTTTGCATGAATATTTAGAGGGTGTTTACCCATGCCATGAAAGCACAAGCATTTATCACCAATAATACAAAAGATCGACTCCTTCCATGTCTGCACCTAGTGAACCAAAATGCAGCTGCATATCATAGAGGCAGACCATGCGGGTCAGGATTCTGTTGTTTTCTATAATTTGACCACTAGTGGCTACTGTTTTACACTTTGAGGAATGGTGCTGCACTTTCACTTCTCACCACCGGAGGCTGTTAGTTTTCCCTTTTACTTGCCCTTAATCAAGATGGCCAATGTTGTGTGGAATGGGAACCATCTTGCTTCCTGTTTGGGCGTAATTCAGACTATGTGGGTTATCCAAACATTGCTTGAGTATTATGACTTGTTCCAGTCTCCTACCCCAGAGAGCTATCTTACTCCTTGTTGGATTTTTCTAGTATACTATATCTTCGCTTCAAGCTGTACGTCTGAGGATATTTCCACAAGTTTACCATGCTCTGCTCATTCCTTCAGCCTTGGATTCCAGCAGTGTTCACCAGTATCGTAACAGGTTACTCATGCCATCTCTGGAGGTTCGTGTAACCAATATTAACTATTTGCTTGCAGACAGCTATGTCGACATCCAAAAGTTGAAGACTAAAAACTTAGCATTTGAAACCTAGACATCCCATAATGTCCAAGTTTTTGGACAAGCTAGAGGATTTACAAAATATTGCTCAAGATCTAACCAATGAAGTGGCTCAGCAACCAGTGCAGATCCTGGAACTTCAAAATCGAGCTGTGGCTGCGGCCCCTTCATCCACCCTGCCGCTCCCACCTTTCAGGGTTGGTGGGGACCGTGTCAAGTACCGTGGATTTATTAACCAGTGCAGGTTAGAATTTTGTGTACATCCTGCTCACTTTCCTATGGACAGATCAAGGGTGCTGTGTATTATTATGCTTCTGACACATAATGCTGTAGCCTGGGAAAGCCTTCTTATCGAAACCAGAAATGCTCACCTGGATGATTTAGAAGGGTGTATTCACACAGTGTGCTTTTGCCGCACGGCCAAAAACCACACAAAAAAACCCATGCATTTTTACAGCGATTTAATGGGATTTTGCAAATCACGACAAAAATGCATGCATTTTTCAGTGCGTTTTTTTAGTCGTGCAATAAAAACCATGGCAAAACCGCACTGTGTGAATACGCCCTAATAGCAATGAGCCTAAACGGTGTGCAACAGCAGAAGAAAAATTGTCCAAAGTTAAAAAACAAAAGCCTTTTTTCTACCCCCAAAAATTATATAGGGTATCGCCGCAATCGTTATGACATATACAAAAAAATTAACACATTATTTGTACTGCGTGGTGAAGAACTTAAAAATAAAAAAAGCCCTAAAAAAAACTATGACGGAGTTGCTGGTTTTTGGTCATCCACAATCCCAAAATTTTTTTATCAAATAAAAGTTAATGTCGATAAAATAAAAAAAATTATGGCTCTGGGAATGCGGCAAAAAAACCTAATTATTTTCAATAAAAAGTGCTTTTATTGCGTAAAAGTAGTAAAACCTGAACAAAACTATATATATGGTATCAACGTAATCGTAATGACCGATAATAATGCGAACATCATTTATACCACACAGTGAACAGAGTGAAAACAATTCTTTAAAAAAAAAATCAGAGTTGCTGTTTTTTTCCCACTTTCAACCAAAAAAAAAAAAAGTATACGTTATTTAATACATTACACGTACCCCAAAATGGTGCCATTATAAAAACAAAACTTCCCTCATACAGCTATGTCGTTGAAAATATTTAAAACTGAGGAACCACAATGAAGAGGACGGCAACGTCAGCAGAGATCGATCCGGAGTATTCAAGAGCTGCCGCTAGCTTTGCCCACTTGCTGCTAGCTCCACCTACTTTCTGCTGATTGACACGTGTCCCTATTAATGTACATAGGGAGACATCTGTCAATCAGTGGAGACTGGGTGGAGCTAGCAGAAAGTGGGCAGAGCTTTTTTTAAGGCTCAAATTAGGCAGCGTCCTTTAGGGCTTAAACTAGCTTTTGCTTTTAAAAAACAAACAATTATTCAGTAAGAATTGCATCGCTGTCCCATGGAGCCAAATCTTAAAGAGACTCTGTCACCACATTATAAGTGCCCTATCTCCTACATAAGGAGATGGGCGCTATAATGTAGGTGACAGTAATGCTTTTTATTTAGAAAAACTATCTATTTTAACCCCTTAGTGACCAGCCCATTTTAGGCCTTAATGACCAAGCTATTTTATTCGTTTTTCTATAGTCGCATTCAAAGAGCTATAACGTTCTTATTTTTTCGTCTACATAGCTGTATGAGGACTTGTTTTTTGCGGGATTAGTTGTGCTTTTTAATGGCACCATTTTTGGGTACATATAATTTTTATATTAACTTTTATTAACCTTTTTGGGGGGGATTATAAAAAAAACCTGAAATTCCGCCATTGTTCTATGCGTTTTTAAATTGACGCCGTTCACTGTGCGACGTAATTAACATGTGACCTTTATTCTATGGGTCGGTACGATTACGGCGATACCACATATGTGGAGTTTTTTTTATGTTTTACGACTTTTGCACAATAAAAACACTTTTGAACTAAAATTATTTGCTTTTGCATCGTCGCTTTCCAAGAGCCGTAATTTTTTTATTTTTCCATCAATGTAGTGATTTTTTGGGCTTGTTTTCTGCGGGACAAGACGTAGTTTTGAATGGTACTGTTTTGGGGTACATGGGACTTATTGATTCATTTTTATTATGACTTTTTTGGGGGGCAATGGAAAAAAATTGCAATTTCGCCATAGTTTTTGGCGTTTTTTTTTTACGGTGTTCACTTTGCGGTTTAAATTACATATTAACTTTATTAATGGAGTCATTACGGTCGCGGCGATACCATATATGTGTACTTTTTTTTTTTTTTTACACTTTTACTAAATAAAACCACTTTTTATGGAAAAAAATGGTTTTATTTATTTTTTTACTGTACTTTTTATTAATAATCTTTATTTCACTTTGATGACTTATTTCATTAGTCCCACTAGGGGACTTTACTGTGCGATATTCCGATCGCTGCTATAATGCTCTGGTATACTTCGTATACCAGAGCATTATTGCCTGTCAGTGTAAATCTGACAGGCAATCTGTTAGGACGTGCCTCCGGCGCGTCCTAACAGGCATATGTCCAGGGCAGACCTGGGGGCTTTTATCAGTCCCCCGGCTGCCATGACACCCCATCGGAGACCCGCGATTTCATTCGCGGGCCGCCGATGGGTGACAGAGGGAGCGCACTCCCTCTGTAAACAAAGTTAAATGCCGCGGTCGCTATTGACGGCGGCATTTAACGGGTTAAACGGCCGCGATCGAAGTAAACTTCGATCGCGGGCGTTGGAGCAGGAGCTCAGCTGTCATCAGACAGCAGAGCCCCGGCTCCTGCCTGCACGGGAGACCCGTGCAGGACTTAGACTAGGCTGACGTGAAAAGGCGTCAGCCTAGCCTAAAGCCCAGTAGTGAATCACGTTAAAACACGTATTAGTGGTCACTAAGGGGTTAAACCATTTTATGAGCGATTTTTAGCTTTATGCTAATGAGTTTCTTAATGCCCAAGTGGGCGTGTTTTACTTTAGACCAAGTGGGCGTTGTACAGAGGAGTGTATGACGCTGACCAATCAGTGACCAATCAGCATCATGCACTTCTCTCCATTCATTTACACTGCACTAGCGTTATAGTGCTTTTCTGTTTGTAAACATAAAACCAGAGTGTCATCATGATGCCGGCTGTGCGAAAATCACGCAGCCACACACCATATGCTGATGACACACGGACCTTTTGCGTGTGCAAAATGCAGCGTATTGTGCGCACGCAAAACGGACATGTCCGTGTGAATAAGGCCTAAAGCACATTTTTTACCACATTATTGCCACACGAACATAGGCTCTAAGTGCAGCCTGAACACAGACTAATAACCCTTTTTTTTTTTTTTTAAATAATATTTTTGTACATATAGTGGGTGCCATCTTGTTTCAGCTCAGACCAGTAACTCTGCTTTGAGCTGAGACAAGATGGCGGCCCAATATGATGTACAGCAGTGAACAGCATAGAATTTGCTTTACAGTTGCCACATGGATACATCAAGACAATAAATAGTCTAGAGAGGACTCTGACTTCTATAAAAGAATATTGTGAGCATGCTCTGTGACCTGTGCAGAGGTCATTGTGCAAGGTGGGGGAGGAGGGGAACTGTCCCCATCACCTATTGTCAATGGTGTGATCTTGTGTTATCTGCCTATTTTAGGATTTTTTTATATATAAAAATAAAACAAAAATAATTACAAAATATTGTTTAACCAGTTCAGGACCGGGCTATTTTGAGCCTTCAGGACCAGACACCGTTTAGCCCTTTTTAGCACGTGTTAGTTAAATGGCTATAACCTTTTTATTTGTTGGGCTAACTACGTGATTTTTGCGACATTTATTCCGTAGACAATGCAGGTTTCTTTTTTTTATCGTTTTTATACACACATTTTTTGCTATTTTAGAATTTTTATTCATAAAATTTGAAAATAATAGTAAAAAATAAGCTTTTTTACGTTTCAGCTATTTTTTGGGGTAATAACATAGTTTTACAAAACAAGATGTGGTTATGACTAAACCATACCTAATAGAATTACCCAAAAATGCAATATGAATATAGCACGGTGCCATTTTACCCTAAAATAGACCTTTTATTTGTGATCGTCATTGTCTACCGTAAATTTTAATATATTACATGTCTATATTCGGGTAATTGGGTCAGCGCTAGCGTTACAAAAATGATTGGCGGGGGGGGAATGTTTTTTTTTGGGGTGGGTATTTTATGTGTATTTATTATTAAAAAAAATTTGCACTTGACTTTACTATTTTTTTATTACTATGGTCTGTCCCTCAAAGGTCAAAAAAGACCTTTGGGAACTTTATATTTCTTTCTTTTACACCATGTTTTTCCACTGTAACTGGGGCTGCACAGCAGCCCCAGTTACAGGGCAAATAAGTCCTCTCATAGTGACGATTGTCACTAATTGTCACTAATAGGGCTCTGCTGGGTCTTGGGCTGCTGCTGTCTCTATTCCTATATAGAGCGTTCATTGAGCGCTGTGTAAAAAAGACATCGGAGAAGACAGAAGCAGCGAAAGCTGCTCCTATCCTCTCCTCAGGGTCCCCGGCAGTCACTGACAGCCGGAGACCCGACATTCAGCTGCCCGATCGCGCGGGCAGCAAGTTAAAACTCGAGCCGTAAAAAGTCTATGGCTCGGGTTTTAAGGACCCTGACCGCTGGCCATAAAAACACAGCCAGCGGTCGGGAACCAGTTAACCACTTCCTGACGAGGCCCATTTTCAAGTTTTAGCCATGTGCCAATTTAAAAGCAAATTATTCTTCTATTAATCTTCCATCCTACATGTATTTGGTCTTGTTTTTTTCAAAACATGTTGGGCTTCCATATTTTGTAAAAAAAAATAGTAGATAGATTTTACTTTTTAAAAACTGTAAAAGGAAAAAAGGGAAATTTAAAAAAAATTAAATATGTGAATTTAGATGTTTTTTTTTTTTTACATCTGGTGCATGCCACTGGGTAAACACACCTGAATACATATTTGTCAACTTCTGCCGACTTCAACGATACCAAATATGTGTGCATTTCTTACACGCTGGGCGCAAGGCGGATCTTACAATAAATGATGCGCAAACTGGCTTTTGGAGAGCAAATTTTCCAAAGCTGGTTCCAAAGCGATCTTTGTGGATGCGACCAGCGTCGCGGCCAAAGTCTCCGTGTAGCCCCAGCCTAAGGCCCCCTGCGCACGGCCGTGCCCGTAATCACGGCTGGGGATTACAGGCACGGTCGGCCGCGGACAGACTCTCGCATATGTGGACCATAAAATCAGGAGTTTGGTCCGTAAAATCAAAAAATAGAACATGTCCTTTTTTTTGCGGGTCATTTCTACTGCCCGGACAGCTTTTCGTGTATGTGTATATATATATATATATATATATATATATATATATAGGAAGGCGTACGTGGGCAATAGAAATTAATGGGTCCCTACTTTGATCCGCAATTATGTTCTGTAATATGCCATCACACTGCCTCCACCATGTTTTACAGAGGATGTGGTGTGCTTTGGATCATGAGCCATTCCAAGCCTTCTACCTCCCATCATTCTGGTACAGGTTGATCTTAATTTCACCCTGTTCCAGAACCGGGCTGGCTTCTTTACATGTTGTTTGGCAAAGTGTAATCTGACCTTTCTACTTTTGAGCCTGATTAATGGTTTGCACCTTGTGGTGAACCCTCTTGTATTTGCTCTCATGAAGTCTTCTCTTTATGGTAGACTTAGATACTGATACACCTACTTCCAGGAGAGTGTTCTTCACTTGGCTAGATGTTGTAAAGGGGTTTTTCCTCACCATGGAAAGGATTCTGCGATCATCCACCACTTTTGTCTTCCGTGGACGTCCAGGCCTTTTGGAGTTCACAAGATCACCAGTACGCTCTTTTTTTCAAGAATGTACCAAACTGTTGATTAGGCCACTCCTAACATTTGTGCGATCTCTCTGATGGATTTCTTAATTTTTTTTTTCAGCCTATTAATGGTCTGTTAAACTTGCAATGAGAGCTCCTTTGACACATGTTGTGGGTTCACAGCAACAGCTTCCAAATGTAAATGCCACACCTGGAATCAACTCCAGACCTTTCATCTGCTTAATTGATGATGGATTAACGAGGGAATAGCCCATGCAGCCCATTAAATAGCTTTTGAGATAATTGTCCAATTACATTTGGTCCCTTGAAAAAGAGGCAGCTACTTATTAAATAGATGTAATTCCTAAATCCTACATTATATTAGGATGTGAATGCCCTCAAATTAAAGCTGAGAGTTTGCACTTTAAGCCCATATTGATTATATAATTGTATATTTGATATGTTTTGGTAAACCGCTAAAATGCCAAAACTTGTGTCACTGTCCAAATAATTCTGGACCTAACTGTAGATAGACATGTATGTATGTATTGGAGGGAAAAACAAGTGTGTGGGTTTTATTACTATTATTATTCTCCCTCCCTGACAGCCTGGAGAGGGAGAAGTTACAGGGGGGGGGGGGTGTCGCGAGTGGGGAGGGGGCGGGGAAGCACTGCCGACGGGGCTAATATTGTTATCATTGTAACATGTTGAGTTAATTGCGGACCACCCGGACGTTTATAGTCTATATGGGCGGTCCGCGAGAGGTTAAAAGAAATTTTATTTAAACAATAAAACATTTTGTGACACTACATTCCTTTAAGTTTTGACAATATAAACAATTTTGATTAAAATATGGAATGCACTATAAGGCCTCATTCACACGGCAGGGTTTCCCGGCCGGGTGCCGGCCGTTCATAAATCGGCCGGCACCCGGCTGCATTAGGAATAATAGACCCCTAATGGGGCTATTCACACGACCGATTTTTTGACGGTCGGGAAAACCGGCCGTCAAAAAATAGGACGTGCTCTATCTTCGCCCGGGTACCCGGCCGCCCGGCTCCCATAGAAGTCTATGGGGCCGGGTAATACACGGCCATCACCGGGATGTGTCCCGAGTGATGGCCGGGTTTTCCGGAGCTTGCACTCTATCTCCTCCTCCTCACAGCGCAGAGTGCATGTGAGGAGGAGGAGTTGATGCCATTCTGACGAATGGCATCGCTGTACACTGTGTGGCAGGGCCGGGGTGTACAGCAGGTGGAGGGAGCGCTGCGCTGGCTCCCTTCCCCTGCTTGTTTTAAAAGCACCCTGGCCCGGCGACACCTTCGATGGCACCGCTAGCAGCTGCTGCTGCTGCGGCTGCTACTACTGTAGCGACGCCAATATAGCAGAGCGGGGAGGTATCTCCCCGCTCTGCTATGTGCTAGCCGCACTTTAGCTCCTTGAAGGAGCGGAATCCCCGTGTTTTCGGGGATTCCGCTCCTGGACAGAGCGCTTGATGTCTCTGTCCATATCTGGGCAGTGACATCAGGGGAAACTCCTGAAGCGGAATCCCCGAACACATGGGGATTCCCCTTCAGGAGTTGCCGCTGATGTCACTTTCCGGATCTGCCCGGCCCGGCACGGATGCAAAACTTAATGCAAACCGGCCGGGCAAAATGGCCGATTTTACCGGCCGACACTCGGGCTCGGGAATGACCCGGTCGTGTGAATCCCGCCCAAGTGTCTTTTCTGTTTTAGCCATCATTCTTTTAAAGAGCATATTTAGTCTTACAAAACTTTCATAATCCATTCAATGTATGCAAAACTGTATTATGTGTTCTTATATTTCATCACATATACAATAACGTTACTAGATTACATACGGTGCCTAAAGTATTTACCCCTTTGGTGTTTTTCCTGTTATGTTTCATTACAACCATGAATTAAAATGGATTTTCGGGGGTTTGTAATATTTGATTTGCACAACATGGCTACCATTTTAACTCCTTAACGCCGAAGGACGGATATATCCGTCCTCAGCAGCTGCTAGTTCGCGCAGGAGGACGGATATATCCGTCCTGTGATGGCGCGGGTACTGAGACTGTACCCACGCGATCAGCGGCAGGAGCACGGCTGTTATACACAGCCTGGCTTCTGCTGCAACTGCCGGAATCGAAGCGCACGCCGATTCCGGCAGTTTAACCCATTAAATGCCGCTGTCAATAGTGACAGTGGCATTTAATGTGTTTGACAGAGGGGGGAGCTCCCTCTGTCACCCGATCGGCGCCCCTGCAAACAAATCGCGGGTCGCCGTCGGGTTTCCATGACAGCCGGGGGTCTAACAAAGACCCCCAGGTCTGTCTTCAGCATCTGCCTGTTAGGCGATGCCGGAGGCATGACCTAACAGGTTGCCTGTCAGTTTTACACTGACAGGCAATAATGCTTTGGTATACGAAGTATACCAAAGCATTATATATGCGATCGGCACATCGCATAGTGAAGTCCCCTGGTGGGACTAAAAAAAAAAAATGTAAAACAGTTAAATAAAGTTTGTGAAAAAAATAAATAAATAATTACAGTCAAATTCAAATAAAACTACTTTTTTGGCCCAAAAAGTGGTTTTATTTAGTAAAACGGTCAAAACAAATCACACATACACATATATGGTATCCCCGCGTTCGTAACAACTTGACCAATAAAATGAACATATTAATTAAACCGCCGGATGAACGGCGTCCAAAGAAAACGCAAAAAACAACGTCAAAATTCTCTCTTTTCTCCCATTCCCCCCATAAAAAATAAAATAAAAGTTAATCTATAAGTCCTATGTACCCCAAAATAGTACTAATAAAAACTACACATTGTATGGCAAAAATCAAGCCCACGTACGGCCACATCGACGGAAAAATAAAAACGTTACGCCTCTTGGAACGCGGCGATGCAAAAACAAGTAATTTTTTTCTAAAAGGGTTTTTATTGTGCAAACGTAGAAAAAACATATAAAACCTTTACATATTTGGTATCCCCTTAATCATGCCGACCCATAGAATAAAGGTAACATGTTATTTACGCTGCATAGTAAACGCCGTAAATTTATAATGTGAAAATTAATGCTGGAATAGCTGCTTATTTTCAATTCTCTCCTAAAATAAAGTTAATAAAAGTTAATCAATATGTTATAAGCATCTAAAAATGGTACAATTACAAAATACAACTCGTCCCGCAAAAAACAAGCCCTTATACGGCTATGTCGACGAAATAAAAAAAGAGTTACGACTCTTGGAATGCGACCGTGAAAAAAACAAAAATAATCCTTGGTCATTAACGTGCAAAATGGCCCGGTCATTAAGGGGTTAAAGGTAAATAATTTTTTTCTGTGAGACAAACAATAATTAGGACAAAAAACTGAGAACGTTAATCCCTGCGCACTAGGACGTACAGTTAGGCGTTATTTACACGAACGTGTGCGTTTTGCTCGCGCAAAAAACGCTGCATTTTGCGCGTGTTGCAGTTCCGCGTGTCATCAGTGTTTGGTGCGTGTCTGCGTTATTTTTATTATTTATGTCTGCGTTATTTTTGTTATTTATGTCAAGTGGTTTTGACGTATGCAAAATGAAATGAAGGAGGTGGTTTTCTTTTTCTCATCATTTTTTGAGCAACTGTTGCACGAATCACGCACAGCACAAGGATGTGCATCCGTGTGATGTCCGTGATTTTCACGCACCCATTGACTTCAATGGGTGCGTGATACGCAAAAATCGCTCAAGTATAGGACATGCAGTAAGTTTCACGCAGCGGACACACGCTGCGTGAAAAACACGTAATGTCTGAATGGCCCAATTGACTTACATAGGTCCGTGCGACGTGCGTGATTTTCACGCGCGTATCACGGACATGAAATACACTCGTGTAAATAAGGCCTTACTGAGTGGTTACCAGTGCACACTGTCTATGACCGGGAACTGGGAGGTCAGCTGTTTCCGACAGCTGACACTCCACTGCTGCCGGCCAGCAGTCCATCGCTGCTGATTTAGGCAATTAACCCTTTTTTGCGGCGTTCAATTGTGATCGCCTAATTTGCGGGGTTTGTAGCAAATCGGCAGGCCCCCACGATCTGATCATGGTGGTTACTGACGATTGTCATGGCAACAAGAGGCCAGAATATGGCCTCCGGGACTGCCGTGTACGGAAGCCTAGCAGGACCAGCCTCCGGCTTCCTGTCAGGCCTTATTCAGACGAACGGGAAATATGTCCGTGCAACGCGCGTGATTTTCACTGGCGTCGCACGGACCTATATTAGTCTATGGGGCCGTGCAGACATGTGCGTGATTTTTACTCACCGCGAGTCCGCTGAAAAAAAGTCACGTCATGTCCGTTCTTTGGGCGTTTTTCGCGCATGTCACACGGAAGCACTTCCGTGCGAACTGCGCGATTCGCGCAACAGCTGTCAAAAGTATGAATGAAAACAGAAAAGCACCACGTGCTTTTCTGTTTACAAACATCCAAATGGAGTGTCATCATATGCTGCTGCCACACGGAGCTGTTAAGTGCCTTTTGCGCAGGCAAAACGCCGCGTTTTTTGCCTGCGCAAAAACGGCACGCTCGTGTGAATCCAGCCTCAGAGTGACTGTCATCGTCACAATAGGTAGTTTAATGTATTCTAGCAGCGATCAGTGCTGCAAGTCTTCAAGTCCCCTAGTGGGACAAAAAAAAAAAAAGTTAAAAAAAGTTAACAAAAATGTTTTATAAAAGTGTAAAATTAAAAGTTATAAATTTAAAAAAAACAAAAGCTGCTTTTTTTTCCTATAAGTCTTTTATTATAGGAAAAAATATGAAAACGTTAAAAAAAAAAAGTACACATATTTGGTATCACCACGTCCGTAACAACCCAAACTATAAAACCATAATGTTATTTTTCCCTCATTGTGAAATAAAAATAAAAATCAATGCCAGGATCGCTTTTTTGGGTCACCACCCCTCCCAAAATATAGAATAAAAAGTGGTCAAAAAGTCGCATGTACCGCGAAATAGTGCCAATAAAAACTACAACCCGTCCCGAAAAAACAAGCCCTTACACAACTTTTTTGACTGAAAAATAAAAAAAGTTATGGCTCTCAGAATATAGTTGTCACGTTGGGTACGTGGACCCACTGGACTGTACTGCCATGACGGTATAGCAGCTGGCCAACAGGACACGGGTCACAGTCTATAGTTCGCATAGTGTACCTGTGGTAGCTCAGACAGTAGCAAGACAGGGTCGGCTGGGACTAGGCAGCAGGCAGGCTCCAGGCGTGGTGTAGCAGGACAGGCGTGGTACACAGCACAGCACAGCACGACTTCAGCTCAACATGGTACTTGACCAGGATAGCACGGGATACATGTTACAGGTGGCAGGAACGGGAAACACTGGGAACTGGGAAACACTAGGAAACCATTTGCTTAGACAGACTAGGGTAGACAAAAAGGCTCAGGCATTGCAGGGAGGGGCACAGCCCTTCTTATAGCCCAGGGTGCTCTGGGAGCAATCATCTCAATCTCCCACCTGTGTGTGCTTTGGCTCCTTAAGTCTGGACTGAGCTTGCGAGCGCACCCTGGTGGTCAATGTGGAACAGGACGGCCGCATGTGCAGACATCTCTGGAGAAAATGGTGTCGACTAGATGGAAGGAGTTTCGTGGTCAGCGACCACGGACGTTACAGTATCCGTCCTCTTGGGACCAGAACAAGAGCGAAAACTCTTATTGAGGGTAGGAGCATTGAGATTCTCTTCTGGCTCCCAGGACCTCTCTTCTGAACCAAACCCCTTCCAATCCACTAAATAACAGCTTCTTCCTCTTACTTTTTTAGTGTCCAGGATCTCCTTAACCTCAAAAGTCTCTGATGAACTGCTGGGAGCCACTACAGGAGTGGAAGTCTTGGAGTAGCGGTTCAAGATCACCGGCTTCAGAAGGGAGACATGGAAGAGTTGGGGATCTTGAGGGTAGGAGGCAGCCAAAGCTTATAGGAAACAGGGTTGATTTGTTGCAAAATCTTGAAGAGTCCAAGGAACCTGGAAACAAACTTCTACGATGGCACCCTCAGCCAGATATTCCTAGAGGACAGCCAGACCTTAGTACCTGGAAGGAACTGAGGAGGCTCTCGTCTTCTTGTGTCTGCCTTTCTCTTCATGCTGTCGACCACCAGCAGAATAGAAGATAGAGTCTGCTGCCAGATCTGTAGAAAGTCCCTGAATGCAGAATCAGCTGCAGGCACCTGGGACGTAGTGGAAACAGGGAGAGGTATACGAGGGCGTTGGCCATAGACAATGAAGAATGGACTCTTAGCGGTGGACTCACTAGTGTGGTTGTTGTAGGAGAAGTCAGCCCAAGGAAGCCGCTGCACCCAGTCATCATGCTGCCTGGAGATAAAGTGTCGTAGATAGTTCTCCATAATCTGGTTTATTCTCTCGATTTGACCAATGGACTGGGGATGGTAGGAAGAACTTCACACTGAGGAGTACGCAGAGGGCTCTCCAGAACTTAGAAGTGAACTGAACCCCCCGATCAGACACAATATGTAGAGGCAAGCCGTGCAGACGGAAGATATGTTGGACGAAGAGATTGGCCAGTCGGGAAACGGAAGGTAGGCTGGTCAGTGGAACGAAATGAGCCATTTTGGAGAATCGGTCCACCACCACCCAGACCGTACTGCAATCAGCAGAGAGAGGCAGGTCCGTGACAAAGTCCATAGCAATATGTTGCCAGGGGGCATCGGGCACAGGCAACGGCTGGAGCAGGCCCGCGGTCTGGAGTGGGCAACCTTATTTGCTGCGCACACCGTGCAGGAGGAGACAAAGTCCATGATGTCTTTGGGTAGCGTGGACCACCAAAAATGATAATCAATGAGGTCTCGGGTCTTACGGGCTCCCGTGTGACCTGCCAATTTTGTCCACCAGATGCAGAAAAGTCCTCCCCGGGGGAATGTCTCTAACTTGCAGAGAGTTGACAGGGATGATGCAAGATGGGTTAATGATACTCTGTGGAGACTCCATAGTGTCCTCTGTCTTGAATGACCTGGACAAGGCATCGGCCCTCAGATTCTTGTCAGCCGGACGGTAGTGGAGCTCAGACTGGAACTGGGCAAAGAACAGCGACCACCTGGCCTGACGAGGATTCAGTCGTTGGGCTGTCTGGAAATAAGTGAGGTTCTTGTGGTCCGTAAATATCAAGATAGGATAAACTGTGCCCTCTAATAGATGTCTCCACTCCTCCAGAACCAATTTGATGGCCAGTAAGTCCCGATCCCCAATCGAGTTGTTGCGTTCTGCAGAAGAGAAGAGCTTAGAGTAATAGCCACATACCATTGACCTCTCTGGAACAGCACCAACAGAGGAGGCGTCCACCTCCAACAAGAACTGTCGAGAAACATCTGGATGATGGAGGATACAGGCTGACGTGAAAGCACTCTTCAGGCTATTAAATGCAGACTCTGCTTCTGGAGTCCACACCTTGGCGTTTATGCCTTTCTTGGTGAGGTTAGAGATAGATGTCAGTGAGGAGAAGTTTGGAATGAACTGTCTGTAGAAATTGGCGAATCCCAGGAAGTGCTGTATGGCCCTCAAGCCTTGAGGGCGTGGCTATTCCAGGACGGACTTTACCTTTTCAGGATCCATCTTGAGACCTTGATTTGAGATGATGTAGCTCAGGAAAGGTAGAGCATCTTTCTCAAACACGCACTTCTACAACTTGGCGTACAGGCGATTTTCCCTCAACCACAGATAAACTTGACAGACATGTCTCCGATGAGTCATTGGATCTGGAGAAAAAAAATCAGGATTTTAATCAAGATAGACCACAACACAAACATAGAGGAGGTCGCGGAAGATGTCATTAACGGACTCCTGGAAGACCGCAGGAGCATTACACAGGCCGGAGGGCATTACTAGATATTCAAAGTGTCGGTCACGGGTGTTAAATGCAGTCTTGCATTCGTCACCCTGGCAAATCCGGAAGAGGTTGTAAGTCTAGTTTAGAAAAAATCTTGGCACCACATATACGATCAAACCGTTCAGAGATCAATGGCAACGGATACCTATTTTTCACCGTGATCTGGTTGAGACCCCGGTAGTCTCTGCAAGGACGCAGAGAACCATCCTTTTTCTTAACGAGGAAGAACCCGGCTCCTGCCGGGGAGGACGACTTCCGTATGAAGCCCCTCTCTAAGTTCTCTTTAACATAGGCGGACATGGACAGAGTCTCTGGCAAGGAGAGAGGATATACCCTACCACGGGGAAGGGAAGCACCAGGAACTAGGTCGATAGGACAGTCATACGCCCGGTGTGGGGGCAGCGTCTCCACCTCTTTCTTACTGAAGACGTCTGAAAATGCAGAATAATCACCAGGCAATCCTGCCAAGGACCAAGGCAAAGGAGGATGAGCCGAACGAATCTGTACCAGGCAACGGT
This sequence comes from Rhinoderma darwinii, assembly GCF_050947455.1. Lineage (NCBI taxonomy): Eukaryota > Metazoa > Chordata > Amphibia > Anura > Rhinodermatidae > Rhinoderma > Rhinoderma darwinii. The sequence goes on from NC_134689.1 coordinate 163,046,814, forward strand.
TGAGACACTCAGGGCACCACTGGAGAACCTCTCCAGAATTCCAATCCTGGACTGGAGCATATAGTCGGAGCCAAGGCAGACCCAGCAGAACAGGGTTGACGTCCTTGGGCAGGACAAAGAACGAGAGGAGCTCGGAGTGGAGTGCTCCCACTTGGAGCTTCAGCGGCTTGGTCACAGCTATAATTGGGTCTGGCAGAGGTAGTCCATTTACAGATGCAACCATCAACGGCTTCTCCAGAGGGGTAGTGGGCAATTGGAGAAGATCCACCAGGTCTCTACGAATGAAATTAGCAGCGGATCCAGAGTCCAGATATGCAGAGACCCGATGCATTTTCTCGCCGGACACTATGGTCACGGGAATGGACAATTTAGATGAAAGTCCTTCTTTACCCAAGGCTGTCTCTCCCACCAACCCTAGGCTATGGGGTTTTTGGGGACACAGACGCACCAGATGGCTTTCCGAGGCCGCAATATAGACCCGAGATGAGTCTGCATTGTCTCTCCTGGGTAGATAGCTTAAACTGGTCCATCCTCACAGACTCCTTAGCTGCAATGTAGGGACCGGACTAGGGAGTCCTTTCTCCCAACGAGATTCTTGGAGCCATTCTCGGATCCTTATATCAATCCGGGCGGCCAGAAGGATGAGGTCATCCAGGGTAGACGGTAGATGTCGGGCAGCAAGCTCGTCCTTAATCTTAGGAGACAGTCCCTGCCAGAATGTAGCCACCAGGGCCTAATTGTTCCACAACAGTTCTCCCGCCAGGGTGCGGAAGTGGATGACGTACTCGCCCACGGAGGCGTCTCTCTGGCATAGCTTCAGCAAGGAGGCGGCTGCAGACGAGACTCGTTCTGGCTCCTCAAACATTGTGCGAAATGTCCGGAGGAACCCCTGGAAGTCACGGGTCTCTGGTCCTTGTCTCTCCCAGATAGGATTCGCCCATGCAAGGGCCCTGCCAGTGAGGAGAGAGACGATGAAAGCGACCCATGCGCCATCAGACGAAAATGCCCTTGCATACAGGCTAAAGTGGATCTGCCACTAATTCAAAAATCCACGGCAGGTCCTTGCGTCTCCATCATAACGGTCAGGAAGTGGCAAAGAAAATCTGGGATCAGAAATGCCGGGAGATGTAGTTAGAGGATCAGTACTGCCAGGAGGTGTAGTAGGAGGATCGGCAGCTTGCACCTCCAGCCGACGTGCAATAATTTTCAAGGTCTGGAGGAGTTAGTCCTGTTGAGGCCGGAGGTCTAGCATATCTGCCCGCATCTCTTGTAACGTCATCATGGTCTTGGATTGACCAGCGGGGTCCATGGCCTGATCCTACTGTCACGTTGGGTATGTGGACCCACTGGTCCTTACCGCCTTGACGGTATGGCAGCTGGCCAACAGGACACGGGTCACAGTCTGTAGTTCGTATAGTGTACCTGTGGTAGCTCAGACAGTAGCAAGACAGGCTCGGCTGGGACTAGGCAGCAGGCAGGCTCCAGGCGTGGTGTAGAAGGACAGGCATGGTACACAGCACAGCACAACTTCAGCTCAACACGGTACTTGACCAGGATAGCACGGGATACAGGTTACAGGTGGCAGGAACGGGAAACACTGGGAACTGCGAAACACTAGGAGACCATTTGCTTAGACAGACTAGGGTAGACAAAAAGGCTCAGGCATTGCAGAGAGGGGCACAGCTCTTCTTATAGCCCAGGGTGCTCTGGGAGCAATCAGCTCAATCTCCCACCTGAGTGCGCTTTGGCTCCTTAAGTCTGGACTGAGCTCGCGAGCGCACCCTGGTGGTCACTGTCGAACAGGACGGCCGCATGTGCAGACATCTCTGGAGAGAAGGGCGGCGACTGGATGGAAGGAACTCGTGGTCAGCGACCACGGACGTTACAATGGTGACACAAAAAATACATTTTAAAAAAAAAGTGATTTTATTGTGCAAACGCTGCAAAACGTAAAACTATATACATATGGTATCGCCATAATCGGATCGACTCGCAGAATAAAGTAAAATTGTATGGTATTGCCGTAATCGTATCGACCCGCAGAATAGAGTAAAATTGTCATTTTTAGCACACTGTAAAAAAAGAATAAAAAACATTGTCAGAATTGCTTGTTGAAAACCACAGATTGTCCCGCAACAAATAAACCCCAACACAGCTCTGGTGGAGAAAGAAAAGAAAAAAGTTCTGCCTCTCAGAATAAGGCGATGCAAAATGTGCTGAAGCGGATAAGATCGGGCACCATCTATCAGTGCGACACTGGCCACACATCTATGAATTATTATTTACTAGTCCTTCTCAATGAATTAGAATATCATCAAAAAGTAAATTTATTTCAGTAATTCCATTCAAAAAGTGAAACTCATATATTATATAGATTCATTACACACAGAGTGACCTATTTCCAGCATTTTTTCTTACAATGTTGATAATTATGGCTAACAGTTAATGAAAACCCAAAATTTAGTCCCTCAGAAAATTAGAATACTGGGTAAAAGTTTAAGATTGTAGACTCATGGTGTCACACTCTAATCAACACAAAATACCTGCAAAGGATTCCTAAGGGTATGTTCACACGTAGTCAACCAAAACGTCTGAAAATCCAGAGCTGTTTTCAAGGGAAAACAGACCCTGCTTTTCAGACGTTTTTTTACCAACTCGCATTTTTACCAACTCGTTTTTTTACCAACTCGTTTTTTTACCAACTCGTTTTTGGAGCTGTTTTCATTGGAGTCTATGAGAAAACAGCTCCAAAAACGTCCAAAGAAGTGTCCTGCACTTCTTTTGACGAGGCTGTATTTTTACGCGTCGTCGTTTGACAGCTGTCAAACGACGACGCGTAAATAACAGGTCGTCTGCACAGTACGTCGGCAAACCCATTCAAATGAATGGGCAGATGTTTGCCGACGTATTGGAGCCGTATTTTCAGACGTAAAACGAGGCATAATACGCCTCGTATACGTCTGAAATTTGGCCGTGTGAACATACCCTTAGCCTTTATATAGTCCAACAGTCTGGTGCTGTATCCAAGCATATTAATAGAGAGTTGAGTGGAAGGAAAAAGTGTGGTAGAAAAAGGTGCACAAGCAACAGGGATAACCACAGATTGTAAAGAAAAGGCCATTCAATAATCTGGGGAAAAATCACAAAGAGTGGACTGCGGCTGGAGTCAGTGCTTCAAGAGCCACCACACACCGACGTATCCAGGGCATGGGCTACAACTGTTGCATTCCTTGAGACAACGTCAGAAAAGTGGAGAGACACTCAATCCAAGTTGCTCGCGGTCCAGTGTGAAGTTTCCACAGTCAGTGATGGTTTGGGGAGCCATGTCATCTGCTGGTGTTGGTCCACTGTGTTATATCAAGTCCAGAGTCAACGCATCCGTCTACCGGGGAATTTTAGAGCACTTTATGCTTCCCTCTGCTGACAAGCTTTAGGGCTTATTCAGACGAACGGGATATACGTCCGTGCAACGCGCGTGATTTTCACGCGCATCGCACGGACCTATATTTGCCTATGCGGCCTGCAGACAGGTGCGTGATTTTTACGCTGCGTGAGTCCGCAGCGAAAAAGTCACGACATGTCCGTTCTTTGGGCGTTTTTCGCGCATCACGCACCCATTGAAGTCAATGGGTGCGTGAAAATCACGCATGCCACACGGAAGCACTTCCGTGGGACAAGCGTGATTCGTGCAACAACTGTGAAAAGGATGAATGAAAACAGAAAAGCACCACGTGCTTTTCTGTTTACAAACATCCAAACGGAGTGTCATAATGGTGGCGGCTGCGCAAAAAGCACGCAGCCGCGCATCATACGGGGCTGACACACGGAGCTGTCAAGTGCCTTTTGCGCTCGCAAGGAACAAGCTGCAAGTGAGGGTATAAATAGACCAAGGGCGGGAGATAGAACAGTCAGGCCAGGCTGTGATAGGTTCTCCCTCTCCTCAGCCTGCAAGCCTGAGTAGTAACAGATCGCGTCAACTCTAGCAGACCTTGGAGCTGATGAAGGCTGATTAACCCGAGCATCGACACAGAACCTGTGTCAGGCAAAACCTTTACAATTGAAAGTTAAAAAAAAAAAAACTTTACAATTTTTCTTCTAAAACAATGTAAAAAATAAAAAAAATAAACAAAATTGTTATCGCTGCGTTCGTAAAAGTCTGAACTATTATAATATACCATTATTTAACTGGCACAGTGAATGCCGTATCAAATAAAGAATTTAAAACGCCAAAATCAGTGTTTTTTGGTCACCTTAGCTGTAAAAAAAATTTTTATAAAAAGTGATCAAAAAGTTGTATGTATCAAGAAATGGTACCAATAAAAACGACAGCACGTCCCGCAAAAAATAAGCCCTCACACCGTTCAATCGACAAAAAAAATAAAAAGAAGTTATGGCTCTCGGAATGTAGTGAAACAAAACAATTTCTTTTTTTTAACAAATAGTTTTTTCTTTGTAAAAGTTATAAAATATAAAAAAATGACGCAGAATAAAGTTAAGTTGTCGTTTTGACCACACGGTGAAAGCCGTAAAAATGAAACCCAAACACAATGGAGGAATCAGTTTCTTCCAATTTCAGCCAGCAAATATTTTTTTTTTCAGTTTCCCAGTACATTGTATGGTACTTTAAATGGTGTAAATAGAAACTACAACTTTTCCAGCAAAAAAAACACTACCCTTTGACGGAAAAATAAAAAAGTTATGCTCTTGGAACGCGGGGAGTGAAAAACAAAAATGAAAAAACAAAAAATGGATCAGTCCTGTAAGGGCACATTCACACGTGGCGGAATTTCACTTAAATTCCGCTGCGGACACTCCGCAGCGTTAATCCGCAGCGGTGCCGTTTGTCCATTGACTTACACTTTAATTTAGCAGTGTTCGTTTAGACGAGGCGTAAAATTCCGCAGCGGAGCATAGGCTGCGGAGCGGAATTTGGTGTCCGCAGCATGCTCTGTCTGTTGCGGAGCAGTGGCGGACTCATGGCGGAATTTCTCCATTGACTTCAATGGAGAGTCAAAATTCCGCAATGAAGTCCGCAGATCTTATGTGTGCTGCGGAGCGTATTGGTTTTACTACCATGACATTTCTTCATTCTGGCTGGACCTATGTATTTCTAGGTCTACAGCCAGACTGAGGAAGTCAATGGGGCTCCCGTAATGACGGGAGCGTTGCTAGGAGACGTCTGTAAATAGTCACTGTCCAGGGTGCTGAAAGAGTTAAGCGATCGGCAGTAACTGTTTCTGCACCCGGGACAGTGACTACCGATCTCAATATACATGTATCTGTAAAAAAACATATAAGTTCATACTTACCGAGAACTCCCTGCGTCTGTCTCCAGTCCGGCCTCCCAGGATGACGTTTCAGTGTAAGTGACGGCTGCAGCCAATCACAGGCCAAGCACAGGCTGCAGCGGTCACATGGACTGGCGCATCATCCAGGGAGGTCGGGCTGGATGCCGAAAGAGGGACGCGTCACCAAGACAACGGCCGGTAAGTATGAAATTCTTTTACTTTCACTAGGGAAAGTGCTGTCCCTTCTCTCTATCCTGCACTGATAGGGAGAAGGGAAGCACTTTTCCCGCAGTCCGCAGCAGCTAGTCCGCATCAATTTTCTGCACATTTTGTGCAGATCCGCAGCAGAATCTGCGACGCAGATTCTGTGCGGCATTGATGCGGACAGTTGCGGAGGAAATCCGCCACGTGTGGTCATGCCCTAAGGGTTCATAAATTTCTAATGAAAAAAATGTTATGGCCACATGTGGAGTATTGCAGTACTCGGGAGGAATTGCTTTACAAATGACAGGGTGCTCTTTCTCCTTTATCCCTTGTGAAAATGAAAAAATTATAGGGTGTAGTTTCAAAAATTTAGTTTCCCCCCAGTTTTGGGGGGTTTCCACTGTTTTGGTCCCACCAGGGTGTTGCAAACACGACATGGCACTGAAAACCATTCCAGCAAAATCTGCACTCCAAAATCCAAATCGCGCTCCTTCCCTTCTTAGCCCTGCCGTGGTCCAAACAGCAGTTTATTACTACATATGGAGAATTTCTGTAATCTGGAGAGATTGCTTTACAAATGTTGGGGTGCTTTTTCTCCTTTATTCCTTGTAAAAATTAAAAATGTGTAAGTTTTTCAGAAAACTTGGACTTGGGACCTTATTCATTTACCTATATGTGGACTATTTTAAGTCACTATTTTTGTTTATTTTAAAGCATACTAAATAAAAGTTATTTTTTAATATTAGTGGATACCCTATTCCAGTGATACCCCTAACGTTCTAAGCCTTGTAACATCCTAGAAAAATAAAAGGATGTTCAAAAAACGATGCCAACATAAAGGTAGACTTATGGGATATGTGAAATAGTAACTATTTTGTGTGATATTACTATCTGTTTTACAAGCAAATACATTCAAATTTAGAATATTGAATTTATCCACCAAATTTTTTAAATAACATAAAGTACAATATGTCATGAGAAAACAAACTCAGAATCGCTTGGATAGGTAAAAGCGTTCCGATGTTATTACCACATAAAGTAACATGTCAGATTTGAAAAAATCGCCTGTGTCACAAGGCCAAAACAGTCTGCATCCTCGAGGGGTTAAAGTGCATAAGTATTCACCCCTGAAAATCAATACTTTGTAGAGCTCCTTTTGCTGTAATTACAGATACAAGTCTCTTGGGGAATCTCTCTATTAGCTTAGGACATCTAGACACTGTGATTTTTTCCTATTCTTTCAGGCAAAACTGCTCTAACTCCTTCAAGTTAGGGTATGTTCACACAGCCTATTTTTGGGCAGTAAACGAACCGAAAAACATCTGAAAATACGGGGGCTGAACGCCTTCAAACATCTGGCCATTGATTTCAATGGAAAATACGGCGTTCGGTTCCCCAAGGCGTTTTTTTAAAAACGGCGCTTAAAAAAAGCACCGTAAAAAAGAAGTGCATGTCACTTCTTGAGCCGTTTTTCATTGTCTCAATAGATAAACGGCCGTAAAAAAACGCATAAAAAAACACGATGTTTAAAAAACAGCTGAAAATCAAAGGCTTGTTTTCCCTTGAAAACAGCTCCGTATTTTACAGCTGTTTTTTGTTTAGCGTGTGAATATAGCCTTAGATTGGTTGTGTTGGTGTACAGCAGTCTAATTGTCATGCCACAGATTCTCAGTTGGATTGTGGTCTGGGCTTTGACTCGGCCATTTAAATGTGTCCCCTTAAACCACTCCAGTGTATCTTTAGCGGTATGTTTAGGGTCATTGTCCTGATGGAAGGTGAACCTTTATCCCAGTCTCAAATATCTGGCTGACTGAAACAGGTTTCCCTCCAGAACTGCCATGTATTTACTGCCATCCATCTTTCCTTCAATCTCAACCAAATTTTCAGTCCCTGACGATGAAAAGCATTCCCATTACCATTCTTGACTGTGGGAATGGTGTTCTTGGGGTGAGAAGTGTTGGGTTTGCGCCATACATAGCTTTTACAATGATGGCCAAAAAGTTCTACTTTGACTAGAGAACATTCTTTCATGTGCTTGAGGAGTATGCCATATCTTGTTTGACGAACCAAACAGTGTTTTCTTATATTTTTCTTTAAGCAATGGCTTTTTTCTGGCCACTCTTCCATAAAGCCCAACTCTATGGAGTGTACAGCTTATACTGGCCCTATGGACAGATACTTTCATCTCCCCTATGGTACTTTGAAACTCCTTCAGAGTTATCGGTGTCTTCGTTGAATCTCTGATTAACCCCTTAAGGACACAGGCTGTTTCGCCTAATGGACCAGGCCATTTGTTTTCAAATCTAACGTGTCACTTTATGTGATAATAACTTTGGAATGCTTTTATTTTTTCAAGCGATTCTAAGTTTTCTCGTAACACATTGTACTTTAAGTTAGTGGTTAAATTTGGTCGATACAGTCAGTGTTTATTTGTGAAAAATACCAAAATTTAGAGGAAATTTGCAAAAATTAACATTTTTCTAAATTTAAATGTATCTACTTGTAAAACAGATAGTAATACCACACAAAATAGTTACTAGTTAACATTTCCCAAATGTCAATTTTATGTCGGTATTGTTGTTTTAACTTTCTTTTATTTTTCCAGGACATTACAAGGCTTAGAACTTTAGCAACAATTTCTAAAATTTTCAAGAAAATTTCAAAAGGCTATTTTTTCAGGGATCAGTTTAGTTCTGAAGTGGCTTTGAGGGCCTTAACCCTTTAGGCGTTTCACAGGAATTAAAGCAGTCACAGACTCCTATCATCCTGCAGACGTCTTCCTCCCCAGAGATGCCAGAACGTGCGGCCGTCCTGTCCTGCAGTGACAACTAGGGTGCGTGCTCGAGCTCATTCCCGGCCTTAATGGGCCAGAGCACACACGTTTTAGATGTGACTGATTGCTTCCTGATCACCCTGGACTACAGGAAGGGTCCTGCCCCTTCACTCATTGCCTGAGCATTGTTAGTATTCACATGTCAGTCTTGCAAATGTTCCCTTAGTGTTATCCTGTTCCTGTTGTTACCCGTGCCCTGCTACCTGTATCCCGTGCTGTGTCCTTATTCCTGAGCCTGTTAGTGTTGGAGTGGTGTCCTATTGCACCTGCTGTCATCTGCCACGTCCAGTGTCATCTGCCACATCCAGTGCTATATGCCACGTCTGGCGCAACCTGCTGTCATCCACCACGTCTGGCGTAACCTGCTCAACCTACCTCCATCCGTGCTAAAGCCTCGGCCACTGTCTGGACTATTCAGGTAGCCCAGCGCCGGGACTTTGTATTGTTTGTGTGCTGTGTTGCTTGGCCAGCTGCCTCCCCCCGCTACGGCGGTGCGGCCTATTGGGTCCCATAGACCGTGACATCAATATTTATTGCCCAGATTCTGCAGTTTTTAGAAATATTAGTGTGCTAATGTACTGAAGCACAGGCCTCAGAAGCAAAGGAGCGCCTAAAAGATTTTGGGGCCTCCATTTTATTAGAATACATTTTAGGCACCATGTCAGGTTTGAAGAGGTGTTGTGGTGCCAAAACAGTGGAAAACCCCCAAAAAAGACACAATTTGGCAAACAACACGCCTCAAGGAATTTATCAAGGGGTATAGTGAGCATTTTAACCCCAAAGTAGAAAAAAGCTCCCCAACATTTACAACGTGAACTCTTCTGAGCATGGCAATACCCCATATGTGGTGATAAACTGCTGTTTGGACCCACGGCAGGGCTTAGAAGGGAAGGAGCACCATTTGGGTTTTGGAGCTCAAATTTGGCTGGAATGGTTAGCGGCACCATGTCACATGTGCAAAGCCCCTGCGGGACCAAATCAGTGGAAACCACCCAAAAGTGGCCCCATTTGGGAAACTACACCCCTGAAGGAATTTATCAAGGGGTATAGTGAGCATCTTGACCCCACAGTTTTCTTTTGCTGAATTTAGTGGAATTATGCTGTGAAATTGAAAATTACATTTTTTCTGACAAGACGTAGAAATTTTCAATTTTTACAAGGAATAAAGGAGAAAGAGCACCCCCACATTTAAAAAGCAATTTCGTCCGATTACGGTAATTACCCCTTATGGGGCCATTAACTGGTGTTTAGACACGGCAGGGCTCAGAAAGGCAGAAGGGCTATTTGGCATGCAGATTTTGCTGGCTTGGTTTTTGGGCGCCATGTTTCATTTGCAAAACCCTGAGGTACCAGAGTACAGTGGAAAGCCCCCAAGAAGTGACCCCATTTTAGAAACTAGACCCCTAAAAGCATTTATCATTTGCCTGGACATATGACAGGGCTCCGAAGTGAACAGCACCATGCGCATTTGAAGCCTATTTTGGTGATTTTCACAGCATTGGCCCACAATTGCAAGGCTGTGAGGTTAAATAGTAAAACAAACCCCCAAGTAGTGACCCCTATTTTGGAAACTACACTGCTTAATGCATTTTAAGGGGTGTAGTGAGCATTTTGACCCTACAGGTGTTTTTTCATTAGAAATTAATGAGTTAATGAGCAGCGGACGGTGCAAAGTAAAAATTGCAATTTTCCACTGATATGCCATTTTAGTGCACAATATGTTGTGCCCAGTTTGTGCCACTGAAGACAAATACCTCATAAAATGTTAAGCGGGTTTTCCCGGGTATGGCGATGCCATATATGTGGATGTAAACTGCTGTTTGGGCATGATGTAGGGTTTAGAAGGGAGGGAGCGCCGTTAGGCTTTTGGAGCACAGATTTTGCTTAGTAGTTCTGTTTGGGGTTTTACTGGTATTTCAGTTTATAATATGGGGGCATATGTAAGCTGTGCGGAGTACATCAGGGCATAATAAGAGGGTATAATAATGCAGTAAATAAATAATAATTCATAGATATGTGGCCGATGTCACACTGATAAATGGTGCCCAATCTTATCCGCTCTGCACATTTTGCATCGCCATATTCTGAGAGCCAGAACTTATTTGTTGTGGGAAAATCTGTGGTTTTCATTGGTACAGTTTTGGGTACACACGATTTTTTGACCACTTTTTATTCCATTTTTTGGCAAGCAAGGTGACCAAAAACCATGAATTCTGACTATGTTTTTTTATTCTTTTTTTCCTAGTGTTCACTGTGGACTATAAATAACAATTTTAATTTATTCTGCAGGTCGATAAGATTACGGCGATACCATATGTATATAGTTTTTTTACATTTTGCAGTGTTTGCACAATAAAATCACTTTTTTTTTTTCGTGTCACCATATTCTAAGAGCCGTAACATTTTTATTTTTCTGTGTAAGGGCTTGTTTTTTGTGGGACTGGTTGTAGTTTTCATTGGTACTGTTTTGGGGTACATGCGACTTTTTTTATCACTTTTTATTCCATGTTTTGGGAGGCGTGGTGATAAAACAAATAGCGATTCTGGCATTGTTTTTTTTGCGGAGTTCACCTTACAGGAAAAATAACATTATAGTTATATGGTTTGGGTCGTTACGGACGCGGCGATACCAAATATGTGTACTTTTTTTTAACGTTTTCATTTTTTTTCTATAATAGAAGAATTATTATAGGAAAAAAGGCAGTGTTTGTTATTATTAACTTGAAACTTTTATTCTTACACTTTTATTCAACTTTATTAAAAAAAAAAATTGTCCCGCTAGGGGACTCGAGGTGACTCTGATCTTTACTCTAATGCATTGCACTATCCACGTAGTGCAATGCATTCGAGCGGTCAGTCATGCACTGACAGAAAGCCTATTAGGTCCCACCTCTGGGCAGGGTCTAGTAGACTATCGTACGTGGCAGACCAGGCCATTGTTAGGCCTCCGGTTCCCATAATAATGATCGGCATCCTCACTATCACATCGGGTCGATGGCGATTGCTACAAACCACTAAGATGCCGCGATAGCTTTTAATCGCGGCATCTAAGGGGTTAATGGCAGGGATCATAGCTATCTCCGTTACTTGCCATTACAGCACGGTGTCAGCTCTTCAGCCATCTTCCTTTTGCGCCCGGAAGCCTTTTAGGCCATTGTTAGGCCTCCGGTCTGCCAGAGCGGTCATCGGAACCCCCGCGTTTGCAATGTGGGGTTCCGTTCTGCTAGGAAACACCATAGTTGCAGCGCTCGAAGGACTTAATCGGCCAGATCGGAGGCTAGCTACATAATATGTAATATGCAGCTGACACCCACTGGCGATGGTGCGGGCTCAGCTTCTGTAAATTGTGTTGCATAAAGTCCTTAACGACGACAACGTACTAGTACATTGGATGTCGTTAAGGGGTTAATACCCTCCCCTGCCCGGTCTGAAAGATTTGGTGGGCGGCCTTCGCTTGTTAGTTTTGTAGTTGTGCCATATTTTTTCCACTTTGTTATAATGGATTTAATGGTGCTCCGTGGGATATTTAAAGTTCAGGATACATTTTTTTATAACTCAAACCTGATCTAAACTTCTCCACAACTTTGTCTCTGACGTGTTTGTAGAGCTCCTTGATCTTCGTGTTATTTGCTTAGTGGTGTTGCAGATTCAGGACCTTTCAGATCAGGTGTATTTATACTGACATCATGTGACAGATCATGTGACACTTTGATTGCAAACAGGGGAACATTATTCAACTAGTTATGTGACTTCTAAAGCCAATTGGTTTGACCAGAACTTATTTAGGGGGTTTATAGCAAAGGGGGTGAAAACATATGCACTTGCATCTTTTTACTTTTTTGTTAAAGGAGGTGTAAAGGATCTGCCAGGCACAACTTCTGTGTATACGCCCATAGGTAATCAGTCTGCACCTGAGTCTATGTCTCTGAGACTGACTCCATCTTCCACCACTCAGGATGGCAGGCTTAGGAGCAGGAGAGCCTATCGCAGCCTGGCCAGACGGAGCTAGCTCCCGCCCTCTGTCTATTTATACCTGCCTTTCCTGTTCCTCCTTTGCTTGTGATTCTTCTCGTGTGGTTTCCTGGCCCAGCTACAGCTTCTGACTATTTGATCCTGCTCCATACTGACCCTGGATTACTGACTACTCTCCTACTCTGCGTTTAGTACCTAGTTCACTCCTGGTTTGACTCGGCTCGTTCACCACTCTTGTTGCTCACGGTGTTGCCGTGGGCAACTGCCCCATTTCCCTTAGCTTGTGTACCCTTGTCTGTTTATCTCGTGCACTTACTGAGCGTAGGGACCGCCGCCCAGTTGTACCCCGTCGCCTAGGGCGGGTCGTTGCAAGTAGGCAGGGACAGAGTGGCGGGTAGATTAGGGCTCACTTGTCCGTTTCCCTACCCCCTTCATTACAGGAGGTATTTTTTTTTCATTTTACTGTAACAAATTGAACTATTTTGTCAGGTCCATTTCATAAAACCAGCCGACCAGAACCCTACTATGTATTGATGAGTTACAACAACTCCTGTCTAAAAGTGGGTGTCTCTGGTTTGGCTATTAACCCGACTCATGTTGCAAGGTTCTATAAAGGGTCGGACATTGACTTACAGGTTAGTCCTCTATAGGTGGCACTTGAGACCGTTCCTATTGAAGGCGTGTTACTTTGCACAACAACTCTAGGTAAGGCCTTGAGCAGAAGGCCATGCAGGAGCCTAATATTTAGTGCCAAAGCAAACTTTTGGTAAGGCATTATTGATATCACACGAAGGGACTAGATTCTGTCCATGTCACTAAAAGGCTAAACCATTAACATACTTCAGCACAAAGCCTTCGGCCTAATTCAGACAAGCTTATCGTACCCATGTTTATTACTCATATTATGAGTATAACACTCAGACCCCCATCTTCACTAAGGACCGCTTGAAGAATTGTAGACCATGTTGTTCTTCTAATCAAGGGAAATATCTATGTATTACATTTAGTATATCACACTGGCTGTTGCACCTACCTGAGCCGCTGACCTCACTCTCCTTGTCTCACCATCGACAGGATATCCATAGCGGAACCTGCACGCTGTGCCACATGTTAGAGGGACAGATGTATGTCAGCTGGTTGGTGCTCTGATTATTTAAACCTTCGTAGATCTGCCACACCTTTCCTGAGTGACAAGGTCCCTTGGTCTCTAATCATTTTTTAAGGTGTTTGTGGTTTGCTATTCTGGAACTGCCCCGATCTGTTTCCGGAGTCTGCCTTTTGATCGTTGCCTTCCCTGACCTATATATATCGTGTTGCATGAACTCTGACAGTCTTGGCCTTGGATTTGGATTTGTACAGCTATGCTTCTAATTTTAATCCTGGTACCATATTTTTGGAAATAACATCTGCAAGTCATCACCTGTTGCTATTAGAGACTACTCCAAGGACGCGACCCGGGGATTACCTGCACAAAGTTCATACCCCTGTGAGGGGCCTTTTAGGGTGAAAAATTGTAAAAGCCCTTAAGACTCCGACACCTGGTTTAGCCCTAGCCATATCAAATTGTGACACAGTGGGTCCATGCTCCTGCAAAACAAAACAAAAAAGGGACGACCTTTTTAATTAATTTGTGATCATAAAATAATCTCTCTGCTAAACAGATATTGCTTATTACAAGAAATAATTGATGAAATACCGGTATACACCTTTTAGCCATATCATTAAATTATGGAATATATTAGGGGGCAGGTGAACAGTAAGTTCTTGAAGCTGATGTGTTGGAAGCAGGAAAGAAATGGGTAAGTGTAAACTGATATGATTAGATGACTGGTTCAGAGCATCTCCAAAACTCAGTCTTGTGAAGTGTTCCTGGTATGCAGTGGAAACTAATTCCCAAAAGTGGTCCAATGATAGACAACTAGTGTACCAGCGACAGGGCCATTCGCACCCATGGCTTATTGTTCAATACCACAGAAGAGCTATTGTATCACAAATTGCTGAAAAAGTTAAATCTGGCTTTGATAGAAAGTTATCATGACACACATTGCATCACAATTTGGTGCATTTGGGGCATCATAGCAGTAGACCAGTTAGAGTGCCTATGCAGACCCCTGTACACCACCGAAAGCTACAATGGGCACGTGAGCATCAGAACTGGACAATGGGGCAATGGAAGAAGGTGGCCTAGTCTGATGAATCCCATTTTTTCTTACATCATGTGGACGTTTGCTGTCTGTGCATTGCTTATCTGGGGAAGAGGGCACAAGGATCTACTATGGGAAGGCAAACTGGCAGAGGCAGTGTGATGCTCTGGGCAATATTCAGCTGGGTAACCTTGGATCCTGGCATTTATGTGGAGGTTACTTTGAAATGTACCACCTACCTAAACATTGTTGCAGACCAAGTACGCCCCTTCAGGTAACAGTGTTCCCTAATGGCGGTGGCCTCTTTCAGCAGGATAATACACCCTGCCACACTGCAAAAATTGTTCAGGAATGGTTTGAGGAACATGCATGCCATGAATAAGGACACAGACGTGTCAGAAACGCGTAGGCACATTTGAACAGGGCTTACTGCTATCCTTCACCTAACATTCATTCCTGTACTCTGCCACAGAACTACTCCATATAGTTCTATCATTTTTATCTTTGTTATACCAATAAAATTGGAACAGGAGTTCCTTTTTAACGCACACCCAGCGCTGGATCTTGGTTCTGTTTTTTTCTTCTTCCTATGGTTTGAGGAACATAACAAAGAGTTCAAAATGTTGACTTGCCCTCCAAATTCCCCAGAACTCAATCTGATTGAGTATCTGTGGGATGTGCTGGAAAAACAAGTCCGAGCCAGGTGGTTTGTTATGGCTGAGTTGTGTTATACAAGTTACTGTAAAGGAAAATAAATTTCTCAAGATGTCCTTCAGACTCCTTGATGAATAGCACCTGTTCAGGCCTTACCAGTAGGTGACACTGCTGGATCCCCATTTCCTTGCTGAGACCAGCGAGGGTACTTACTATACTGCAGAAGGGTAGTTTTCCCTGTTTTTTGGATAGAACAGCAAGGAGAAGGCGCAGGGGACTTCTAGTCTCCCTGTTGGGAGTTTTTAATAAACATTTGAAATACACTGTATATGTACAAAGAATATTTTCACTAATTTTCCATTAACAATTTCCTTACTGGGTTAGGTGTCAGTTTTAAAATCTATTGAGGTAGTAGGTATCTGATAACTTTAGGTATGCAGTATAACTAAGATGCATAAACATGCATTATTGACAACTATCAATGATACGACACCAACATCGATCATCAGTGATCATCGTCTCCATCAGTTTCTTCAGTCTCAGTGCTTTGTCTCTTTTTAACTCCAACAATCAAGTCTATGGTAACGAGCTGACTAATGCATTGGAGCACAGAAGCTAGCAATTGGTACTTACAGGAAACAGGTTCAAGACCTGTCTCCGCTAGATTTAGTGAAGCTATGCTTTTTATTTTTTTGGTACATTGTAAATAATCTAGTGGGAAGTGGATCTTTCCTGTCTTTGTTTTGTAGATTTGCCTGGGAATACATAAAAGAGCATTTCCAAACACTGTACATATAGATGCCAGTTCTACATCCTGGCATGTCTTGGCAAACTTGTGAAGGTGATCTTTCAGCAAAAGTTCAAAAGCTCCAGCCCCTGGAAATACTAGACCAACGTTTGCAAATGTTACAGCACTTGTTAGCATAGAAATATTAGTAGCGTTGCCATTGATTATAAATGGTTCTTTATGCGGTTTTCTTTCCCCATCATTGAAACACATACTGCGTAGGTCCACACATCTATAGGATGAACTTAAACTTGCTGAGCACCCTCCAGAGGTAGATGGATCCTTTTCCTCCGAGCGTGTGAGCTGCATATGGAAGGCTTGGTCATTATTTTCTTGATGGCAATGACAGTCATTCTGGCACCCGTGACAAGTTACACTTTGTTCTTCAGTGAGCACGGTTTTATTTGGTAGACAACTGTCTACATTATTTATTGGCTGTTCCCGAACAGCATTAAATGGTTGGAATAACTGTGTTAGCATCTTAAAAGCACCATGAAAGGAGGAAACAAGTTGCTCAGTCAAGCCTTTCACAGGGCCACACAACACAAGGCTGTGCAGCTTGAAGGCCAATGAACTCTGTAAAACAAGATGCACATACTTTTTGCAACCAATCACAACGGGTTTACAACTTGCCACCGGAAAAGTTTCAGTCAAAAGAATATGATCGAAAGGTCCAGACACCGGGGTTACTCCAGTGACCATGCAAAGAAGATCAATCTCCTCTGATGGTAAGCAATCTACTATAGATATTTCACATAGTTTTGCATAGTAAAGTACAATCTCTTGCTGTTTAATACTTGAAAATACTATCTTGATATCTTTATTTTGCAATTGTTTCAAAACCTTTTCGGTTCTCTGTCTCAGATATAGCTGGGATTGCTGTAGCTGAACATCTGATGAGACAACAAAACCTATGTCTGCTTCAGAGAGACATTGGTTGATCTGCTCATTTACAATCAGCGCTTTTACTCCCCCCTCTGCTGGACAGTACACAGAAAAGGTCCGGTGAAGTATTAGGCCGGGTAATATCCTGGAATTATCTACTGGAAGTCCTGGAACTTCTGTAAGCAGTTCAGAGAAATATTTGCTCACTAAACGGACCACGTTGGGAATGTCCTCAGTGCGCAGGAAACTATTATAAAGGTATTCACAGGCAAGACTACTAATGAACTCTTGGATGTTACATCCAATTCTTCCCCTGAAATATGTATCTATTGTTTGCTGCATAGAAGCTCTGCACAGAGAAATATTTTCTTCCATAAATGAGAAAACTGAAAGAAAACATGGACTCAGGTGCTCTGCTATAATGTGATCCAGAACTCCACTTTGGAAGGCCAACAGCATATTGCTTAATCTTCTTAATGCATGACCTTGCCTTTGATACGGGTTCTTCACTGTTGCGTTCCCAGATAAAAGCAGACCTTCATTTTTATCAGCGGTTGCCCGGAGCTCTCGGAGGACAGAACATAGGAGCAGAACAAAGGATTTCACACCATCACCAGTAATACTGTAATGCCTGGAGGCAGAGTTCACGATCATTCTAAAGAAAAACAAAACCATGCCAATGATTAACTACAGCGGTGGATCATTTATTTATGTAGAAAGTACGTCAAGGGTGTTCTCACTATTAACCTCATTTTTAAAGCGGCAAGAAAGTTTTCTAAGTAGCGATTTTATATTTAAAATATATGGAATTACCAGGGTGAGCCAGCTCTTGAATGTGAAATAGTAGGCTTTACCATTGCCCATTGAGCTTCATTTATTTATGTTTGTATCTGTTTTTGGTGAAACAAAACGTAGAAAGAATGGATCACCATAATGCTACTGAGATTCTGCTACTGAGATTTGAAGAAGAGGTACAGTGATCGGGTGAGCGCCTCTGCCCCTTTGTTTCAGCGATCAGTGGGGATCTCCGTGCTCGGATCCCCACCGATCAAAACTTTTGACATGTCACTATGACGTAAAAAGTTTGCTGAAACGACAGTTACTCTTTAAAGGAAAGGTGTCACAAATTTTTTTTTCTTATTCATTTATGTGTTTTTATTTAATAACATTTTATATGTACGTTATTTATTTTTCACATGAAATGTTTTTTTTTTATTAATACTTTTTTCATTTACTGGGGGCTGCCATGTTTTATTTCATCTGTGTATGTGTCTCTAAACGACACATACACAGATGGAATATGGCAGCTACAGGGAATAGGACATAACGAATGGGACCCATTCATTACATCCTCTGCTTCTGCCATCTCGCTCTGTACTGTACATGCGCAGTTCAGAGCGACCCAGCATAGAAGCTGGTTTGTAGGGAGAAAGGCGGAGCCATTTTGTACAAGACTGGCTGCAGGTAAGGTGTATGTGTCTGCGCGTGTGTCTGGGGGGATTTGTGTATGTGTGGAGCGGTTGCATGTTTGTGGGGGTTTGTGTGGGGGGGGTGGAGGCGCTCGACGTAGCAGAAGTGCTCACCGGATTACGTTTTCGGGGGTTTGTTTGTGGGGGGGGGGCGCTCAACGCAGGAGCGGTGCTCACTGCTGTTCCTTCAAAACAGCTGATTGGCGGCTATGAAGGATCAGCAGCACACGAGCACCACTTATCCTTCACAGCCACTAAACCGCGATGAGCACCGCTGCTTTGTCCAATGCCCCCCCACATGTGCGTGCGTGGTTTTGTGTGTGGGGGTCTGTGTGTGGCACGGTTGCATGTTTGGGGGGTTAGTGTGTGTGTGTGTGTGTGGGAGTGGCTCGGCGGAGAAGCGGTACTCGCCGCTGTTCCTTCAAAACAGCTGATTGGCGGCTGTTTTGAAGGATCAGCGGCGAGCACCGCTGCTCCGTCGTTCCTGCTCCTACTCTGAACCACTGTGTAACTACATGGCGATTCACAGTAACAGCAAGGAATGCTAACTTTTATTTTTTTTGTTTTGCACCTTCCACTGGACCGTTTGGACTACGTCGTAGATTTGTTGGATTACATCGATGATCTACTTTTTTTTAACATTTTAAATAAAATGGTGGAAGAGGGTTGTGTGGGGGAGTTTTTAATTCAATAAAAAAATATTTTCTTATGTGTTTTTTTTAATACTTTATTAGCGTCTTAGTAATGGCAGTTGTCTGAATGACGACGTACATTACTAAGGAGGGGCTTAGTGTTAGCCAGTAAAAAAAGCTGCAACTAACCCATTATTACCCCGGTACCCACCGCCACCAGGGGTATCGGGAAGAGCCGGGTACGATTCAGTAGCTGACCAGCTGTAGTGATGGTCAGGTACTGGGGCGGCCACAGGCTGGTATTATTAGGCTGGGAAGGGCCTAATAAAATGAAGGGGGGAACCCGTTGTTTTTTTTTAAATTAAGTTGACGAAAACCACACGATGTCCCCCCCCCCCATTTTTATAACCAGCCAGATACAATAAAACAGCCGCAGCCTATCATTACCAGGGTGGGAAGGGCCACTGTTTTTGGCCCTTCCCAGCCTAATAATACCAGCCTGCGGCTGCCCCAGTGCCCGATCGTTATTACAGATGGTCAGGTACTGGATCGTACCTGGCTCTTCCTGGATACCGGGGTAATAATGGGGGTTAGTTCCAGCCTCTTTCCTGGCTAACACTAAGCCCCATCTTAGTAATGGACATCGTCAAACAGACAACTGCCATTACTAAGGTATTCAAAAACAGAGATATAACTCCCTGCTCACACAGCTTGTTGGCGATGATTTTGATGTGGAAATCACGTCGGAATCAGCGCAGTAAAACCCCCGAAAATCTCCCAGAATTTATTTTAATGGGAGGCAGAGGCGTTTTTTCCCCGGTTGGCTTTTGACCGCTCACGGGGAAAAGAAAGCAGCGTTTCCTTTCTTGCGGCCTTCGCCTCTGACCTTCCATTGAAATCTTTTCTGAGGCGTTTTTGGCCATGGTTCTTGCATTAACTTCAATGGCCACGGACGACAACTGCCGCGAAAACAGCGGAGAAAAAGTTCTGGCAGTGTAAAATCGTCTTCAAAATACCTAAAGGAATTCTGAGGCCCCCTTTTTTTTACTGCCTGCAATAAAAACTCTGTGTGAACAGGGCCTAAGGGTGTATTCACACCTTAGGGCATTTTCACACGACGCTCCAAAAAAAAAAAAACACGTGTAGATGTGTAAAATACACCAGCGTTTCTTGTGAAGCGCCTTTTAAAATACAGGCGGTTTTTACGTGTTTGACTCATTTTGCGTCATTAGGAGGCCCATTGACTATGGGAAGATTTGGCGCGCTTTACGTGCCAAACAATTGACAAGACGCTTCTTTTTTTCCCGCAACCCGTTTTTTAAAAAAAAGCTTGCATAAAAATAGTGTTGTATGCACTAAAGGCGCGCTTTCCCTTTGATCTAAATGGGTAATTTAATTAAATGTTTTTTGACGCGTCTTTCAAGGGGCTTTTTGCACATTTTTCGGCACGTAATTATTAGTCCCATAGACTATGGGAACATTTGGCGCATTTTACGTGCCAAAGAATTGACAACACTTTTTTTTCCCGCAACACGGTTTTTACTTAATCAAGCGTTTGGCGTGTTTTTCGGCGCTTAAAATTAGTCAAAAACACAGTAAAATACACGCCGTGTGAACCTGTCAACTGAAAAGTCATTCACCACAGGGGCTTCCCGCTTGATTCATCATTCTTAGCCTTTTGGTTTGTCCTGTAGCTTCTGCCAGCTGCCATTTGTAAAATCACTCCCAAAATTGGAGCTGGACACTGCTTAGCAATTTGAAGACACCTTTTCCTGGCTTGTAGCCAAAAATAGGGATGGGTGTGAGTCTCCCTCCTACATGTACAGAAGCTGTAAGTCAGGCTGCTCTGCTTGATTCACCTTGATGTAATTCTGGGAAGTGCTCGCTATGGTGGCCAACATAGGAAAACATGTCAAATTATTATTTAATTTTTAATACTTTCCACCTTGTGGAAGAAAAAAAATTACAGCAAACAAAAACTTTAAAAATATAATAAAAATAAGTAACTTACTTAAAAAAATGATTTTATTTGGCGACACATTCCTTTTAACAAATTGTTTTTCTGTTTGTTTGCGGTCTGTGGAAATACTTATTGCTGGCTGATGAGAAAAAGTCAGTATTTTATGTATTTCTATTATAAACAAAAAAATGGAGACAGATGATTTTTAACCCCTTAGCCCTTATTCACACAACAGGGTTTCCCGGCCGGGTGATGGCCGTTCATAAATCGGCCGTCACCCGGCTGCAGTAGGAACAATAGACCCCTAATGGGGCTATTCACACGACCGATTTTTTGACGGCCCGGGAAACCTGGCCATCAAAAAAAGGGACATGCCCTATTTTCGGCCGTTTACCCGGCCGCCCGGCTCCCATAGAAGTCTATGGGGCCGGGTAATACACGGCCATCACCGGAATGTGTCCCGAGTGACGGCCGTGTCTTCCGTCGCTCGCGCTCTCCCTCCTCCTCCTTCTCACAATGCAGAGTGCATGTGAGGAGGAGGAGGGTCTTTTTTTGCTCCCTGTAGGAGTCGGAATCCCCAATCCCCGGCCGGGGATTGGGGATTCCGCTACAGGAGAAGTGCGTGACTACACTGTCCATATATGGACACAGCAAAGTCACTCACTTCTGCAGTGGAATCCCCGACTCTATGGCCGGGGATTCCGCTACAGGAGAAGTGCGTGACTACACTGTCCATATATGGACACAGCGATGTCACTCACTTCTGCAGCGGAATCCCCGACTCTATGGCCGAGGATTCCGCTACAGGAGAAGTGAGTGACTACACTGTCCATATATGGACACAGCGACGTCACTCACTTCTGAAGCGGAATCCCCGACTCTATGGCCAGGGATTCCGCTACAGGAGAAGTGAGCGACTACCCTGTCCATATGTGGACACAGCGATGTCACTCACTTCTGCAGCGGAATCCCCGACTCTATGGCCGAGGATTCCGCTACAGGAGAAGTGAGTGACTACACTGTCCATATATGGACACAGCGACATCACTCACTTCTGAAGCGGAATCCCCGACTCCATGGCCGGGGATTCCGCTACAGGAGAAGTGAGTGACTACCCTGTCCATATGTGGACACAGTGACATCACTCACTTCAGAAGCGGAATCCCCGACCCTGTGGCAGGGAATTCCGCTACAGGAGAAGTGAGTGACTACACAGTAAATATATGGACACAGTGACGTCACTCACTTCAGAAGTGGAATCCCTGACCCTGTGGCCGGGGATTCCTCTCCAGGAGAAGTCAGTGACTAAACTGTCCATATATGGACATTGAAGTCAGTGACTTCTCCTGGAAGGGGGGGGGGGGATGGGTGCAACCTACAGGGGGCTGTGTGGCATCACCTACAGGGGACTTGGTGGCATCACCTACAGGGGACTTGGTGGCATCACCTACAGGGGACTTGGTGGCATCACCTACAGGGGACTTGGTGGCATCAACTACAGGGGACTTGGTGGCATCACCTACAGGGGACTTGGTGGCATCACCTACAGGGGGCAGGGTGGCATCACCTACAGGGGGCAGGGTGGCATCACCTACAGGGGGCAGGGTGGTATCACCCACAGGGGACTGGGTGGCATTACCCACAGGGAGCTGGGTGGCATTACCTACAGGGGGCTGGGTGGCATTACCTACAGGGGGCAGGGTGGCATTACCTACAGGGGGCAGGGTGGCATTACCTACAGGGGACTTGGTGGCATTACCTGCAGGGGGCTGGGTGGCATTACCTGCAGGGGGCAGGGTGGCATTACCTGCAGGGGGCAGGGTGGCATTACCTGCAGGGGGCAGGGTGGCATTACCAAAAGGGGGCTGGGTGGCATTACCAAAAGGGGGCTGGGTGGCATTATCTACAGAGAGCTGTGTGTGGCAACAAATTTAAATGAAATTCATCCGATTTTAAAACGGACAGGGAAAAAAACGGATGCAAAACGGGTCAAAATCGGCCGTTAAAAACGGCAACACGGCCCGGAACGGAATCGGAACGGATGCAAACCGGCCAGGAAAAACGGCCGATTTTATCGGCCGACACTCGGACCCTCTCGTGTGAATGAGGCCTTAAGGACATGTTGATTTTTGTTTTTGTTTATTATCGTCACATTTCAAGACCAATAACATTTTCCGTCTACATAGCCATATGAGGGCGTGATTTTTGCGGGACAAGTTGCATTTTTTAATATCATTATTTTGGGAAACATTTAATGTATTGTATAACGTTCAGAATTTTTTTTGATGGACGGGTTTAAAAAAAAAATTTACCATGTTTTTTTGGGTTTTGATTTTACGGCGTTCACCATGCAGTATAAATTCTGGCAATACCAAATTTATATAGTTTTATATAAGTGACATGTATTTTCGCTATATTCTGAGTGTCATAACTTTTTCAATTTGACTGTAGATGGAGCTATGTGAGGGCTTGCTTTTTTTGCAGAATGAGTTGCTGTTTCCATTGGTACTTTTTAGGGATACATACAACTTTTTGATAGTTTTTTTATTCCGTTTTTTGGAATAAACAAAAAACAGCAATTGTTGCATTAAATATTTTTTTTTTATGGCATCCACTGTGTGGGTTAAAGAACATGATAATTTTATAGTTCGGGTGATATCAATTATGTGTAACGCTGATAGGCAACCTAACAGGTCAACTAAGATGCCAGACCTGGGGGCTGCAATCGCAAACCATCGGCACCCCACGATTGCATTGTGGTTGATGGGATGACAGAGGGAGCCCCCTCCCTGTGTCTAACTACTTAGATGCAGCGGTCAAAGCATTAAACATTTAAAGGGTTAAACAGCTGGTGTATTTATGTAAATGTACGTTATGGGGCGGAAAGGGGTTAAAGTGTTTACTCATAGCAAACATCGATGGCATATCAATAACAGTAATACCTAACTAGGGCTGGGCAATTAATAGAAAAATAATCAAAATCGAAATTTAGCGCAATTAATGGATGTCATCTTGCAAATTTCGGTTTCATCAATTGCTTTTTTCCCCCGTTTAAACTGTATCTACATCTTCAGGATGTAGATACAGTTGAATCCAATAGTAGAGCAGGAGACCGTAAGGTCCCTGCTCTACCATTCACTATATATCGCCGGCGTGAGGCAGCTACATCATGGCGATTGTCTGCGCCGCGCTGCACAACCAGAGGAGCAGAGGGATCTACTCCACTCGTGGTTGGAATGGGTTAGGTGAGCATGTATATTAATATTTTTATCAGGCTCTATTGGGGGCAGCTATAGGGCCATTATACTGTGTGGGGAGGCACTATAGGGGCATTATACTGTGCGGGGGCACTATGGCGCATTATACTGTGTGGGGGCAGTGTCAGGGGTATATTATATACAGTAGTATACAGCAGGCTCAGGGAATAAATATAAATTCAATGGTGTAGCATGCAAATAGGGGTGTGGCATGCAAAAAGGGGTGTGGCCTAAATAATCGTTATGGAGGTTACATCTTCAATTAATCGTGATTTTGATATAGGTCATAATTGCCCAGCCCTATACCCAACATTTTTTTACATGAAGGCACCCAAGGAAAACATTTTACCATCCTGAGAAACCCCAAAATAACATGGATTAGCCATTTCTATCAGACAGGAAAGGGGCACACAGAACCCCAATGCATGGACAAGATGTACACACTTCTAATATTTCCTTCTATACTGCTGTTTAAAGAGGCTCTGTCACCACATTGTGCAACCCCTATCTGCTATTGCAGCAGATCGGCGCTGCAATGTAGATTACAGTAACGTTTTTATTTTTAAAAAACGAGCATTTTTGGCCAAGTTATGACCATTTTCGTATTTATGCAAATGAGGCTTGCAAAAGTACAACTGGGCGTGTTGAAAAGTAAAAGTACAACTGGGCGTGTATTATGTGCGTACATCGGGGCGTGTTTACTACTTTTACTAGCTGGGCTTTCTGAAGAGAAGTATCATCCACTTCTCTTCACAACGCCCAGCTTCTGGCAGTGCAGATCTGTGACGTCACTCACAGGTCCTGCATCGTGTCGGCACCAGAGGCTACAGATGATTCTGCAGCAGCATAGGCGTTTGCAGGTAAGTCGATGTAGCTACTTACCTGCAAACGCTGATGCTGCTGCAGAATCAACTGTAGCCTCTGCTGCCGACACGATGCAGGACCTGTGAGTGACGTCACAGATCTGCACTGCCAGAAGCTGGGCGTTGTGAAGAGAAGTGGATGACACTTCTATACACAACGCCCAGCTAGTAATAGTAGTAAACACGCCCAGATGTAACACACATAATACACGCCCAGTTGTACTTTTACTTTTCAACACGCCCAGTTGTACTTTTGCAAGCCTCATTTGCATAAATACGAAAATGGTCATAACTTGGCCAAAAATGCTCGTTTTTAAAAATAAAAACGTTACTGTAATCTACATTGCAGCGCCGATCTGCTGCAATAGCAGATAGGGGCTGCAAAATCTGGTGACAGAGCCTCTCTAACAAAACATTGGGCCATATTTACAGCAATTGCATTACACTTATCTCTTGTCTTGAATGTTTTATCCACCCCATTTTAAGCATTGTTCAACAAACTGAAGACCAACCCACCATTCACTGCATTTAATGGGGTGTTCTAGTTCAGAAAACTCATTTTTATACACCCTATTAAGGAATTCTGAGATAATAGAGGGGGGTCCCGTTCTGGATTCTCGTCACCAGAGTGGAGAGCAGGTACAAAAATGTCTCTTGCTCTGGAGGACCTGTCCTGTATTACACCGATAACAGATCACATTGATGTGAATGCTTACATGTGTCCTGTGGTGGCGCTCCAGGGAAATTAAACACCCGGTTTCCATATGGATTACCGCTTTTCGATGATGGTCCCAGAAGGGGGATACTTTAAGATCAGCTTATTGTCAAGGGACACTTTTAACAAGTAGTGATTGTGCAAAGCTAACAACCCATTTCAAGTAAAACTTTCTGCCTGGGAGCCCTTGACTAGGATGTAGAGAACTCTGGTTCAGAAACACTGCGGGAGGATATTTTCTACAATGGAGATAGTTGATAGACAATGTGCCAGGTCATGTGACTAAATGACGCAGCAGAATCAGGGTCACGGGACCCAGCACCATGATTCATCCATGGTTAGCTCATAGATATAGTGCAACACAAAGCTTTGTATGGGCTAGAACTACTCATTTGGATAACCATTTGCCTTCATCACTTGCACATTTATTTCACTTTGTTAGGGGGCACTAACTAATCTTCTATTTTGCATTTTACTGTTGTCGGTGGTGACTGCCTCCATATTGGTCGTGCACTCCTTCCAAGGCTGCTGGGCAGTACCCTTACATCACCCACAGTGTGGTGGTGGTGGGGGGGGGGGGGGGGGACACGGCGACAGCCATGTGATTAGCTGGATCACACACCCCTCCCTTCACTCTGGTAGATTTCCCCTCTCTCTCCCGGTGAGGATCATGACATCACAGTCAAGACCGCTGTGTTGACATCAGGAGCTAGGTGGCTTCAGAGTGAGCACTGTGTCACCCAGCTTTTTGGGGGCTCACAATCTGTGCATGCTCTCTACCGGGGAAGGGAGGAGAAATAGGCGGCTGCAGGGGTGGAGCAAAGTGTAGCTGGGAGCGCAGCAGGATGACTTGGAGCATCGGCAAAGTGACCTGGGAGGATGAGGCTTCCCCTCATTGAATCCTAATGCTCTGACAGGAACTCTGGGGAAGCTCCGGTGATGTAGCTATCTATAGATGGACAGTTATGTCATTGGAGCTTCCCTGGGCCAAGATAAAAACTAGCTGGAGTCCCCAACAGAGGATCAGGATTCAGAGATCAATCTCTCTCCCGATGCCCTGTCCTGGGAGGTTGCGTTGCTAGAAAGTAAGGCAGCAGATCCCCAAAACGCTTGTGGGGGCATTTGTTGCGAAGTTTCCCCACCAAGCACAGGGGGAGGATACAGATTGATCTGATTGTGCAAAGATCGAGTAGTAGAGAGGGGCAGGTGATATATAGGCTACGTCTGCCGGAGTATGCCTATACAGTGGGATATTTTGACGCCTTCTGTCGAAGGTATACGCTGGGAGTCCTCCCGACATGTACCACCGACAGAAGGCTAATAATGTGATGAAACATGCCGGAGTACCTTGCAATAGGGTGACCCAATAAAAGACACTCCAGTATTCTCCTTCCATCTTTAGTAATGAGAAGATCACCAGTGGATTTAAGAAACAGAACTTGTCCTCCTTCAGGGCCAAAGCAGCCATGAAAAATATTTTCTAATGGTTCTGCCACTTGCAGGATTTTACCAATATCTAGAAGTTCCGTGTGTCTTTGCATTCGTGCGACCTATCAAAAAGAATAAATGTAATGTTCAAGACACGTAATGTCCTCTAAACAACACATGAGATAAATGTATTAGATCTACTATACGGTCTTTATATGTAATCTGCGCATACACAAGGTAGACCAGATAGCCAATAACCGTCAGACTATCGACTATTATTATTATCATCATCATCATCAGATCCATCATCTCCTGCGACACTGGAAATTGCAGATTGCCACTCTTTTTAACCCTTTAAGGCTGAGTTCACATGTTGTGGATTTTCAACACAGATTTTACCTTTCGAAATGCGAAAGGGCGAGATCCGTGTGAAATCTGCTACGTGCGACATACACCATTTGCCATATTTTAGAGCAGAAAGTAACATTGGCAGTGACCCTGTGCTGGCTCATAAAGTTTTATTAGTTACCATGTCAAGAAAGCGTGTAATACTAGAAGAAACACTGGTGTGTATGCCCAGGAAAGACAACGCTCCCCGGGTCACGCATGAACCGAAGACTGGCCATCACTAAAACCAGAAGATTCAAGTCCAATACTGAAGTGTGAGAATAGTAACAGCCCCCCCTCCCTACACAAAGATCACGAGCTCTATAGGGATGTCCTTGACAGAGCTTTGGACTGACGATCTAGTGTTAACGGATCTGAACAAGATGTCAACCATGACAAGAAGCCCTGAATGCTCCCAGAGCGGCGCTCATCCCTCCCTTCACACTTCAGTAAATGGCAATTCTCCCAGTCTGGTCGGTAGTAATGCTCATTCTAGATGAAAGAACATGATTCCTTCAGACCCTAAGATGGCAGACTGTCAGTAATAGAATTAATACACTGAGGGAGAGAATGCATTATTGTTTAATAGCAATAAGGACACATACAGCGTTAATGATGCTGTATTCCCCCAGATACCGCGGCGCCCACAAAACATACAGCTCCTGAGTGGTGGCAGCGGCGAGCGACTACAATACAACTCCGTCATAGTCACCTCTCCAGCCATTTTATGATCCAGATTGAGTCTCTCTCCGTCGCCATAGCAACCACTAACCGGAAAGACCCCGCAGCAACCAATGAGGAAGCTGCTTTCATCTTCTAAAATGACCTCGATCACATGATGGTCACATGACAGTGTACCATGTGACCGCACATTGGCGAGCTTATAAGAGGGAGATTCGAATACGGAAAAATAATGTCACTTTGTAAAATGAGGCGATAGGTAGGTCTGTGGAAGCTGCAGAATATGAGGGGTGTCAGGGCGGTGCGCGGTATTGTGCCATGTGTGTTATGGGTTCCTGGGTGTGACACATATTAGCGAGAGGGAGGGGGGCTGAGAGGTCTGTGACAGGATTTGGAAGTGTGTAACGTATGAGGTTACCGGGGAATGGGGGCTACTGAGAGGTGTATAAAAGAAATGGTGCTGTGTAATGTATGTGAGGCGTCAGGAGCCCCTGATGTCACTGTCCATATATGACCAGTGACGTCAGAGGCTCCTCCAGTCCGTGAATTCCCAGCTACAGCGCTTTCAATGCTCTGGCCAGGGACTCCGTAGTTGAAAGTCCCTGACATCACTGGACAGTGACCTCAGGGGCTTCCCAAGGGCCGGAAAACTCCTGACATCACTGTCCATGTATGTACAGTAATGTCGGGAGCTTCCTGCCATACGTTAAACATATATATCTGACGCATGCCATACAGGGGCCTCTGTCACCCATAGGCTCCCATGTTAAATGTAGACCGCATGTTACATAGTTACATAGTACAGCTGAAAAAAGACACATGTCCATCATGTTATACTTTTATTTTTTTTGCGGGATTCCTCCGGATGTAATAGTGTAGTCTAGTAAGTTATTCCATCCTCTAAAAAAAAAAAAAAGATATAACGACGTATACCAGCACGACAGGGGCCAAAAGGATAAACTTTTGGCCTCCATCAGGCTAATGGAGCCTCATGGACACAATAACATGTATGTTGGGAGCTAGATTTGATCGCAAACAGCCCAATCCTGCGTGTCTCCTGCTGTCACTGAACCCGTCAGTCCCGCTGACCTGACGGATACAGGTTTCAGCGCCAGACTCCCCTCTTATTCCTGGTACCTATTAGGTTTCCACTGTCCTTCGTAGTCCCAGCACGGCTCCCCTCCCATTCTTAAACTACATTACACCAGCATAGCTCTTCACTCCTCGACACCAGACATGCTCCCCTCTCCATACCACCCTCCTTGACATCTCAGTGGCAGTCCGCAGGCTCCCTTAAGGGCTCAGCAATCGCACGGTCTGGTCAGTGCAGCATGGCGTCTGCTGCACTCTCCTCCCTCCTTTCCCCAATGATGCGGCGTAATGCTGGCAACTTTGCTCAAAATTGTGGTCTTTATTCGGATTAGGGGTGGTCTGTTTATAGAGGTGTAGCTTCCACAGATTATAACGGGGGGGGGGGGGGGTGGTCTTCTGTAGAACGTAGGTATAAATGTTACATATGCACTTTACACACACTGAACTTTTATTTTTAGGATGTGTGATGAATCTAATTTTGTGCTTGGGTATAATTTTATCCAGGAATATACATTTTGATTAATTTTTTTAAAATGAAAAATTCCACTGACAATTTACCAGGTGTCTTCTTTGACAAAATATAGAAGTATGAGAGTTTAGTGTGATTTATTTATTTTGTAATTTAGGTTTAATTTGAACCTGTGCAGTTTGGTAAATGTCCTGGCTACCAGTGGTGCAAAATGTTCAAAATCCCCTGGTAGCAAAGGATTAAAGTCACTCAGCTCTTCCATAAGATCCATATTACTACCATAGTTTCCAACTGTATGGAAAACTGACCGAAACCAATGACGCCTGATAAAATCTATTGACTTTAATGGGTGCCGTTGGGTTTCCCTCAATTTAAGACTATCAATCCAGAAGCGTTCCCTTTGTTTTAGTTGTTTAGTTACGTACGCCCCCTCTTAAGTGGAGGGACATGTTCTATAATCTGGAACCAAATCTGACTCTGATAATATCCATAGTCTCTAAAATGCTTGGCTACAGGAAGATCAAGTTGGCGAATGCGGACTGTGGCTTTTTGGTTGAAGATATGATCCTTAATACCTTTCGTTGTCTCCCCCACATAACACAACTAGATAAACCACATATGATTCATTGCAATCATATCGACCCTTAACGACCGCCCACCGTCTTGACATCAGGCGGGGCAGGTGCTTAGTTTACAGCGCCGTCTTTTGGCATCACTGTAGAAGAGGCTGGTGAGCGCTCATCCGCCAAGCAGGAGCTGTAACTTATAGCAGCCTGTTAAATACGGTGACGTGATCAAAGACCGGGGAATCCCTCTGCAGTCAGCACTGGGGACCTAGAAAGGCCCCCAGGGCTTTCTGTTCAGTTTGCCTGCTGTTGGGGAACAGAGGGAGCCACATAGGGTACACTATCAGCCCCCCGCAAGCTTTGGCGGGGTGCTGATGGTGCTATGGCAACCAAGAAGCCTTCGGCCGTTCACACAGTTTTTTGCAGGCAGAAAAATCTGCCTCAAAATTCCTTCGGGAATTTTGAGGCAGATTTT
This sequence comes from Rhinoderma darwinii, assembly GCF_050947455.1. NCBI lineage: Eukaryota > Metazoa > Chordata > Amphibia > Anura > Rhinodermatidae > Rhinoderma > Rhinoderma darwinii. The sequence goes on from NC_134689.1 coordinate 163,077,575, forward strand.
GACCTGCCTGCAATGTCTTGCGTCGTTTTTCGGCCGTGGTCATTGAGCGCCTGGGGCAAAAATCGCCGCTAAAAATGCTTTCTCTGCCTCCCATTGATTTCAATGGGAGATCAGATGCAGAACCACTGAAAGAAAGAGCACGCCACTTTTTTTTTTTTTCCTTGACGCCACCGCGGAAAAAACCCGCCTCCCATTGAAATCAAGAATCGCCCTGTTTTTATAATCAAGTCCTTTATAATTGGAAAAAAATAAATAAAAATTATACATAATAGGTATCGCCGTATTCAGAACGGCCTGAACTATAAAAATATCATGTTAATTTTACTGGACGGTGGACACTCTAAAAGCATAAATCAAAGAAAATAAGTTGTCATTCCTTTTTTTTTTTTGTCACCTCTAAAAAAAAAAAAAAAAAAAATGGAATAAAATTATCAAAAAGTCGCAAGTACCCCAAAATGGTAGCAATAAAAACTACAGTGCATCCCAAAAAAAACAAGCCCTCCCACAGAGATATCAACTGAAAAATCAAAAAGTTATGGCTCTCAGAAAATGGTGACACAAACTTTTTTTTTTTGAAGAGTATTTTTATTGTCGGGAAGTAATAAAACGTAAAAAGAACTATAAATAGTGCTAGAATTGAAGTTTTTTGGTTTCCTCGTCTCCCAAAAAAACGGAATAAAAGGCGATTTAAAAAAAAAAAATCAAAAAAAATAAAGTCGCATGTACCCAAAAATGGAACCAATAAAAATTACAGCTCGTTCCACAAAAAACGCACCCTCACACCGCTCCGTCAACGGTAAAATAACACGTTATGACTCTCAAAACACAATGATGCTAAATGACGGCCCAGACTAATTTTTTTAGGTCCAGTAGAATTTCACGAAGTACCCCACATCGTCATTTGCTGGACCCCACAGGTGGACCCCGTAGATGCAGCGGAGATGAGGAAACTTTAAGGCCTTGTGCGGCTTATAGGCCTAGTGAAGAAGTCAAAGATTAGGCAACACTGGAGCGCAGATATTTTGTACAATACCACGGATTTCCACATAGCCGTGTCCGATGGTACATAAAGCTGGTCGTGCATATTGGTTACTTGCTATCCCGATGTGCAGGTCAGTTGTGAACATTCCTTCTGTTTTAGTCTATGTTCACACGCTTAACAAAAAACGGCTGTAAATACGGAGTGGTTTTCAAGGGAAAATAGCCTCTGATTTTCAGCCGTTTTTTACGGCCATTTTTGGAGCATTTTTTTTCTATTGAGTCAATGAAAAATGGCTCCAAAAACGGCTCAAGAAGTGACACGCACTTCTTTTTACGAGGCTTTTTTTACGCGTCATTTTTTAAAAACGGACGCATAAAAAACGCCCCATGGGAACAGAACGCCATTTTTCTCTTTGAAGCGCCGAAATGGGTAGATGTTTAGAGGCATTCAGCCCCCAAATTTTTTGCCGTTTTTAGGGGCATTTACGGCCTGAAAAACGGCTGAAAATAGCCCGTGTGAACTTACCCTAAGAGGTAGTTATCAAGGCCCTGATATTTAGGCCTCATGCACACTTCCATCACCGTTTTCACGGCCATTTTTCACGGATCCGTGTGTCCGTGATTGGAACCGTGTGCTTCCCGTGTGTACTCCGTGTACAGTTCTGTGTTTCAGTTTCCGAGAGGAAACTGAAACCCGTTCACACTATGTACACGATATTGTGAGTGCCGCACATGCTATTCCCTATCCAGCTGTAAACACTGTCCAGGGTGCCGAAAGAGTTACTGCCGATCAGTGCAGCCCTTTAACTCTTTCAGCACCCTGGACAGAGACTACCGCTGGACAGGGAATACCATGCGCGGCGCTCACAATATAGATTATTGGTTTATTTTAAAAATGTGCAACAAAAAAATTAGTTACTACTTACCCAGAACTCCCTGCTTGCCTGCTTCTTCCTCAAGTCCGGCCTCCTCAGATGACGTTTCAGACCATGTGACCGCTGCAGCCAATCACAGGCTTCAGCGGTCACATGGACTGCTGCATCATCCAGGGAGGTCGGACTGGATGTTAGTGCATTCCAGCACAGATCAGCAGCCTCTTCTCTCTATCAGTGCTGACAGAGAGAAGGGGCTGCCGATTAGTGCAGTGCAGTATCTGTCTGTATGTGTACCTCTGCCTGCCCGGCCGTTGCTGGGCAACGGCTCCGTCACACACGGAAGGGAAAATGTAGGACATGCTCTACTTTTGTCACAACGGAACCGTCAAAAAAAACTGAAGTGTGCATGGCCCCATTGAAATGAATGGGTCAGGGTGCTAGCCGTCTGAAAAAACAGCTAGTACCCTGAAGAAAAAGACTGAAGTGGGCATGAAGCCTTAGGCCTCATGCACACGACCGTGATTTCCGGGTCGGCCGGCCACGTAGTGACAGCCTCGAGCCGCTCGCAAATCGCGGGCTGTGCACATGGCCGCGGCCATTATTTTCAATGAGCCTGGACCGCAGAACACGGCCGTAATAAGGCTTGCCCGTTCTTTCTGCCGTCTGGGCTCCGGGGCCATGCACGGACCGTGAAAACCACGGTCGTGTGCATGGCCCAATAGGAATGAATGGGGCCGCAATTCTCCAGTGGATTTTCGCAGGAATTGCGGTCGCAAAAGCACGTTCGTGTGCATGGGGCCTTAGGAACCCGGGAGGGCCCAAGCACGCCTGCCCCAAAACATCAATCAGGCTTTCTTATTATAGCAGTGCAACTCTTTCTCAGCAAAATCCCCCAAACTGCAAACAAGGGGAGGACCCAAAAAAGTGCAGAGTGTTTCTCGAAAAGGGTATAAAGACACCGTTCATCAGTGCGACATTTTATTATTCATTCACCCTATTATGACATCATCCTATTATGCCCTGATGTACTCTGCCCAGCTTACATATACCCTGATGTACTCTGCCCAGCTTACATATACCCTGATGTACTCCGCCCAGCTTACATATACCCTGATGTACTCTGCCCAGCTTACATATACCCTGATGTACTCTGCCCAGCTTACATATACCGTGATATGTAAGCTGTGCGGAGTACATCAGGGTATATGTACTCCGCACAGGTTACATATACCCTGATGTACTCCGCCCAGCTTACATATACCCTGATGTACTCCACCTAGCTCACATATACCGATGTACTCCGCACAGCTTACATATACCCTGCTGTACTAAACCCAGTTTACATAGGCCCTGATGTACTCCACCCAGCTTACATATACCCCGATGTACTCCGCCCAGCTTACATATACCCTGATGTACTCTGCCCAGCTCGCATATACCCTGATGTACTCCGCCCAGCTTACATGTACCCCCACAATATATGCTGAAACACCAGTAAAACCCCAAACAATACTGCTACCAAGCAAAATCTGCGCTCCAAAAGCCAAATGGCGGTCCTATGGCAGTTTATAACCACATATGGTGTATTACTGTATTCTGGAGAACCCGCTTAACAATTTATGGGGCATATGTCTCCAGTGGTACAAGCTGGACACAACATATTGGGCACTGACATAGTAGATCTGTGGAAAAATTGCAATTTTCAATCTGCAACATCCACTGTGCAAGAATTTCTGCAAAACACTTGCACTGTCAAAATGCTCACAATACCTCTAGATTAATTCCTTGAGGGATGTAGTTTCCAAAATGGGGTAATTTTTCCGTTTTCCACTGTACTGGTACCTTAGCTTAATGCAACATGATGTCAGAAAACTAATTTTGTAAAATCAAAAACCAAATGGCGCTCCTTCCCTTTACAGCCTTGCTGTGTGTCCAAATAGCAGTTTAGCACTACATATAGGGTATTGCCTTAGTCGTGAGAAATTGTGTAACAAATTTTGGGGTGCGTTTTAGACCCATATTCCTTGTAAAAATAAAAAATATTGCGCTAAACGTACATATTGGAAAAAATGTTCACGGCCCAATTCTAATAGGATCTATAAAAAACCTGTGGTGTGAAAATGTTCACTACACCCCTAATTTAATTCCTTGAGGGCTAAAGTCTCAAATGGGGTCACATCTTGGGAATTTCTACTGTACTGGTACCTCAGGATGGTCTGCGAATGTGACATGGCACCCAGAAACCAATTCCGCAAAATATGCGCTCAAAAAGCCAAATGGCACTCTTTCCCTTCTGAGCCCTGCCGTGTGTCCAAACAGCAGTTTGCAATCACATATGGGATTATGGCTGTACTCGGGAGAAAATGCTTTACAAACGTGGAGGTTCTTTTCTACTATAGTCCTTGTGAAAATGAAAGATTTCAAGCCAGAACTACATCTTACTGGTACATTTTTGTTATTTTCACGTCCCAATTCTAAGAAATTCATCAAAACACTGGAGTCAAAATGCTCAATTCAAATTCCTCAAGGGGTGTAGCTTGCCAAATGGAGTCACCCTTCATGGGTTTTCACTGTACGGGTACCTCAGGGGCTCTGTAAATGCAACATGGCTGTAATGAATCGGGGTAGGGAGACGACAGGTGAGCCCTAATCTACCCACAACTCAGTCTCTGCCTACTTGCACGGCCCGTCCTAAGCGACGGCGTACAACTGGGCAACGGTCCCTACGCTCAGTAAGTGCAAGACAGACAACACAAGACAAGGGCACACAGAAGCAAAGGGGAAGTAGGGGCAGTTGCCCACGGAAAACAGTGAGCAACAAGAGTGGTGAACGAGCCGAATCAAACCAGGAGACTACGTAGTAGCCAAAACAGAGCAGGAGAATAGTCAGGCAAGCCAGGGTCAAAAAGTTACAGCGGTCAATCAGGTAAATAGCAGGAATAGCAGAGCCAGGAAACCAGAGAATCACAGGCAAGGAACATGCTGCAATTGAGGGTATAAATAGACCCAAGGGCGGGAGCTAGAACCGTCAGGCCAGGCTGTGATAGGTTCTCCCTCTCCTCAGCCTGCAAGCCTGAGTGGTAACAGATCGCGTCACTCTAGCAGACCTTGGAGCTGATGAAGGCTGATTAACCCCGGGCGTCAACACAGAACCTGTGTCAGGCAAGCCCTTTACAATGGCGCCCAGGAATCAATCCAGGAAAATCTGTGCGCCAAAAGCCTAATGGTGCTCCTTCCCTTCTGAGCCCTGCACCCAAACAGCAGTTTATGACCACAAATGGGGTATTGCCATACTCTGGAGAAGTTGCTTTACAAATATTGGGGTGCTTTTTCTCATTTATGTGTTGAGAAAATGAAACATTTTGAGCTAAAGCTATGTCTTATTGGAAAAAATGTAATTTTCATTTTCACTGCCCAATTCTAATAAAATGTATAATATAGCTTCCAAAATTATTATTATTTTTTTTTTTAAAGTGTTTCCATTGTTTTGACACCACTAACCTGACATGGTGCCTAAAACAATCTAATAAAAAGGCCCCAAAATCCACTAGGTGCTCCTTCACTACTGAGGCCTGTTTTTCATACATATATATATATATATATATATATAATGCCACACACCTCCTGTATGCTACAAACCTCCTGTATATGCCACACCCCTCCCCTGTATACGATGCCACACACCTCCCTCTATAAACCACACAGCCTGACATGAATGCCCTACATACTCACCGACGCAGCACGGTCTTCACGGGATCTGCGGCGACGCGATGACACTCACCGACGCAGCTAGTCTTCACGCGTGGTCTCTCGTCTTCACGAGATCTGCTAAGGCGGCGCGATGACGTCATCGCATCGCCTTCGCAGAACCCCGGAAGACGAGAGACCACACCTGAAGAGGTCGGCGCTGCATTGGTGAGTGTCATCGCGTTGCCGATAGCCAGTAAGGAAACTAGAAGTTCCCTTGCCAATCCCCATGTCACAGATCCGTTTTTAACAGTTGTTACATGTATTGACAGCCGGTAAAAAACGGATCCATTAACTTCTATGGGAGGGGGACGTGAAAAATTGCCAAAAATAGGACGTCCTATTTTTTGACGCCCATTATTCACAGGCCGTTAAAACAACGGCCGCTTTTCACTGTCGTGTGAATGCCATGTAAAGTCCTACAAAAAGAAATGGACGTTAAAAAAAAAATGATGCAAACATAAAGTAGACATATGGGAAATGTTAACTAGTCACTATTTTTTGTGGTATTAGTGTCTGTCTTAGAAGCAGATATATTTAAACTGAGAAAAATGCAAATTTTTGAACATTATTGCTAAATTTTGGCATTTTTCACAAATAAACACTGAATGTATCGACCAACTTTTACCGCTGACAAAGTGTGACGAGAAAAAAAGTCTGAATCGCTTGGATAGGTGAAAGAATTCCAAAGTTATTACTACATAAAGTGACGCGTCAGATTTGAAAAATGGGGCTGTCGGGAAGTCTCAGGCTACATGCACACGTTGCGTATTTTGTGGCGGAAAATACGCATCAAAACCGCAGCTAATAGTGTGCTTTTCGGTGCGGTTTGATGCATTTTTTTGCACGTTTTCATGCTGTGGATTTTGGTGCGATTTTCCTCAGCAGTAGGCAGATACAATTCACAAGCGGAAACGCAAGATAAATTGACAAGCTGCAGATTTTAATATCCACACCGGAGGACAGTTTACCTGCAGAAAAATACTGCTGCATATACATATTTCCTGTAATCTCATTGACTATGCTGGTACTGTATTACACTCCGGTTTTGCCGCACGTAATCTGCATTGTGCGCATTGACCCTAAAAGTGGCTTGGGCAGGAAGGGGTTAACGTGTATGTTTTGTTGTTATTTCCTGTTTTGTAAAGTGTAGCTTTTTTTGTCGTAGCTTTGAAATAATAATAATAATAAAAATATTCTGCAGTAAACCTACCAGACAGGCATAACTTTGGCATACGTCCACCCCGAAAAAGCCTGTGTACAGTACTTGTCTATTTATATATTAAAATGGTTTTTTGTTATTAATTGGAACAGATAGTAGCACATGTAGTCACACCTATGTACTATATAAAGCAAAGGATAAAATGTGTTCTTCCTGTATCTCAATAGCACCACCTAGAGGAATCGCTTTGTCCATAAAGTTACAATATAATAGCTAGTATAGATCACACCACGCATGTTGCATGGGCCACGTGGTAATTGGAGAAATAACAAGGGATAATTAGAAAAGCGGTGTTTATTAGTGAAGTAGGAGCTGATGGTTCTGAGCTGCTTCAGCAATTTTACAGCCAGTAAAGAGACTGCAGGGAGCTGGTATCAGGGCTAGATCTTAGATGAGATGCCATTATAGGGTTTGCTCACCTGTAAATGACTCCTTTGATACAATTGTGGATTAAAACCCTGCAAAATTCATGGACACATTCTGGGCCCTAATGTCCAAGCCATTTTTTAGATTTTTCCATTGTCACATTCGAAGAGCTGTAACTTTTTTATTTTTGCGTCGGCATAGCTGTATAAGGTCTTGTTTTTTGCGGGACGACTTGCAGTTTTTATTGGTACCATTTGAGAGTAGATGCGACTTTTTGATCACTTTCTATCACATTTTTTTTAAGTCAGGATTAACAGAAAACAGCAATTTTTCCATTGTTTTTTATTTTATTTTTTACGGCGTTCACAGTGCGGGTTAAATAATGTAACAGCTTTATAGTCGGGGTCGTTACGGACGCGGCGATACCAAATATGTGTAACTTTTTTGCTTTATTGTAGTTTTTTTTAATAGTAAAGCAGTTTGTAAGGGGAAAAGCTGGGTTTTTCATTTTTTTTTTTTCACTTTTTTTTTTATTAACTTTATTAAACTTTTTTTACTTTTTTACTAGTCCCACTAGGGGACTTCCCTATATTCCGATCGCTATTATAATACACTGCAATACTTTTGTATTGCAGTGTATTACTGCCTGTCCGTTTAAAACGGACAGGCATCTGCTAGGTCATGCCTGCGGCATGATCTAGCAGGCATTCGCTGCAGGCAGACCTGGGGGTCTTTATTAGACCCCCGGCTGCCATAGAAGACACAGACACTCGGCGATTTTATCGCCGGGTGTCAGTGAGATGAGAGGGAGCTCCCTCCCTCTCTCCAAAACCATTCAGATGCGGTGCACGCTATTGTGCACCGCATCTGATGGGTTAAACAGGTGAGATCGATACTAATATCGATCTCACCCGGCAGAGCAGGGACGCCCCCAGCCCTCAGCTGCTTCTGGCAGCTGAGAGCAGGGAGATTTCACGGCTCCCTGCTCTGTTTACTTTATTCTACAGCAGCGACGTAGTTTGTCGGCGCTCTAGAATAAAGCCCACTAATGACCGCCGTAAAAAGACGTATCGGCGGTCATTAAGGGGTTAAAGGGGTTTTCCAGTCCCAAAAAATGTATTGCCTATTCTCAGGATAGGTCATCAATATCAGATAGGCGGGGGTCTGACTACTAGCACCCCCACTGATCTGCTGTGTTGAGGGAGCCACAGTGGTTGTACAAGCACTGCTTGCTTTTCATGATGGTCACTGACTCACCGACACACAGTGGTGGTTCACAGTATTACAGCCTTCTACCATTGAAGTGAATGAGAGTAGGCTGTAATACTGTGAACCGCTGCGACAAGTGTGTCGACGATAAACAGTGTGAGCAGCAAAGGAAATGAAGTGGAAGCAGCACTCCCGAGGATAGACCATACATTTTTTTAGGACTGGACAACCACTGTAACATCAGTTACTGCATCTAACTTGGGGCTCCATAAAACTTGTGTGCGCAGTCTCGTGAGCTCCACACTTCCGTTTCTTAGACATGAACTAGTTGTGTCTGCCTCAGGGATCCATTTGCAGATTGTAGAGTATGAACAAGGTTGTTCAACAAGTTGAACGCCGGGTAGCTGAGGTGACATCAGTGAGTGAGGAAGTAGCTAGCTTCTCCCACCTACTTGCCTTTTAATATAAATGAATATAGCTGGCTGTCTGGAATATAATTGTATACAAATAAAGGTAAGACCTAGCATTTTTATAAATGTATCAGTTCTCTAAATCCCTGGAAATACTCTTGGATCAAGTAGCACTTATTCCTTTATTCATATACTTTGTGATATAAGTTATGCTATTTATGTATTAAAAGTGCTATATAAGAACATACAAAACAGACACGTGTTTTATGATCACATTTTTATTCTAATTGGAAATACAAAACTACTGACCAGTGGTAGTGCTTTAATTTTCAGAAAGCCATTGGACAAGATGTTAAACACACATGAACAGTTAACATGCTACAAAAGACGGGAGATTTGTCATTCTCAAACTTCATTCCATCCTAACTCAGTGACACTTCCTGAAAACACTGAACCTCATGTATAACAACTAGTGCAGACACAAAGTGGAGCTATTGCCCACAGCAACCAATCAAATCACAGCTTTCATTTTCTGGCATCTGGTTGGTTGCTATTTGCAACTACTACATTTTTGGCTGGAATGGTCATTTTGCATGAGGTTCCAGGTGTGTGTGCAGTTCGGCTAAGATACATTGCTATTCCTGCTTACAGGTTCAACAAGATAAATCATCAACGAAACCTTTGTTATATATAAATAATTTTGTCTTTTTTTGTTGTTTTCGATTAGTCATATCACATTCATTTTGTCATGGGTTCTGGCTCTTCATCAATACATAACACTGGTCTTTACTCAAAGTTTATATAACAGTCTATTGGTTGTTTAAAAATGTAACAGTACAAAACAAGCAATGTGGTAAAATAACAGGCGTGCAGAAAAGTACGTGGAGTCCAGTTTACACGTTTTTTTTCTCAATCATAACAGAACAAAGGTGTAAGTAGGACAAGTATAGAAACCTTCACAACCTCTTCTCCGAGGTCCCAGTACATATGTTGTAAGCATTGGAAATACGTTAGGATATAGAACTTACAATTTATAGATCACTGGATTTCTTGTACTTAAAAGCTGTGAGATGCAAATAAAAAACAAGAAAGTTTTAAACATCATAATGAAGTCACACTTTTGTGTAAGAGGTCACTGCTTGTTGCTATGGCTATTAAGAATATGCCACAAATTGTAATGACTTCATTGTATATACACCCAATATGTGGACATAAATGCAACAATGTAAGATACGTCACAGGCCCCCTCTGACCCCGCCATTCCTCCCTATACCCTGTGGAAGAGAGTCCAGTCAGAAGAAAGCCGATTACCTTGAAAGGCTGTACGCACAGCTTACCCTTCAAGAGTGAAGGAGATAAATATCTGACCAAGTATTGCAAATCCTCTTAGAAAAGTAAGAGCATGGGCTTGAAACCTGTGATCGTATGAATATGGCACAAACCCAAAAACATCTCTACAAACTCATTTATCAAAAAGGCACAGTTAACAATGTTTAGACAGCTCTCGGGCTTTCAGTTTCATCCAAAAGTGCACATGTAGGACATGAAATACATGATCTACAGAAAAATGATAACACCACTAATGTATTCTACTCCTTACAATAGAATCTACTGGAACTAAAGGGGCAAACTGTCTTGCTTTCTTCACAGGCAAAACAGCAAGGCATTTTCAGCTCCCTCTAGTGGAGGAGAATGTACACAGCAATGTTATATTAGGACTTCATGAAATTATGCCATAAGCTGTGTCATTTGCAACAATTCCAGGGCACAATTATGCCGAATCCCATGAAATCAGTCAATACTTTGATTGATTGTACCTTATATGTTTGCCATGGGTAACTTTGTTATACTGGACTCAAACTATTGCCTAGTAAGTGCACGACGTAAAATATATCTTTTGCAATGCTGCTGGAAAGGTATAATAAATGTGTGCGTATATATATATATATATATATATATATATATATATATATGCACACACTAGTACAGGTTATGTGTAGGGGTACCTTCTACCATATATACACAACACTGCCATTTTTACAAACATATGGCCATTCTGACCATTCTGATTATTATGTAACATTATAGAATATGCTTCTTGGAGAGGAACTCTGAAGCAAGTGATGATATGTACCATTTATTTATATTGCTAAAACAGTTTTCTATATTAATAAACCACTATACAATTCACATAGAAGTCATTGCGGAGTGCACTGTACAGTTCCTTATCACTGAAGTTCCCCTGTACATGAATCAAACAATAATGGCTTCTAAATACAAAGTTTTCACGATACAATTTTTCTTAATAGAGTTCTTAGCCTGAAAACCTATGTGGTTAGGTATTTAACCTTTCAGTGCTGGCTACAGGACGTAGTGATACATCTCTGCACCAATAAGGTTACACAGAAAAAGCCTTAAGGGGAGTTATGGGAAGCATGAATACAAGGAACCTATTATTACATGTATGTCTGATTTGGGGATTCTGATGAGAAATCTGGAAGATACAATGTTGTTTCATTCTTCATATAAGGATACTTACTGTGCATACAAATACTTAGATCACTACAGCTAAAATGTATAGTATAGTCTATAGTATATAGAGACAATCCATATGGACACAATACTCCAGTAAAGAAATTTTGGTATGACACATGGGTCAAACATACAGGAAACCCACAATAACTCCACTTGGTGGAAGCTTCGTCTACTGTATTATATGGAATGTTCCAATTGCTTTGGCAGAAAGAGCTGTTGTCTTTTACCCCTTTCCCTTTCCAGTTCATTTTGGCAAATATCTAAAGCTGTCAAATGTGTTCAGAAAAGTAATATTTTAGAATCAAGTGTCAATGACATCACATCCTAAACTTTGGATATCGTAAGACGTGCGGGTTTAAAAGTACAAAAAAAAGCCATAGTAGAAAAACTTGCAATTAGAGAATGGGATTTAAGAAATCCGGTCACACACCACAGTAATCGCAATGTTTTTTTGGGTACAGAGCAGCCATTTAAACGGCAACATGCCCTATTTGTCGCATTCTCTCAGTCAAGGTGGTAATGACCACTATCATAACACCACAACACTGTTTTCCATAGAAGCAGTTCTAGGAACATTTCAGAAAAGACACATTGCAGATTGTGGCATGACTGGCATAACAGCATGTAATAATGCATGGATCTGCTGTAGGTTTGATCTGCTGCTCCCTGCCACACCACTACCAGCACGTGTGAGCCCAGCCATAAGCTCCACATTTCATTCTTATAATCATCTTATACAATGTAATAACCGTGACCTACAAAGCTGTACAACTCCCTTAAATAGGCAGAAATGAATGGTTAAGTAAAAAGTATGGCCATCTCCTATACTTGTGTAAATGGTGCGGGCAGGTTAGTGCATTACTGGCCAGGGCTTAACTCACATAAAACAATCATCCTTATAAAAGAGTAAAAAAAAAAAAAAGTTAGTGAATGAATCAAATGAAATGCATAAATTCTAAACATAAATACAACAAATCTAACTGGAACAGTAGAAAAGGAGAAAATGCCAGCATTTCCAGAGATTACATGAATAAAGGTATAATGCTGAGATTTCAGCAAGTAAAACCAAGTAGAAAAGTGCCTCATTATGTATTCTTCTAGCGCAGAATTTCTATCGCCAGTTGGGCTCGAGTGCAGTCTAGAAACTTATCTGGCCTAGCAGCGAAGAAAATAGAACATGCAACTACCCTGAAATAACGCTGCAATAATATCACTTCTGAGAAGGATCGACTTGACTTCTGGAGCAATAAAAGTCACCTTCCATTTTTTCTCTCGGTCTCTGTTGCTATAGTCTAGTGTACAGCAGTGTGAATGGCGGCCAACCGCAGACGGTCTTGATATGGCCTAGTACTGTAGTCTGCTAGGGAGAACATGGGACATACATTTTGTTTTAATGCAGGTATACCACTAAAGCGTATAAAGGGTTATTCTGGTCAAAGCTGAAACATTCGGTTTTATGAAAAAAAAAAATGCCTGTGCTCCTCCCGCAACGGTTAATTTAGCGATTTCACAGCGTCTCTCAATTTAATTAGCCAAGTGACACAATATAAGCGTCACTACCCTATAATTTAACTGGCAGTACTTTGCAATATCACCGGTTCTGCATCACCCCTTGTCTGAACCAGCTTAAAAGCAGGCATTTTTATCTATTATTACCAATTGAAAAACGAACAAATAAATAATCTGGGTTATCTTTTGAATACTTCCAAAAATATAATGGACATAATCCTAAAAGATACCTCATGACTAATCTGAATATTTATATATTTTGTTCCAGCGAACAGATGAATTGTGAAACCATACAATCAAAACGTCATAACGATGGGGAAAAAATAATCCGACTAATGAAGCAAATACTGATATTGCCGTATTACCTTACAATGGCTACCTATATTAATCCTACAGCAGTCACAAATGGATAATGAATTTCAGTATTTCAGAGTGGCACAAAGATCTGTAACTTAAATCCTTGTACGTAGGAGAAGACAATACTTGAAGCACGGGTCCACCTTTCATTGGCTATATAGTTAAATGTAAAATCTAATATGTTTCTAATATAGAATGATTTCTTGTGGACTTCTTATTTTCTTGTTATGTTATTGTGTGAAAAGTAGAAAAAAAAAAGTCTCCAATTGCTGCATGGAAACCATCAACAAGCTGTTTTATGGGAGATATGTTATTGCTTTGCGTGTATATGGGTGTACTCTTGTGAATGGACTGTAAAGTGATGACCGTTACTTTACTGACTCCAAAGTGCAGGTATTAGGATCATATTATGGATGTTCGCGTGTTAATGAACATCATCTATTTATGTGATAAAAGGCTGGGGCGTCCTAGGTATCATAAGTCATAATTAGATCCATCAACAGCACTTGCCTGCATGTTGAGATTTGCTGGTATAACAGATTTTTTTCTTAACTGCACAGAGAGTAATAATGAACTGAGAAGTAGGTAATGAACATATATTACATTGCCAGCCACACAACCAATGTAAATAAAAGGTGGCGCTCGATGGTAGAAGACCTCCTTGAGCGGAAATGCAGTGAATTTTCCTGCGTGGTCTGATGGAATACGTCATCACCCTGGACACTGAACCTGGTTCTTTTATCGCCTCTATCTCGAGCCAGCATACTTGTTCCTTGCGGCTTTGCTGCACTAGGTAGAGAAGTCTTCTTAAATGGGATGTTTGTTTAGGAAAAAAATATCTGGCAACCAGACTCTACAGTCTGCGAATAAAAGAATTCTGTGTTGAACATATTTGGTGAAAGAGTGACATTTACCATGTACCGGAAGTAACGAGACCTTTGTTTTCCAGGCTGTTATTTCAAAGCAGAATTTCCAGGCTATTTTAAGTTCCAAGTCATGAACGGCTCAAATCATAAGACCTGAAAATGACAGCCAGCAACATACCTATAAAATGTGTTCATACACCTCTGTAACACGGACATTACTGAAGTGTAATGTGGAAAGCACTAATTATTCCAGAAGTGAATACAATGAGACAGTTAGGTAGATAGTGTGGGCGAGGTGGACAGAAGATGAGAAGCTGAACATGTCTCCAGAGTCAAGTGCCACCATTTTCAAAAGAAGAGAAGAATAATATTGCACCCAAGTCCGAATCATCTGACCTCCATGATGGCAAGGAAGAAAAGCGCTGAAAATGACAACGAGGCAAGAAGTGGTCCCAATCCAAATGCAAAAGTTCCAAGGTCCACATACTTCTATGTGAGTCACCTTTTACTTGAACAAATAGTTAATGGCAATTTGAAGAAAAATCAAGAAGATAATAATACAATAGTCTCTTTGCTGAAGGAAACTACTTTCCGTGTTTGAGGCATTTGTAGTTATACGATTACGGAGAGCGATGATGTTCCTACAAGACAGAACAAAAAGGTTGGAAGTTATAATAAGCAATACAATTGGGGAGCACCTGTACATATTTAATACATGATAAACACTATAAAAGGAGGAAAAAAATATTAAATATGTATACTGCATAAATGTAACTATTTCTTGATCATTTGGCTTAAAAATGGGTTTACAGCGAAAAGCTGATTTAAACCATAGAAATTTCCTGACTACACATTCCCTTTAAAGGGATTGTGCAGTCAGAAGAAATCGATGGCCTATCCTCCGGATAAAAAGGCTCTGTTGTAAAAAGGCTGCGGTGCTCATACGAGTATATTACTTTTACTGCTCGTAGTGGGATTCGCTGACACTTGTAGCGGAGGTTCACAGTATTACAACCTTCTCCCTTTTCACTTCAATGGGAGAAGAAGTCTGTAATACTGTGAACCGCCGCTGCAAGCGTGTTGGCAATTCACAATATGAGCAGATAAGGAACGAAGAGGAAGCAGCGCTCATACAGGCCATCAATTTGTTATGACTACAACCCATTTAAGCTCTGTGATCCATACAGGGGTAAGACGTTTATGTAATTCATAAGAAAAAGCTAATCTTAAACTTGAATATCTCTTTACTAAGGAATGTTACCTAATGTCAATATCAATAGTAAAGAAAAGGAGCAACAGGCCTAGTAAATATCCTATTGCAGGTGCAAATGCCAAAGTGTAACGTTTATGGACATGTATGTGGAATCCAGAAATTTGCATGTTTTTTTGTGTAAAAATGCAGCGCGAGATTGGACGGGATTATCAGGGTATGAATAATTTAGGAAGCTTCCTACACTAAACAATATGAACCAAATGGCTATGAAGTTGAAAACACAGATCTAAACACGCAGTATACAATATGCAAGGAGACAATCACCTGTTGATTTCTTCTTGAGTTTTCTTGATGGATTCTATGGCACTTTGTAGTTCACCGTGATCTGCTCCCTTTTTTCTACTTCTAGTGTTGTGAGTTAATTCATGTGCTGGAAGAGCAATGACAACACATTTACTGCAACATTCGGATTTTCATTTTATCACTAACAAACAAAGAAACATTACAAGTTTTTCATATTCGGCCTCAAGCACACTATAGTGATTTTCTGCATTGTGCTATCCGTTTTTTTTTAAAACGGATATTACACTGACCCATTCATTTCTATGGGGCAATGCACACTTCTATAATTTGTGGAACGGACACACGGATCTGCGAAAATAACAGAACAGATCCTATTCCTGTCAGTTTTTGCGGATCAGTCTCAGCCATTCTATTCAGTGGTCCGTTAAAACTACGGACTGCAAACGGAAGCCATCCACGTGCGGTCTGTATTTTGTGGATTCTGTGATTTGTGGTCGTATAAATGGCCACGGATGTGTGCTGGAGGCCTTAAAGGGGTTTTGCAGGATTTTAAAATATCTGAAAATGTAAAAATAAACCGTGCAATATACTTACCTTAAGAATTTCACATTATAATGCACGGAAGAACAACAAGAGTGGCAGGGGAAGCATGAAACTGACAGCAGGAGACTGAAGTGAAATCAGTAGGGCAGGTATATTGCACAGTTTGATCACTAAATTTTCAGCTCATACGTAGACTAAAAAAAAAATATTCTGGAAAATCCCTTTAAAGGATATGTAAACCTTTGAAGACTTTAAAAAAAAAAAAAAAAAGTAAAACAGTGTATTAGAGTGTCTAATGCAATGTTGCAATTTGTTTTTATTAACAAAAATTACTTTTTGAGATACAGGTGCTTTATATCCTGTATACAGAGCAGCTGCGCAGAAACCTGAATACGTCAGGTCAGTAGGACTGACGTTTTAGTGGCAGCGGGTCCTGCGTGTCAGCTGTTATCGATCACATTTACGTTATGAACTTAGATGTGATCGATAACAGGTGGACCCAGCATGTCAGAGACACGCAGGACCCGTTGTCACCGAAGCCATCAGTCCCACTGACCTGACAGATTCAGGTTTCAGCTTCCAAGTATCCAAGATACCTAGAATCTTTTCATGAAAAAATGTTTTTACTTTTTGAGATAAACAAATAAGGCTGCACCACACACTCTAATACACGGTTACAGTTTAAAAAAAAAAAAACGTCTTCAAAAAAGGTTTCCATAGCTTTTAACCACATCCCGACCGCCGACCGTAAATTAACGTCGGCGCTTGCTGGGCTTTGTGCAGTGCCGACGTTGATTTATGTTCCTCCTTATGTCGGCGATCGGGTCCCCCAGAGTGCGTGTAGCATCTGGAACGGGCTGTTGCTATAAGCCTCTGGTCCAGGTGCACTCATCAAGGCCTGATTGGTTCAGGTCCTGATCATGTGATCGCAGTGAAAGTTTGTTGTAGCAGCAAACTGGAACAACTTCCCGGGGACCGATTGCAGGTGCTGCCGTTTGTGGTCATGGCAAAACCGGAGGCCATACAACGGCCTCTGGGTCTGCCATGCACTGAAGCCTATGAGGACCAGCTGGAGGCCGGTCCTCATAGGCTTCCTATCAGTGTGACTCTCAGTGTCACACTGACATTTTATAATATGTTATATTACCTAGGTAGTGTAATGTATTATTGCAGCTATCAGTGCTTCAGGTCTTCAAGTAAAAAAAAAAAGGTAATAAAGAGGTTTTATAAAAGTGTAAATATAAAAGTTATACGTTACAAAAACAAGAACAGCTTTTTTTTCCTATAATAAGTCTTTTATTATAGGAAAAAAATTTAAACTTTAAAAAAAGTACACATATTTGGTACCCGTGCGTTCATAACGACTCAAACTATAAAACTAGAATATTATTTTTCCCTCACGGTGAACACCGCAAAAATATTATTTTGGTAACCAACCCTCCCAAAATATAGAATAAAAAGTGATCAAAAAGTCGCATGCACCCCAAAACAGTACCAATACAAACAACAACCCGCTCCGCAAAAAACAAGCTCTTACACAGCTTTTTTTCACTGAAAAATAAAAAAAAGTTATGGCTCTCAGAATATGGTGACATAAAAAATAAACTATTTTATAGAAAAGTGATTTTATTGTGCAAACTCTGCAAAACATAAAAAAAACTATACATATGGTATCGCCGTAATTGTATCGACCCACAGAATAAAGTAAAAGATCATTTATAGCACACTGTGTGCACTGTAAAAAGAAAAAAGGACAAAAACCATTGTCAGAATTGCTGGTTTTTGGTCACCTTGCTTGTCAAAAAATGGAATAAAAAGTGATAAAAAAAAAAACAAACAAAAAAAAACCGCACGTACCCTAAAATTCTACCAATGAAAAAGACAGATTGTCCCGCAACAAACAAGCCCTCGCAGAGCTTTGGTAGCGAAAAGATAAAAAAGTTTCGGCTCTCAGAATATGGCAACACAAAATATGCAGAGCGTTCCAAAAGCAGATAATATTGGGCACCATTTATCAGTGCGACACGGCCACATATCTATGAATTATTTTTTCGTTTCCCCAATATTATACCCTCTTATTATGCCCTGATGTACTCCGCACAACTTACATATGCCCCAAATTATAAACTGAAATACCAGAAAAACCCCAAAAAAGCTACTACCAAGCAAAATCTGCACACTGAAAGCCAAATGGCACTCCCTCCCTTCTGAGACCTACAGCGTGCCCAAACACTAGTTTACGTCCACATACGACATTTTATACCTGGGAGAACCCGCTCAACATTGTATGCGGTATTAGTCTTCAGTGGCACAAGCTGGGTACAAAACATTGTGCACAAAAATTGGATATCATGGGAAAATTTAAATGTTCACTTTGTACCATCCGCTGCAAAATAACCACTTCGCGCACGACTTAATAGCATGTCGTGGTGCGAGGATATATATGGAGCGGGCTCATGCGCTGAGCCCGCTCCATATGCTGCAGGTGTCAGCTGTGTATTACAGCGGACACCCGGTACTAATGGACAGGAACAGCGATCGGGCTGTTACAGGAGCCTGTAAAAAAACATTATAGTGCAATGCATTAGTATTGCAGTGTATTGAACCAGCGATCTAATGATCGCTGGTTAAGTCCCCTAGGGGAACAAATAAAATGTGTGTAAAAAAAAAAAAGTTAATAAATTCAATAAATTCATTGCTTATTTGTGAAAAACACCAAAATTTCGAGAAAATTTGCAAAAATTATGATTTTTCTAATTTTAAATGTATCTGCTTGTAAAACAGATAGTAATACCCACAAAATAGTTACTATTTCACATATTCCATATGTCTACTTTATATTTGCATCGTTTTTTTAGCATTATTTTATTTTTCTAGGACGTTACAAGGTTTAGTACTTTAGCAGCAATTTCTCACATTTTCAAGAAAATTTCAAAAGGCTATTTTTACAGGGACCAGTTCAGTTCTAAAGCGGCTTTGAAGGCCTTATGTACTAGATAGACCCCATAAATCACCACATATTAAAAACTGCACCCCTCAAAGTATTCAAAACAGCATTCAGAAAGTTTCTTAACTCTTTAGGCGTTTCACAGGAATTAAAGCAAAGTAGAGGGGAAATTGACAAATTTTATTTTTTTTGCTGCAATTCATTTGTAATACATTTTTTTCTGTAACACAGAAGATTTTACCAGAGAAATGCAACTCAATATTTATTGCCCAGATTCTGCAGTTTTTAGAAATATCCCACATGTGGCCCAAGTGTGATAATGGACTGAAATACGGGCCTCAGAAGCAAAGGAGCACCTAGTGATTTTGTGGCCTCCTTTTTTTAGAATATATTTTAGGCACCATGTCAGGTTTGAAGAGGTCTTTTAGTGCCAAAACAGTGGAAATCCCCCAAAAGTGACACGCTTTTGGAAACTGCACACCTCAAGGAATTTTTCTAGGGGTATAGTTAGCATCTTGACCCCACAGGTCTTTTGCTATATTTATTGGAAATTTATTGCCTGTGAAAGTGAAAATCTACTTTATTTCTGAAAAAATATAAAAAAAATTAATATTTGCAAGGAATAAAGAATAAAAAGCACCCCAAAACTTGTAAAGCTACTTCTCCCGATTACAGCAATTCCCCATATGTGGTACTAAACGGCTGTTTGGACCCACAGCAGAGCTCAGAAGGGAAGGAGCGCCACTTGGATTTTGAAGCGCAGATTTTGCTGGATTGGTTTTCAGTGCCATGTCGCGTTTGCAACGCCCTGGAGGGAGCAAAACGGTGGAAACCCCCCAAAAGTGACCCCATTTTGAAGACTACACCCCTCAAGGAATTTTTCTAGGGGTATAGTTAGTATTTTGACCCCACAGTTTTTTTGCTGAATTTAGTGGAATTAGGCCGTGAAAATAAAAATCTACTTTTTTCAGAAAAAACATAGAAATGTTTAATTTTTACAATGAATAAAAGGAGAAAAATCACCCCAAAATTTGTAAAGCAATTTGTCCTGATTACAGCAATATGCCATATGTGGTAATAAACTGCTGTTTGAACCAAGACTCAGAAGGTAAGGAACAATATTAGGCTTTTAGAGCTCAAATTTAGCTGGAATGGTTTTCGGGTGTCATGTCGCATATACAAAGCCCCTGAGGTACCAAAACAGTGGAAACCTCCCAAAAGTCCCTTTAGGGGACTGGAACGAGCGATCATTAGGTCTCTGGTACAATATCATTTTTACAGACTCCTGTAACAGCGCGATCGCTGTTCCTGTCAATTAGTCCCGGGTGTCCGCTGTAATACACAGTTGATTCCTGCAGAATATGGGCGCAGCGCCCGCTCCATATATAACCCCCCGCACCACGACATGCTATTAAGTCGTGGTGCGCGAAGGCGTTAATGCGCAGCGGATGGTGCAAAGTGAAAATTTTCCACTAATATGCCATTTTAATGCACAAGATGTTGTGCCCAGTTTGTACCACTGAAGACAAATACCTCGTACAATGTTGAGCGGGTTCTCCTGGATATAAAATATCATATATGTGGACGTAAGCTGGTGTTTGGGCACGCTGTGGGGCTCAGAAGGGAGGGAGAGCTATTTGGCTTTTGGAGCGCAGATTTTGCTTGGTAACTGTTCTGTTTGGGGTTTTGCTGGTATTTCAGTTCATAATGTGGGGGTATGTGTAAATTGGGCAGAGTACATCAGGACATAATAAGAGGGTATAATAATTCGGTAAATAAATAATAATCCGCAGATATGTGGCCGGTGTCGCACTAATGGTGCCCGATCTCATCCGCTTTTGGACACTGCACAATTTCTGTCGCTATATTCTGAGAGCCAGAATTATTTTTTTTTTCTTCACTGGAGCTGTTTGAGGGCTTATTTGTTGCGGAACAATCCGTAGTTTTCATTGGTACCATTTTAGGGTACATGTGATTTTTTTATCACTTATTAGATTTTTTTGGGCAAGCAAAGTGACAAAAAAACAAATTCTGACAATGTTTTTTGTCTTTTTTTTACAGTGTTCACCGTGCACTATATATGACATTTTACTTTATTCTGCGGGTCGATACGATTAGGGCAATACCAGATGTATATAGTTTTTTTTATGTTTTGTGCCGTTTGCGCAATAAAATCACTTTTTGTGTCACCATATTCTGAGAGCCATAACTTTTTTATTTTTCAGTCAAAAAAGCTGTGTAAGGGCTTGTTTTTTGCGGGACGGGTTGTAGTTTTTATTGGTACTATTTTGGGGTACATGCGACTTTTTGATCACTTTTTATTCTATATTTTTGTAGGGTTGATGACCAAAAAAATAGTGATTCTAACATTGTTTTTTAATTATTTTTTTTGCGGCGTTCACCGTGCGGGAAAAATAATTACACAGTTTTATAGTTTGGGTCGTTATGAACGCCGTGATACCAAATGTGTACTTTTTTTTAACATTTTCATTTTTTTCCTATAATAAAAGACTTATTATAGGAAAAAAAAATTTTTTTGTTTTGGTAACTTATTTTTACACTTTTATAAAACATTTTTATTACTTCTTTTTTTTTTACTTTTTACTTGAAGACCTGCAGCACTGATGGCTGCTATAATACATTACACTACCTAGGTAGTGTAACGTATTATAAACGGTCAGTGTGACGCTGAGTGTCACACTGACAGGAAGCTTAGGAGGACTGGCCTCCGGCTGGTTCTCATAGGCTGCAGTGCATGGCAGATCCGGGGGCTGTTGTATGGCCTCCAGTTTTGCCTTAAAACCGATTGCAGCACCGGCAATCGGCCCCCGGGAAATTTTGTTGCAGCAACAAACTTTCCAGTTTGTTGCAGCAACAAACTTTCCAGTTTGTTGCAGCAACAAACTTCCCCTGCGAATTAGGTCCCGGTCATGTCTCCGGGACTAGAGGCAGGGGATAACAGCGCGATCCGGGTGTCAGCGCTACTATGAGACACCCGGATCGCGCTTTTAACACCCACCGTGAATTCACGTCGGCGCTGCACAGAGCCCAGCAAGCGCCGACGTGAATTTACAGTGGGCGGTCGGGAAGCGGTTAAAGTCCCAAAATAAAACCTTTCCCATTTCTCCTCTAAAGTAATGTAAAAAAAAATTGTTTTTATTAAATAAACAAAATTGGTATTGCTGCATCCGTAAAAGTCCGAACTATTACAATATACCATTATTTAACTCGCAGGGTGAATGCCGAAAAAATAAATTATTTAAAAAAAGCCATAATCCGTTTTTTTTTGGTAGCCTTAGCTTTATAACTTTTTGATCACTTTTCATTATATTTATTTCTTCATTTTATTGGCAAAAGACCTGAGGGGTCTGAATGCTCACGATAACCCTAGAAAGATTCCTTGAGGGGTGTAGTTTCCAAAATGGGGTCACTTTCGGGGGGATTCCCACTGTTTTGGTCCCTCCAGGGCATTGCAAACGCGACATGGCACCGAAAACCATTCCAGCAAAATCTGTGCTCCAAAATCCAAATGGCGCTCCTACACTTCTCAGCACTGCCGTGGGTCCAAACAGCAGTTTAGTACCACATATGGGGTATTGCTGTAATCGGGAGAAATTGCTTTACAAGTTTTGGGGTGCTTTTTATTCTTTATTCCTTGTAAAAATTAAAAACTATGTTTTCTCAGGAAAAAAGTAGATTTTCATTTACTAACTCCAATAAATATAGCAAAAGACCTGTGGGGTCAAGATGCTAACTATACCACTAGATAAATTCTTTGAGGTGTGTAGTTTCCAAAACAGTTTACATTTTGGGGAGTTTCCACTGTTTTGGTACCATAAGACCTCTTCAAACCTGACATGGTGCCTAAAATATATTCTAATAAAAAGAAGGCCCCAAAATCCTCTAGGTGATCCTTTGCTTCTGAGGCCGGTTTTTCAGTCCGTTACCGCACTAGGGCCACAAGTGGGATATTTCTAAAAACGGCATAATCTGGACAATAAATATTGAGTTGCGTTTCTACGGTAAAACTTTGTTTTTCCCCTCTACTTTGCTTTAATTTCTGTGAAACGCCTAAAGGGTTTTGAAACTTTCTGAATGCTGTTTTGAATACTTTGAGGGGTGCAGTTTTCAATATGGGGTGATTTATGTGGACTTTCTAATATATAGGGCCCTCAAAGCCACTTCAGAACTGAACTGGTCCTTGAACAATGAGCCTTCTGTAATTTTCCTGAAAATGTGAGAAATTGCTGCTAAAGTTCAAAGCCTTGTAACGTCCTAGAAAAATAAAAGAATGTTCAAAAAACGATGCAAACAAAGTAGACATATGGAATATGTGAAATAGTAATAGTAACTATTTTTTTTTATATGTTTTACAAGCAGATACATTTAAAATGAGAAAAATCATAATTTTTGCACATTTTCTTTTTCACAAATAAGCAATGAATTTATAGACCAAATTTTTCCACTGACAAAGTAAAATATGTCATGAGAAAACACTCAGAATCGCTTGGATAGGTAAACGCTTTCCAGAGTTATTACCATATAAAATGACAAGGCAGATTTGAAAAAAATGGGGCTGGTTCTGAAGGCCAAAATGAGCTCGGTCCTGAAAGGGTTAAGTCTCTGAACAGCACTGGTGTGAACACGACTAGACAAATTTTTACTATTCAGTGCCATGTTCTCTTTACTTGAAATATCTACATTAAAACACACAGCTATAAATGATCCATAGGTATCTTTGATTTTTGTACCAAAGCTTTATTTAGAGGACTATAGTAAAATGTATAAGCGGTGATTGGATCTACATATGTCAATCATAATGAAGCCAATAATAAATTCTAAATATTGTTCATGTTTTTTATTTTACAATAAGTCTTGGTAGAATATTGCAATTTAACACGTTTTGGATGGCACTGACAACAAAGCTTCACACGTAAAAAACATGTTCCAGCCATATAGTCACTGGAAGAGCTCCTCAGCACTTCCATAGTTCACATGTTCAGATTCACACGCTTTTTAACCTTAGCGCAACACTTTCTGCGGTAACAGTTATGGGAGTCACTCAGCATTTTAGCTCTTACAAATGAAATCTCACCTTCACTGCCAGAAGAGTCCTGGTTATCCAGCTCTGGGGAGGAGCACCCACTTTCTCCTTTCTTCTGCTGACCACTTGTTTTGTGCTTTAGCTTTGGAACACAAACCTGTAACGCAAAGTTGTACATGTAGAACTAAAATCTAAAAAACTCATTCAGAAGTCACAACTAGAAACAACCAGACAATAGGCTAGAAGACCAAGTAATGAAGTCTTAGGGTATGTTCACACGCAGAGTCAAAAACGTCTCAAAATACGGAGCTGTTTTCAAGAGAAAACAGCTCCTGATTTTCAGACGTTTTTCAATGCATTGTTCACGGACGTTTTTGGAGCTTTTTTCAATAGAGTCTATGGAAAACGGCTCCAAAAACGTCCCAAGAAGTGTCTTGCACTTCTTTTTCGCGGCTGTTTATTTATGCGTAAAAAAACGCTGCGAAAAATGCTCAGTCGGAACAGAACGCTGCTTTCCCATTGAAATCATTGGGCAGATGTTGGGAGGCATTGCCCGAAAAACGGCAGTGTAAACATACCCTTACTCATCTCTCTTTCTTGTAGCCTGTACCAACCATCTATATGAATGTAGAACTAAAGAGGCATCTTCGAGAAGAGTATCAGTAAAACATAGCTTGTGAAGAGCATTCAAGCAGCTTATATTATTAGTAGTCATTTTATAGGCAAATTGTATTTATTTATTCATAATCACTCTTCTAGGTTAGTATTTGGAGGCCAATGTCAGTGAGTCTTCTGCTTTAATGTCTTTCTGGTTTCAGAAGTATTTCCTTGCTCTGTACATGTATCAGTGTAATGTAGATGTGTTGGAATGTGAGGCCCTCCCTGTGTTATTACATATCAGAGGAGCATACACTGACATAATCAGATATCTCAGCCTTACAGCCAGACGTTCGTACTTTAAAGCTTACATTATACACATGCGTCCTGGATCTTGATAGGACCGAGAGACGAGAGGAAAGCCATGTTGTCTCCAAACCTACCTGATAATTAATTGTATTTGTCCCGCTTTGCCCCTTGGTTATTGAGACTAATTACACTACCCGAACGTACCATTGGAGTCCTATGCCGGACTTTTGTCTGGATGGCACCATCTTTTTCAAACTGAACCAGGTCATTAAGGGGGTCCCATGGTCGGGTACTATAAAACATACAAAAAAATAAGCATAGTTTTAAAGCAGATCAGTACTACTAATAATAATGACAGTAACATGTATTATATACAACAAATATTAAAGTGGATGTCTGGTTTTTTGGGGGAAAACAAAAGCTGCAAATGTTTAAAAATAACAGAAAAAAACACCACTATTCACCTATTCAACCCTCCACCGATCCAGTGCAGATGTTCTTGCGGTCGCATGCTCGTCTTTGTTTACAAGCTGCCAGCAATGAAGTGCCATGGCTGCACGTGACCACTGCAGCCAATCAGTGGCCTCACCCAGGAGGGAAGGGGACTGAGGCAGCCCTTGCGGTTACTACTGTGGGAGGGGCCTGGGGGTGTCTTGCTATGATTACTAGAGGAAGGAGTGGCAGGGCAGGAACCTTGCTGTGACTACTAGGGTGGGTGCTTGTGTGTCTGCGCTGATGACTAGAGAAGTAGAGAGGTGGTTGCAAGGGTACAATTTTTAGGGTACATTCACAGAGCGGTAAAAATGCTACAGAGAACTGGCCATTACAACTCCATGGCAGAACTGTATGTAAATACATGTGGTTTTTGCCAACATTTTACAGCAAAGAATGGATTTACAGTGAAGTGTAAGGCCAGGCTGGCATATTTCCCGTTGAAGAGTGGACCTAGCCCTACACCACATACTTGCTGGCTTCTAGACCAGGCTAAGACTTGTCCTAGTCTGTATTACATATTCAAGTGAATATTGATTGAGGTGATGACAATTATGGTGCATGCATCCGTTATGGCGGATTTGGCATATATGGCAGAAATGGCTACCACTACCCATAAGCAGCAAACGAAGATATCCAAAATGTAGGTTTTTGATAGACCTCTACCTTTGTTCAGCATCTGACATCTTTTATGTAAAAAAAAAAGGAGCCAACAATCGGCAAGAAATGGTCTAAATTGTTATGGACAACTAAAATCACTAGCTTTAGTCTAGTTTCATGCAGGTAATACAGTCAGAGATATGACACTGAACATTATAAATACAGGTTTGTGTCAAAATATAGGTACAGAAAGCAATTTGAACTTACTCTGCATATTTATAATGCCATTCGCCAGAGATTGGTTCCTGTTCAAAGAGATTGCAGGTCCAATCCTCGCCCTTTGTCTTCCTCTCTTTTGCAGCTTTCCTCTGAGCATCTTCTAAAACAAACTTCTCTTGGGTGGCTTCTGTCTGATCTTTGTTATTGATCGCCCTTGTAACTTGCTGCCAGAGCCTGAAATGGAGCAGGATATTGATTATGAATGAGAACTATGAAGACAAGGTTTACTTTGTGTATTCACGATCACAGGGACCATGAGAAAAAAAAGTTACATTTTCCGTATCTCATCAAAGGAAGAATTGTACATTTATTGCTACGTTCGCATCTGTGCTAGATTTTCTGTTATTCTGTTCCATCATAAGAACAGAATAACGAGAAAAACAGAAACACCAGATCCGCCGTACAACGGAAACCAAAGGCGCCTGACTAACCTTATTGACTTTATGGGCTCAGTCATGGTTTTCATTATTTTGCACTATTTTGTCCAGCAGAAATGAGGAAATCTGCGACAGAGGCGCCTAACGTAGCCTCCGCTCAGATGAGTACAGAGCCGAAGTTCTGTCTTTACTCACTGATCAAGGAATAGCTCACTTCTTACAGATTTCCAGTCAGTAGCTGCTAAGAACTTACATTCACAGACAAAAAAACCTATTTCCCCATCAGGAATTACCTTTCAGATTCAAATTCTCCCTGCTCATCACGCTGCACCGTACAACGGGTCAATCTGCGCTGCTTAATCTCATGTGTAGGGTTCCAGAAGGTATCAGACATATCAGTCTTCTTTTCATGAATAAAGACTTCACTGTCCTGAAAGGTAACAAACATATAACGATGCATGTAAGTATTCTAGTTTAGGGGAATAGGGCTGAGCTGCAATATCAGGCACAGCCCATGGACAGGAGTGGCGCGGTTTCTGGAAGAAGGTTGCACTGTTTTTCTAATCTCACACATCACTTTTAAGTGTGCATAAAATGGAATCTGAGCTCAACAATGATCTCCCACGCCCATCTATGCATAATCAACTCTTAAAGTGGTTTTCTCATGAAGACAACCGCTGTCCTTATGCTCTAATAGGGCATATGAATATCATAGAGGGGGGGGGGGGGGGTTCTCCTCTCTAAAGCACCTTTAGCAGTGATAACAGCCTCCAGTCTTCTTGGGTATGATGCCACAAGGTCTGCACACCTGGATTTGGGGATTTTCTGCCATTCTTCTCCGCACATCCTCTCAAGCTCTGTCAGGTTGGATGGGGACCGTCGGTGGACAGCCATTTTCAGGTCTCTCCAGAGATTTTTGATTGGATGGATTCAAGTCAGAGCTCTGGCTGGGCCACTCAAGGAGATTCACAGAATTGTCCCTAAGCCACTCTTGTGTTGTCTTGGCTGTGTGCTTAGGGTCGTTGTCTTGTTGGAAGGTGAACCTTGGGCCCAGAGAACTCTGGATCAGGTTTTAAATTAAGAATACCTCTGTACTTTGCGCCATTCATCTTTCCCTCAACCCTGACCAGTCTCCCTGTCCCAGCCGCTGAAAAACAACCCCACAGCATTATGCTGCTGCTGCCACCACCACCATGCTTCACTGTAGGGATGGCATTGGGCAGGTGATGAGCAGTGCCTAATTTCCCCATGACGCTTAGAATTGATGCCAAAAAGTTCAATCTTGGTTTCATCAGACCACAGAATCTTGTTTCTCACAGACAGAGTCCTTTAGGTGCTTTTTTGCAAACTCCAGGTGGACTTTCATGTGTCTTTTACTGAGGAGAGGCTTCTTTCTGGCCACTTTGCCATAAAGCCCAGATTGGTGGAGTGCTGCCGTGATTGACCTCCTGGAAGTTTCTACCATCTGCACACAGGATCTTTGGAGCTCAGCTACAGTGACCATTGGGTTCTTGGTCACCTCTTCCCAAGGCCCTTCTCCCCCCGATTACTTAGTTTGATGGGTCGGCCAGCCCTAGCAAGAGTCCTGGTTATTCCAAACTTCTTCCATTTAAGAATTATGGAGGCCACTGTGCTCTTGGGAACTTTCATTGCAGCAGAATTTTTTTTTGTACCCTTCTCCAGATCTGTGCCTCCACACAATCCTGTGTCTGAGCTCTACAGGCAGTTCTTTCCTCCTCATGGCTTGTTTTTTTGCTCTGATATGCATTGTCAGCTGTGAGACCTTATATAGACAGGGGGTGTCTTTCCAAATCATGTCCAATCAAATGAATTTATCACAGGTGGACTCCAAGGTATAGAGAAATGGGAGGCCCCAAGAGTAAAATTTCAAGTGTCATAGCAAAGGGTCTGAATAGTTCTGTCCACGCAAAATTTGCGTTTTTACATTTTTAATAAATTTGCAAAAATTTCTAACATTCTGTATTTACTTCAAATTCATTATAGGGTATTGAGTGCAGAATGATGGGGGAAAAACTTGAATTTTGTTTATCTCTTAGCACAAGGCCTCAAAATGTGAAAGGGTCTGAAGACTATCGGAATGCACTGTAGTAAAAACAAATCACATACATAACAGGTAAGCATAAATCTAAAAAATAAAATCTAATCGCTTTCTGCTAGCCTAATGTTCACTTATTCACAAATAGACATAATTGCAGATTTTAATAGCTGCATTGATGAAAAGGTGCTGCCACTTACCCAATGACCTTCCAGAGTTGCCAGCACTTCCTTTCCCAGTTTAATTTTCCCTGATATTTGATTAACACTATCATCATTTCCAAGAAACGGCTGCAAGGTAAAGAAACTACAGTGAACATCATAGCTATTCCATATTGTATATAGTATATAAACGTTACTTAAGTCATCTGAACGGTTTGTACCAGATTTGCTTACTGCTTACTTATAGCTTGTGAGTCCATTCTCAATCTATCGTGCCATGCATTCACAGATCTTTACATTGCCGTTTTCTAGAACACTTCACACACAGTTGCTTTGTATATGATGCTGAAAGCCGCATCATATTCATCCTGTCACCAAGTGCTGCAGATGTCTTTAAGCAAAGGTTATCAGAGAGTCACTGATGATGTTGCGTCTACTAGACACGAGTATTTTTTTCTATGTCCCACAACCGCTGATTATCAGTAATGGCTCATATTTGTTTAGTAGAAATATATGACGACATGTCTCATCCTCTGCTTCCTGCGTCATGGATCCTTAGGTTATCAATACGGATGTACAATTTTAGCTGGTTTTGCATGGGCTAATTAAAAGGGTATTAAGCTTATTTAATTTATTCATAAAAGACAGAACCAGTCAATTTTCTAACATAAAAGACAGTGGCACTTTAAATACAAGCATCTATACGATGACTAAGAGCAGTTACAGAACCAGAGTTTGTGGGGTGTTGTCCATTGCTTCGGCAGTCCTAGTGAAAAGAACATCTCTCCTCCAATCTGCTGACAGGACTCTTCTTGTCAAGATCCACCTGCCCATTCTTCTCAACAAAGACTGCGGTCATATGACGCCATGTTTAGTCCAGTTAGCCCATGGATGCACTACATAGCCCATGAATGAGTCCTATTATTCAACTGCAGAAACCGGTCTACTAAAAAAAAAAGTTTGCCACCACAGAACTATCAATCAGCGGTTCCTCTCCTCAGGCATCAAACCGCTTAATCTTTGCACAGGGACTGTGGGAGTGGGGCACAGCACACCAAAACTCTGTGCCCGCTGTCTTAACAGCTGATAGAAATCTTATAGATGCCTATATTCAAAACGTCATTGTCTCAGGATATGATCTTGTCACTTTAAAATACTGCTCACTACACAAGAATAATATACATCATGGATTTGTCCTGTGCAATACACCCATGGGCTAACTGAATAGGACTAAACATGGCATTGATTACATAGCCCCGAAATTCAGTTAACAGTTTGATTTGTACTTCTCATGAGACCTGGCAGACATCCTATGTCATTTATGCTGCTAACTGAATGGCAGGGGTCACATGATACGAGAAAAGGACACATGACTGACGCCATGTTTAAAGGGAACCTGGCACTGGATTTTAGGTCATTAAACTACCATCATATCGTTATACTGCTGGGGTTTGGAATCCTAAACATCCCTCCCACAAAACCGTCTGTTTTAGCATCTTGTCTAAAACGACATTATAATCCAGTATGTGCTAAATGTAATTACTAGAGAAGAGAACTTATTTGAGAACTGAGAAAGCGCTGGATGCTATTAGATCACTCCAGTTTACATACAAAGCATGCTGTACTAGAACTAGAATTACAAAATTATATGGTTTCCGATCTTATAAATATATTAAATATAAAGCGTAATACCCCTTTAACAAGACTGAGTAAAAAATTATTTTTTTTGCCGTGTGTACACGCTCAAAAAAGAACTTAAAAAAATGTATATGATATGAGTTGGGAGTATATATAGATATAGTAAACAATAATATTAGATTACACCAAGCAGGTATATAGCATGCGAGTAGAGCAAAAAAATAATTGATGGTGTCCTCCATCAATTCTAGGTAAGCCAAAATGAGCAGTAGTGTGATATATGCAGAGAGAGCAGATAATCTAAGCATTACTGCCACGTATAACCAATTGAACTCTTTATAAGCTCTGCAGGTTTCCTTGAAAATTCTGCCAGTAAGAACTGTATACCTGGACAGCAAACAGATACGTACCGTGTTGTCCTTAATGGTTTTATTGTTTTAATATTGGCCGCAGGAATAAAGCAGATGGACTCAACATAAATGAAAGAGTTAAAAGCAACAAAAACAGTGCAACATTTACACCGAGTGGCCAATTTATTATGTATATCTTATATACAGGAAGCAGCTCCATTGGCCGTGGTTCACGGACACGAAAAAAATGACAGCATGACTTTAATGCTGGGAAGTTCATTCAGCCTGCGCTCATGTTCCATATTTTTGAGAAATATTCTTTCTTCCAGTGGGCACACAGCTACTGTACTGTGGAAGGATGTAGTAGTGAGTCATTAGGTTAGGGACCATATTTTAAAGGAGCCTTTTGTCTGGAGACATGTACTATTATGTATGTTTCAAAGCATTTGAAGCGTTCAGCTCACTTGTGGTCCACCCATAGTTCACCAAGGAACAGCAATAATATGCATTCGGCAGACAGTGGTAATTTCACAATACGAGAATCCAGTGCTTGTGCTCTTCAGCTTAGAACATCGGCATCATATTGCTTTTAATAAGAGTGAAACTCCAGGAGTTCCGCAGCTGCTACACTCCATCAACAACAAGAAAAAACTAATTTGAAGATCTTCTACGTCCTAGCTATAGGACTCAATACTGGCTGGATTTTCTTCAGTAGTTTTCTTGATTAGTGACCGTGGATTCTGCTCTTCTTCATGTCACAGCTAGTGCCACACTGCCATAT